>NC_136986.1:37298944-37333873 GCF_032717465.1 Coenobita brevimanus
TTTCTTATCAGTTTTGCTGCCTGTAAGGGTAAACCCAAGCGGTCACTTTTGCCTTCACAACTGATAACAGCCAGATGTTTTTCTCACAATTTACGCAGAAAGTTCCTCTTGTCCTTGAACTGTGGGTGTGACATAAGGTGGGAGGAGCAAAGTAGAGATGTTTGCCAATTAGAGGCCTAAATGGCGCTTTCGTTACATTCTTGATGGCATGCAATTGGTTCTGTCTGAAGTGTATGAGGCCCCCATTGGTAGCAGCTGGCTCTATTGTTTCTGCATGGGCAGAGATTATTTATAAGACAGCCTAGTGGTTAATTAGCCGAGAAAGGCGGAGTAAGTAACCTTTATTAGCTCCAGGAAAGTGTAAAGAGACAGATTTTTATCTCATTTTGTACACGCATCCCTGTATACATTTTGTCATTTGTACACATTTGTACACATGTACTGTCACGTTACACTTTTGTCACACTGTGTTGCACTTTTCCCCAACACTACTCAATACGTGACTTTGATTACAAAACACACTGTTTGTGCACCATTTCCCATTTTTGATTCACTCCTCCCTTTACACTAGTGTGTGATTTATATCTGGATTTGACCTTCGAAGTCTCCACGTTTCCTCGAGCTTTGTGAGTACTTAGCTTCCACTGAGTGTATTCTGGTTAGGTATCCTGAGGCCTATATGAATCCTCCCTTTTGTAAAACGAACCCTGGTTTCTTCTTTGGTTGTGTATGTTATAGTGTACAGTAAAGTTAAGTCAGTTTTCTTAAACTTTATCTTATCCCTTTTGGTGCTTAATTAAGTGTTAAGAGTGCACCGTAATATACACCCCATAACAATTTGACGACCTCGCCAGGATAGCTCTGTGACATAATATTGGCAACCTTGCCACATACACAGTGCTTACTCTTACCTACTTAACTGTAAACAGTAATCATGGCCCTAATGAGTGATAGTGATGTAAAAGCATTTTTGGATTCTAAGCGTTCCCCAACCAGAGTGAAAACACTCGCAAAACACGAGCTCATATTGCTTGCCCAGGCCTTACAGTTGAGATTTCCTGCCTCAGTCACTAAGACTAAGTTACTTGATTTAATATTGGACACCATGTTTGAGCAAAGTGAGTCTTCTGTAGCTAGTTCTGAGCCATTTGATACTGCACAAGGTGTTGACCCTGAGCCTTTGGCATCGGAGATACCTGGCCCTAGTGATTTTTCTGCTCATGATACTGGTGACAAAGTGCAACTTGAGTTACCCAGAATAAAGCTGAGGGAACTAGAAGTGCAAGCAAAAATGAGGGAACAAGAATGGAATGCCAAAATGAGGGAACAAGAATGGAATGCCACAATGAGGGAAATAGAATTACAGGCTCAAATGAGACAAAAGGAAATGGATCACGAATTCAGACTGAAGCACCCTGATAGTTTACCTAGAGCTGGTGGTTCATCTGCCAAGGAATCTTTTGATGTTGCTAGGAACATTAAGCTAGTACCTCCCTTTAATGAGCAAGATGTCACCAAGTATTTCCATATGTTTGAAAAGGTGGCAGGTCATCTCTCGTGGCCAAAAGACTCTTGGACAGTCCTGCTGCAAAGTGTTTTAAAAGGAAAGGCTCAAGAGGCTTATATTTCTCTATCTGTTGATCAAAGTGCCAACTATGATTGTTTAAAAGATGCCATTCTCAAAGCATATGAACTCGTGCCAGAGGCATATAGGCTTAAATTTAGATTCACCTTTAAACAGACAGATCAAACTCATGTGGAATATGCTAGAGTACTCACAGACTTATTTGATCAATGGTTGCATTCTAAGAAGGCTGATGATTTCTGTAAACTTAAAGAATTAATGATCTTGGAGAACTTCACTGGTAAGATTGATAGGGATGTGGCTACATACCTAGTGGAAAAATATTTAGATACCCTAGCTGAGGCCGCTGTTGTAGCAGATAACTATAGTATTATTCATAAGCATGAACATAAGCCTCAGTTATTTGTTAAGGGTAGGAGAGTGAACCAACCATTTTTTGTGAACCCTTCTTCTGGTAAAGGCATGTTAATGTCAAGTGACACTAGTGGGAACACTACAACCCCAGAGCATGTTAGTTCTACGAAAGTAAGTGAGGACAGTGTTGCCAGAGGGTCAAGAAAAGGTGTCAGGTTTTGCCAGTATTGCCAGAAAACGGGGCACTTGGAGGATTGGTGCTGGAAGAAACGAGGGAAAAATCCCTCTACAAAACCTGTTTCTTTGATAAACTCTTGGGGATCTTTTGACACCAACAGAGAGCAGCCACCCACAGATATTGTTAGCGGGAGTCAGACACAATCCCAGCAGGTGTATACTGTTGATAAGGCCAGAGTGGAGTCGTCAGTGGTTGATAGACAGACTCCTGTAGAACCATTGTTAGACACTAGTAAGACTGGAGCAGTGCAGCCGTCAGGTTCAGGTGAGAGTGGTGATAAGACTCCATCAGAGTGTCCTTCCCCAAGCAGTACTCAAAGTGACTCCTTCCCAGGTCATTTATTTGCTAACTTTATTTCTAAGGGGTTAGTTTCAGTTGATGGAAAAGGTGGTAAGGAAGTCACTATACTTAGAGACACAAGAGCTTCACAGTCACTAATGTTGAAGGGGATTGTTATTGTAGCTGACCCTAATGAATGTGTCTTGCTACAGGGTATAGCTGAGCTTGTATCTGTTCCCCTAGTTGAGGTGAAGCTCCAATCAGAGTTAGTTACTGGTTCAGTGCATGTGGGTGTTGTTGACCAACTTCCTATACAAGAGGTCACTTTCCTTTTGGGTAATGACCTGGCGGGAGGACAGGTGAGTGCTGTTCCCTGCATGTCAAAAACTCCCCTGAGTGAGGATAGGACTAAAGAGTTGGAAGATACATGTCCTACATTGTTTCCTGCATGTGCTGTAACTAGAGCTATGATGGCAAAAGCCAGCCATGAGAATGTTGACAGTAATGGCACTGGCAATGCCGATGATGATATTGGGCTTGGTGATACCTTTTTTGCCCAATTAAATGATTCAGAGGTTGATGATTCTCCCCAAACTGATGCAAGTGCAAAGTTAGCTGATATGCAAAGATCTGATCCAGAGATTGCCACTTTAATTGACTCAACAGTTAAGGAAAATGAATGTGAGTCTGAACTGACAGAGTGTTATTATTTAAGGCCAAATAACATGTTAATGAGAAGATGGAGACCTCCAAGTGTTGCTTATGATAACGAGTGGGAGACTGTACATCAGGTGGTGGTTCCTAGACCCTATAGGCAAAAAATTATGTCCATTGCTCATGACTCTTCTTTAGTAGGTCACTTAGGGGTTAGAAAGACTCTCTCCTGCATCTGGCAGCATTTTTACTGGCCTGGAATCCGTCGAGATGTCTCCCGGTTCTGTAGGTCATGTCACACCTGTCGGCTAGTCGGTAAGAGCAATAAGCCCATCCCTGCAGCTCCTTTGATTCCTCTACCTGTGTTTGAGGCCCCATTCACTAGAGTCCTTGTGGACATTGTTGGCCCTTTGTCTAAGACCTCTTCAGGCCACCAGTACATCCTCACAATGTTAGACATGGCCACTAGATATCCTGAAGCCATTCCCTTGAGAAACATTTCAGCTAAATTGGTTGTAAAGGAGATGCTAACCTTCTTTACCCGTTTTGGTCTCCCTAAGGAGGTGCAGTCGGATCAAGGCAGTAATTTTAATTCCAAACTGTTCAGACAAACCCTTAAGGAGTTAGGAATCTCACAGATCACTTCCTCAGCATATCATCCCCAGAGTCAAGGTGCATTAGAGAGGTATCACCAAATTTTGAAGAGTATGCTGAGAAAACTATGTGTTGATGAAAAGGAATGTGACAAGTGTTTGCCTTTCCTCCTTTTTGCAACCAGAGAGGCACTGAGCGAGTCCTTGGGCTACTCCCCATTTCAGTTAATCTTTGGCCATGAAGTAAGAGGTCCTCTTAAACTCCTTGAAGAACAATGGGTCAAGGATGATGACCAAATTAACTTGCTAGACTATGTGTCAAAATTTAAAGAAAGACTGGCCTATAGTATGGAAGTAGCCAGGGCACACTTGGAGTGCTCTCAGGAGAAGATGAAGAGGTGGTATGACCACTCTAAGAAAGTTAGGAACAGAGTGTTTCACCCAGGCGATCAAGTTCTTGTCTTGCTTCCCATTCATGGTCAGCCTCTGCAGGCAAGTTTTGTGGGCCCTTATCTAGTGGAAAAGAGGGTAGGTGAAGTAAATTATGTCATTTTAACCCCAGACCGGAGGAAGGAACGAAGATTGTGCCATATAAATATGTTGAAGGAGTACCACAGGCGAGACGTGGACCCCCTTAGTGATGCATGCGTGGTGTCGGCTGTCGAGTTTGCGGACCCCCCTAGTGCTGCATGCGTGGTGTCGGCTGTCGAGTTGGCGGAGGACGAGGGCTGCCCTTTGACTTTGGACCAGATGTCCAGTTGGAGAGAAAACCAGGAAGTTTGGAGTACACTGATTGATAAACTCTCCCACTTGACTGCAGAGCGGTGTGCTGAGCTTGTTGCCCTTCTCAGGAAGTTCCCTGATGTCTTCCGGGACACCCCAGGACGGACCGAAGTGGCGCAGCATGATGTGGACGTTGGAGATGCCAGCCCTGTGAAGCAGTCCCCCTACCGGGCTAGTCCTCGGAAGCAGACCATCATTCGAGAGGAGCTGAACTACATGTTGCAGCAGGGGTTAATCGAGTCCAGTCAAAAAGAGTGGTGCTTCCCGGTCATAGTGGTTCCAAAACCCGATGGGTCAGGTGATGTTGTAGTGTACACTGATCACCACCCTCTGAAATTTTGTCCAGATTTAAGGACAAAAATCTTAAGATTGACCTGCTGGGCCCTATTTTTGCAAGCATATTCTCTTGATGTAAGACATGTAAAAGGTGTTAGTAATGTTTTAGCAGATTACCTGTCCAGAACTTTATTGTATAGTATTCAGAAATTTCCCCTTGGAAAATTTCTTCTCTCAGGAAGGGAGGTGTCACTGGTGTAGTTACCCCAGTAGCGAATGGGTGATATAGAAATAAGATGATAATGAAAGGAGAGAGAAGCGAGCCTCAATAACAGTAAATCATTTTTCTTATCAGTTTTGCTACCTGTAAGGGTAAACCCAAGCGGTCACTTTTGCCTTTTCAACTGATAACAGCCACATGTTTTTCTCACAATTTACGCAGAAAGTTCCTCTTGTCCTTGAACTGTGGGTGTGACATAAGGTGGGAGGAGCAAAGTAGAGATGTTTGCCAATTAGAGGCCTAAATGGCGCTTTCGTTACATTCTTGATGGCATGCAATTGGTTCTGTCTGAAGTGTATGAGGCCCCCATTGGTAGCAGCTGGCTCTATTGTTTCTGTATGGGCAGAGATTATTTATAAGACAGCCTAGTGGTTAATTAGCCGAGAAAGGAGGAGTAAGTAACCTTTATTAGCTCCAGGAAAGTGTGAAGAGACAGATTTTTATCTCATTTTGTACACGCATCCCTGTATACATTTTGTCATTTGTACACATTCGTACACATGTACTGTCACGTTACACTTTTGTCACGTGTTGCACTTTTCCCCAACACTACTCAATACGTGACTTTGATTACAAAACACACTGTTTGTGCACCATTTCCCATTTTTGGTTCACTCCTCCATTTACACTAGTGTGTGATTTATATCTGGATTTAACCTTCGAAGTCTCCACGTTTCCTCGAGCTTTGTGAGTACTTAGCTTCCACTGAGTCTATTCTGGTTAGGTATCCTGAGGCCTATATGAATCCTCCCTTTTGTAAAACGAACCCTGGTTTCTTCTTTGGTTGTGTATGTTATAGTGTACGGTAAAGTTAAGTTAGTTTTCTTAAACTTTATCTTATCCCTTTTTGGTGCTTAATTAAGGGTTAAGAGTGCACCGTAGTATACACCCCATAACAATATATATATATATATATATATATCTATATATATATATATATATATATATATATATATTCTCTCTCGCTCTCTCTCTCTCTCTTTTTTTTTTTTTTTGAAGATGCCACCAAAAAAGGTTCGATCTTGAGAAACTCATGGATGAGGAATGTGCATATGAGTAGGACACTGACCACAGCTGAGAAGAGTTGTGTTGCCAGACTGGACTGGCTGGGGATTGGGAGGAGTACTGACTTCTGTCTCAATGGGCACAAGTTTCACTGAGAAGGAACAAGGAGAATTATATCAGAGGAATTGCTGAAGAGATGGAAGACCATTATCATGCAAATGACCTTCGACTCACCTACTGAGCCCTGAAGAAGCTCCAATTCAGACCCACCTCTCAAGTTAACTCTGTTTAGACAGCAGGTGAACAAACTGTGTTGGGGGCAAGTGAGATTAAAGTTCGTTGAGCTGAATACTTTGAGCAGCAGTACATGGCTGAACCTCCCAATGGAGAGCTTCTGACGGCTGGTGTACAACCATTGACTGCTGTCCCACCAACTGACAAAGTCGTGCCTTCTCTAGATGAAATCAAGAAGGCAGTGGCTAGGTTGGAAAGTGGTAGAGCAGCTGGTGTTTGTGACATCCCAGCAGAATTAATCAAAGATGGGGGCGAAGCCATGATCAGGGGATTTCGTGCAGTTATAGAACCCATTTGGTAGACTGGTATCATTCCTACTGACTGGACAAAGGATTTTGTCATCCCTATCTGGGAAGAAAAAGGAGACCAGCATTATTATAGTAACTACTGAGGTATTACCATGCTCAGCATGTCAGGCAAATTTCTTGCTCACATTCTTCTGATACATATCCAGGACTATTTGCTAGAGTTTCAGAGACCGGAGCAATCCAGATTCACGCCAAGGAAGTCTACTGTTGACTGTATCCTAGCTCTTTGAGTTCTTGTGGAATGCCAACTTGAGTTTTTATAAGGTCTGTTAGCAGCCTATGTGGATCTCAAGAATATGTTTTACTCAATCAATCTGGAGGTACTATGGGAACTCCTGCGACTCCATGAGATCCTTGTAGGGATGATTTGACTGATTGCTGGCTTGTACTTAACACTGAGAGTGCTGTCAAGTGTTTGGGGGAAACATCTGACTTCTTCCCAGCAAGTTCTGGTGTAAGACAGGGATGTGTCCTTGTTCGCATACTTTCCAACACATGTATGGATTGGTTACTGACCTTGTTGTGTGTCAAAGTCAGTGTGGGATATCAATTGGCAGTTTCAGGGTTACCAACCTTGACTTTGTTGATGATGGAGTTATCCTAGTGGAGTCACTGGAGATACTAATGAGTGTCCTTGTAGAATCACAAGAATGCGAAGCCATTGGAATTAAAAGTTTCCTGGGCCAAGACCAAGGTCCAGGCATTTGGTGGCTTGTTGGATGAAGCAGTTCAGCCTGTTCAAGCATGTGGGGATGATAAAGAAGTCTTGGAAAGATTCACTTATCTTGGCATGTGGTCCATAACAAAGGTAGATCAGTGAGACCTCTCGTTGTACTGGTCTTGTCCATGGGGTTATGGGTTCACTCGTTTGGGTATTTGGTGCTGTTGTTATTGTGTAAAAAAAGCTTGCATCTTCAAGGTGTTGGTGCTCCCTGTCTTACTTTATGGCTGTGAGACGTGGACACTAAACAGCGACTTGAAGCAACAAACTGACTCCTTTGGTACTATCTTTGCAGGTTCATGGGCTATCGCTAGTACAACCAGATGCATAATGAGTAACTACTCCATGAGACTGAATCGAGGCCTATTACCGACATATCAACTCCACTCTCCAGCTATGTGAGCAAGTAACCCATTTTCCTGAGGCTGATCCTGCTCACAGGGTGATCTATGAACGAGTTAACCCGTGGTGGAGGAGGCCAAGGGGAAGGCCACGTAAATCATGGCTGGAGCAGGTTGATCACTCGTGGTGGGAGATACTTTGAGGGGGAAGAGCCGTTATCTGGAGGGTTGCACAGAGGGACCCACGTGGGTGGAGTCAGAGGGTGAGTTGGTCCATGTGCCCTCATTTTTTGCCCCTCTTTGATTATATATATATATATATATATATATATATATATATATATATATATATATATATATATCAGACGTTTCGGAGAGTTTCAGATGGCCCAATACCTGCCCAGTGCTCCAACCAAATGAGCAGATTCGCATGGCCATTTGGAATGTGAGAGGTGTGAATGAGGAGAGCAAGAGAGTGGAAATGGTGAATGTGTTCAAGAGTGCGAGATATGCCGTGATGGGATTGTGTGAAACAAAGGTAAAAGGGTGTGAAGTGAAGGAGTGTGAGGGTGTGAAATGTGCAAGATCGGGCATGAATGGGCGACGAAGATGCAAGGAAAGAGTTGCTTTGTTGATGAATGGGGTGTGGCAGAGTGAAATGACATATTACAAATGTGTCAGCTAGAAATATATGCATGTCAAGTTCAAGTTTGAGAAGGTGAAAGTGGCAGCGATTGTATTGTTTGTACCGTGTGATGACAGGAGTGAGAGAGAGAAAGACAGATTTGGAATGAGCTGGATGAAGCAGTGGGAGAAATGCCCAGGAGCAATAAAGTAATTGTAATAGGTGATATGAATGGATGAGTAGGCATTGGTCCTGAGGATGACCTAATCAGCTATAATGGAGTACCAGAAAAAAATGATAATGGGATGTGACTGAAAAATATGTCAGGTAAGGAGACTGTGCATTTGTAACTCGCATCTCAAACAAAGATACACATAAATATACATGGTATAGAGAGAATGGGCATCGTGTTGAAAGAAGCCGGATTGATTATGTGTTCGTACGGAGGTCGATCTTGGGAAAGGCTGCTGATACGAGAGCCGTGAAAGGACGACGTGGAGGTCTGTCAGATCATTTAATTGTGGTATGCAAGATCAAGCTGAGAGGATTGAGGTGGACCAGGAGAGAAAGGAGCAGTCAGGGAGAAAGACTGGAAGTCGAGAAGCTGAGGATCAAAGAAATGGCAGATAAATACAGGACCAAAGTAGGGGAGGAGCTGGAATCAGTGAATTGGAATGAAATGGATCTGGGCAGCCTGTGTAATGCATTTGGGGATTGCTTAGTTTAGGAATGCTAAAGCAGTATGTGCTGTGGCAAGAGTAACAACAAAGAAGAAAGGTACGGCGTGATGGGATGAAGAGGTTAGAGAAAGACAGCAGTAAAGGAAATGTGGAAGAAGTGGCTAGAGTGGTTACAGGACAGGGGTTCAATAATATTATTGAAATACAAAATGAATGTATTGAGAGCAAGAAGCACATAAAGAGACTAGTGAAGAAGAAAAACAAGGAGGCAAATGATGATTTAGGAAGAAAAATGAATGCAGATTACTCTAAAAATAGAAAGTTATTCTGGAAAAAGGTGCGGAAATGTAGAAGTGACAACGGAAACAATGTGGAAATGTGAAGGATGTAAGTGGTAGATCCCATGAGGATGAAGTAAGGACCAGATGGAAAGAATATTTTGAAAGCCTGATGAATGGAAGTAGAGACAGCAGAGTGGCTGTAAACATGATTGGTTTAGTGGGTGTGCAAGAAGAAATGCAGTGCCAGGAAACATAACACTCACACAGGTGAAGAATGCTGTGAACCGGCTGAGAAATGGGAAAGCAGCTGGAAATGACACGGTGTTTGCAGAGATGATTAAGTGTAATGGAGAAAGTGGACTGAAGTGCTTGTTGGAGATACGTTAGAAGGCATGGATGAGTGAAACTGTGCCAGTAGAGTAGAAAAAAGCTGTGATTGTACCTCTGTACAGAAATATAGATGAGCGAAGTGAGTGCAAGAATTATCGTGCCATAAGCTCATTGAGTGTTGTGGGGAAGGTATATGGAAGAATTATTATAGAGAAAGAGAGATATCAGAAGTCCTAGTGAGTGATGAACAGGGTGAATAAGTGGCAAAGAATGTGTAGATCAAATATTTGCAGCGAGACAGATAGTGGAAAAGGCTTGTGATAAGGATTACAAGGTGTTTATGGCATTTATGGACCGGGAAAAAGCATACGACATAGTAGACAGAGAAGGATTGTGGAAGGTTTAGCGCATGTACGGTGAAGATGGTAAGCTGCTAGATGCCCTCAGTTTTTATGATGGTAATGAGACATGTTTAAGGGTAAATGGGCATCTAAGTGAATGGTTCACGATCAGTGTGGGTGTGAGACAAGGTCGTGTGATTGCCCCATGGTTGTTCAATATAAATATGGATGGGGTGATGAGGGAGGTAAAATCCATAGTAATGGAGAGAGGGATGGCGTTGGTAATGATTGGTGATTGATGGAATATCTCGAATTTGTTGTATGCTGATGATGCAGTGCTACTTGCAAATACCGGACAAGAACTTGGCAGACTAGTGCAGAGTTTTGCTGACGTCTGTGAGCGTCGTGCCTTGAGAGTAAATGCAGAACAGAGTAAAGTGATGGTTACTGAGAGAGAAGGTGACTCCCAGTGTGATGTTACAGTGAATGGAGAGAGAATGGAATTTGTAAGAGAGTTCAAATACCTGGATGAAGTGAGAGAAAACAGAGGAAAAAGTGCAAAATAAGTGAATAGTAGAGTGACACATGGAAGGAAAGTAGCTGGTGCTATGAAGGCCTTGTTAACCACTACTCCACCCTACACAACTCCCACCTGATACGACAAGACCTGGATGAGAACACCAAAATAATCGACAGAGAACAAGACCCTGGCCGTCTCTAGTTTCTAGAGGCAATTTACATTATTACAAAACAGTACACAATAAACACACTAGTCAATGACTTCCAAATCTTACCATCATCAAAACGCCACATAGGCTTAGCCAAAAAAGCAGCCAATTAGCGATCAACTTAGCTGATCAGCTGCAACCACCTGTCTCCACCTGATTCACCCGAATCGTATATAAGCAGCCACCGATGACAGAACCATCAGATCCAGTCTGAAGATGGAACAAGATAGTTCCGAAACGTCGTTGCCCTTTGGGGAACTCCTGAAGAAACTCCAAGAAGATCACCGAAAAATTGAACGGTAAATACAAACCGTACATAAGAAAATCAATAAAGGAGAATGTACCATAGCTTTCAACCCCGTATGCCTCCAAGAAAGAAAATATTCTGCCTGGCTGCACCAGTATATCTATATCTATCTACCTATCTATCTATCTAGATGGATAGATAGATCTATGTCTATGTATGTCTATCTATCTACATATATATATATATCTATCTACATATATATATATATATATATATATATATATATATATATATATATATATATATATATATATATATATATATAATATATATATATATATATATATATATATATATATATATATATATATATATATATATATATATATATATATATATAAACGGAATACCACCATGTTATTGCTCATTGTCTTGCCAGCTTCCTGCTTTCTTTGCTCTGGCGTTACCTCAGTAATTGCTCTTTTCCGCTTCTCTTTCTTTTGTGTCTGTTTTCTCAGTCTGTGAGTATTCTCTTCCTGCTTTTGTATATTTTGATTTTTAGATGACTTCTTATATAGTCCTGAAAATTCTGTCATTCTCTTCCCCTGATGCAGACGGTTTTCTTCAGTTTTAATTGGGTCATAAGAGCCTGAGAGTGGTTATGCTTTCACCAGTAACCTTTTATAGGCCACGTAACTGTAAAATTCTAATGCAAGTAACAAAATACAATTATATTTCCCTGAGAATGGGTAAAAAGTGTCTCAAAATGCTAAGTATAATGTATATAAATGCTATCCTTTGGTTCAAGGAATGGGGTGGGTTGTGTCATGGTCTAGTTGGTGTAAAACGAAACAGACCTCCAAGAATATGCTTCTAGCCCTATTTAAGTACTGACACCTGGCCCGGTCAGATTCCGGCCAGGATGTATAAATGTACAAATTCTGCTCCCAGTAATTTCCTTCCTATGGCCACTGTGGGTGGCAATGCGGTGTGGCTGCAGCACACATTCTTCCTTCATGTGGGCGTGAATGTGGCATTGGGAGTACGGAATATACAGTATAAATGGCACAAGTCAAACATTAATAACACTAACTAAACCCTCCCCACACCACACGAGAAATAACCTGCCACAGTGAAAGAGGCTCGTTAGTACAGGAGTACATGTGTCACCCTGTAAGTACTGTACATTGCTGATTCAAACACAAAAGACTGGATTTCTGTTTTTGCAGGAAATTGTTTATGGTTGTAACTCTCTCTCTCTCTCTCTCTCTCTCTCTCTGGCCAATTTCTTCCCGTCTCCTGGACGCTTCCATCTTCATCAGCAATCTTTATCTCTTCCATCTTTCCTCGCTTCACTTTCCTCTAGTCTGTGAAGCTCTCACTGGTCTTTCGTTCTGTTATGTCAGCCCTTAACACTTTCTATCTTCCTCTCCTTTGTATATTGTTTTTCCATTTTTTGTTGTGTTACACCTCTCTCCACACGTACTGAATCCCTAAATTTACAGAATCATTCTCACATTAATAATTACTGAAAGTTACTTTTAATCGACTTTGGAACGAGTATATTACCATTACTGAATATTTTTTCCTGCTGCCTGATTCTGCTCACCCTTTCCATTTTCTTTCCTCCCCTTCCCCCCCCCCCTCCCATGCACCATATTTTCTGAGAGAAACCATGCCACTGAGAACTCCACCTCTCACTCAACACAATTTTTCACTGTAAGACCTCGACGTGCCCTGCACCATCTTCGATAACCCTCTTAGCTCTTTCCTCTACATCAGAGTTGTCGAAACTTTATTGACCTCTGCATCCCCGCACCAAATGTATCTGAACCTATGCACCTCCATCTCATATAATGATTGATATAAAAAATATGACTGACTTACATCAAGACTACTTTGATTTCATACTTAATGCATAATTGTAGAATCCAACAGACTGCTCAGGAATAGAAAAACCTTAATATATATCTAAAGGATCACAAATTATATTCTCCGTTTTGTAAATGTTGATAAAGCATGAATAATAGGCAGTAGAGTGAGACTGTTGGTTTTACTGGTCCTAGGTTGTCACATCACACTGGCTGGCCTTACGTGGTTTGAACATGAACGTTGCTGATTACTGTATTGATTTTCCTTGATTTATGATACAATTCATAACTTATCAACGTGTAGATAAACGAATCATTCATTTACCAAAGTGTAGAAAACATTCGATATTAGGAAGTAGAATATCACTAATTGCGGTAGGGCCTACTACTTTCTCCTCCAATTCCACCTTGGACGATTCCGGTGCTGTTCCTTCATCACTTCCCCCCTCTGACTTCCTCATGGCTGACATTAAAATTTCTTCAGTTGATGTATTTTCTGCCATCACTGGCCTCAGTACTAACAAGGCATATGGGCCTGATGGGGTCCCTCCTCTTGTTCTCAAGAACTGTGCTTCTATGCTTACACCCTGCCTAGGCAAACTCTTTCGCCTTTGTCTGTCAACTTGTACCTTTCCTTCTTGCTGGAATTTTGCTCTCATTCAGCCAGTCCCAAAGAAGGGTGACCACTCCCAACCCTCCAACTATCGTGCAATTGTTTTAACGTCCTGTATTTCAAAAGTTTTCGAGTCAATTCTCAATAGAAAAATTTTAAGGCATCTTTCCTATCACAACCTTCTTTCCGATCGTCAGTATGGGTTCCGTCAGGGACTCTCCACTGGCGATCTTCTCACCTACCTTTCAGACTCCTGGTCATCCTCCTTTCGGGACTTTGGCGAAAGCTTTGCCATTGCACTTGACATCTCAAAGGCTTTCGATCGAGTCTGGCATAAATCTTTAATTTCCAAACTGCCCTCCTACGGTTTCTATCCTTCAATCTGTTCCTTTATCCCTAGCTTCCTTTCAGGTCGTTCTATAGCTGCTGTTGTAGACGGCCATCGTTCTTCTCCTAGATCTATCAACAGTGGTGTTCCTCAGGGCTCTGTCCTATCACCAACTCTCTTCTTTTTATTCATCAATGATCTTCTAAGCTGTACATCTAACCCTATCCACTCATACGCTGATGACTCCACCCTTCACCTTTCCATTCGGTTCCTGCAACGCCCATCTCAACAGTTGCTTCAACAAACAAGGGATGAGGCTATGGCACACCTAATGTCTGACTTGGCTCATATCTCTGTGTGGGGTAAAAATAATATGGTTGTTTTTAATGCATCTAAGACTCAGTTCTTACACCTATCAACCCGACAAAATCTTCCACAGGTATACCCATTAATGTTTAATAATATTCAGCTTAATCCTGCATCATCCTTGAACATGCTTGGGGTTTCATTTACTCGGGACTTATCTTGGAAAGATCATATTACATCTCTTGTAAAATCTGCTTCCAAGAGATTGGGTGTGCTAAGCCAACTCCGCTTTTTCATTACCCCTGCACAATTGTTGACTCTATACAGGGGTTTTATCCGCCCCTGTGTGGAGTACAACTCTCATGTGTGGGGAGGCTCCCCACATACAGCCCTTCTCAATAGGGTGGAGTCAAAGGCTTTTCGTCTCATTAACTCTCCTCCTCTTACTGACTCCCTTCAACCTCTGTCTCTTCACCGCACTGTTGCATCTTTATCTCTTTTCTATCGCTACTTTAATGGTCACTGCTCCTCTGAACTGTCTGCTTGCATTCCTCCATCTCTACGACGGGCGCCTAGCACCCGTCTGGCAGCAAACTCTCATCCCTTTTCTGTCCAACTCTCTAATACAAGAGTTAACCGTTACTCCCAGTCTTTCATTTATGCAACAGGTCAGCTCTGGAACTGTCTCCCTCTGTCTGTATTTCCTGCTGCCTATGATCTCCAGTCTTTCAAACGCAGTGTGTCCAGGCATCTCAAAATGATCGGATCTTGAATTTGGCTCTCTATTGTATTTTGTTTTTCTCTTTGAGGGAACTGTTACTGCGGGCTCATGGCCTTTGGTTCCTTCTTCCTCGCATTAAAAAAAAAAAAAAAGGATTGCCCTGGTTCCATTGACGTCACTTACAGGCACTCGCCCACGAAAATGTTTAAGTTCAGCTTTATGTATATATTCTAAAAGACCTTTGCTGTTTCACTGGTAAGCGCAAAGCATCTAGCAAATTCTCACTAACCTTAATCGATGTTGCAAACTTGGGTTACAAATATATTAAGTCTGTTCTTTTTTCTTCATCAGTCATAACATCAAAATGAAAAGTCGTACACAGCAGCATTACGCACCAACACACTTAGCAACAGTCGAGGATGCTTTGCTACACATTTAGAGCAGCATTCAAGCTACAGTATGCGAGTTACAGTTTACAGTCATTCAATAGCACCCAGAGGTCTTCTCACTTATGAAACACTCCACCACTTCATGCTGAGCCATTCCACGTAGGACAGATGGGACAGTACACGGTGGAACGTAGATCCCTGATGAAGAAAAGGTCTATGAGCAACGCAGATCCATGAGGAAAGTAGGTCCATTGGAAGAGTAGATCCTTTCGGAAAAATAAGTCCACGGGGAAAGTATGTCCATAAGAGAAAACTGGTCCATGTGGAAAAATAGGTCCAAGTATGAGAACAGGTTCAAGAAAGAAAATGGTTCCAGTGGGGAAATGCATACATGGGTGAAATATTTCAAAGGGAAAAAAGGTCAATGGGTGAAATTAGGCCCATGAGGGATAATAGGTCTGTGGGGGAAATAGGCAAATATAGGAAAATGGGTCCACAAGGGGCGGGGACCGAATTAATTTAGAGGTGGCACGCAGTCCTAATGGGCCCAGGTTCCACATCTGGCTGGGGCAGGGAACAGTTTAAGGATTTAAATTTCTTAAAGCAGACATTACTTATTTACCAGAAAACTCACCAACATGTAAAATACCCCCACTAATATCAACAAACTAGTCCCTATATCAGACAGCCCTGGCATGTATTCAATATGGACGGTGGGTGCTACAGCCTAAGTGATGACATATGGAGGTGTATGATATATAGGAGGACTACTAAGCCTTGAGAACAGGCTGTGAAACCTCTGCCCAGGGTTGGACACACACACACACACACACACACACACACACACACACACACACACACACACACACACACACACACACACACACACACACACACACACACACACACACACAAAATTAGTCCAAAATTTGTCACGGTAGGAACAGATCCCCGGGATGAAATACTAAGTGAGTGTTGACACCACAGGCGTGTAGTAAGAAACGAGTTTATCTGCCCGTAGAATATGTGAAATGAATGAGATCAAATGGAGAGGTGAGACTGTGAGAGAGTGAGAGTATGGAATGGGTATGTGTGTGGGAGTAGGTGAGAATGAGGGGGCAAATGAGGGTGTACGAATATGTATTGTTGTGTGCAAGAGGCAGAAGGAGAATATAAGAGAGTATAGATTAGTTGGTTCAAGGATTGTGCAGGTAAGGTTGAAAGTAGGAATACAAGCATGGGCGATTGTGTGTGTATATGCGCCAATGGAAGACCGAGAGAGCAGAGGGAAAGAAGAGTCCTAGGCAAATGTGGAGGCATGCACAGAAAAGTTTGAGAGGAGTGGGAGAGTGTTTTTGACTGGAAATGTGAATCGAGAAGTAGGGAATGTGAAGGTGGATGGAGTAGTTGGTGAGTGGGGTATGCCTGCAGAAGTGGATAAGAATGACAGTACTCTAATGGACATTTGTGCGGGGAGGGTGATAGCCAATACCCTCTTTAGGCAGAAAATGAATCACAGATATACGTGGCTAGTGATAAGAAGGGTGGGTGTTGAACTGAATGAACGGATGCCAATGATTGCTAATGGGTGTGTGTGGATGAGAGAATGAGAAAGTATCAAGTGGATGCAAGAGCATACAGAGGTTTGGGAAGTGGACATTCTGACCACCACTTGGTGGTGGTGATTGTCAAGGAACAAATACGATGGATAAATAAACTGAAAGGCAGAAGGAAGTAGCCCATACAAAGAGGGAAGAATGGTTGCAACAGTATTAAAAAAAAAAAAAAAAAGCAGAATATAAGAGGGAAGGGGAGGAGCGATTCGGTAAATATGGTTTGGAGCAGATGGGGGAGGTGGAAGGTGTGTGCAAGATATTCACATAAGAAATGGCTGCAGTATGTGAAGTGGTGTGTGGGGTGAAGAGAAAACGAAATGAGGTGCAAGAAACGGCATGGTGAAGTGAAGAAGTGAGACAAGGTGTGGTGCGAAAAAAGAAGACATATAATGAGTGGATGGCAAGCAGAGGCATGGAGGAAGTTGAGATGGAATACAGCGTTATAAGTAGAAAAGAAGAAAGAGGCCAAAAGATTAGGGAGAGAAAGTAATAAGAAAGTGGATGAAATATTTGGAAGAAATATGAGTGTAAAGTGGAGGGAATGTAAAAAAAAAAAATGTTCTGGAAAGAGGTAAAGAAAGTTAGACAGGATGATAAAGAAGGTAATAGGGAAGTGAAAGATAAAAATGGCAGTTTGCTAGTGGAGACAAGAGAAAAAGTCAGCATATTGAGAAAACACATTAAGGAAATGTTGAGCATAGATAACGAAAGAATTGCAAGCATAAGTGGCTGAGGAATGGCTGAGTTTTAAAAGAAGGGAGATGAGAAGGAAGGAAGAGATCAATAGGAAGAATGTAGAGGAAGAAATGAAGAAAGTCAAAATGGGGAAAGCTCCAGGAGTTGATGGAGTGTGTATTGAAAAGCTGAAGTGTGGGGGAGAGATGGTAGTAGAATGGATGTGGAAAATGTGCAATTTGCCTAGGAGGAATGTAGAGTCTAGGAAGATTGGAAGTCGGGTATAATTTTCCCCATATACAAAACACAGTTATGTTGCTGCACAAAGTCATGAAATTCACCATTCGTGCTGTAAGTACAAAAGATGGAGTGAATGCATTAACCTTACCTGAGACATGTTGTGTGAATGGTTTAACAAATGTGTCAGCCTTGTGTTCCATGTTGGAGGATAATTTGAATTATCTTAACCTACTAAATGTCACCAGTGCTCCACTATAACTTAAAAGTGATACCAAGATTGGTGATTTCTCCTTGTACGCACTAGCCATAAAGGTGTGCCAGGATATTCCTTTCTTTGTATCTGCTACAGATGATGATGATGATGATGATTTACATGGTGTATATAGCATTCAAAGCTTTACAGATCCTGCTGTGACTCCTTCAGCTGATATTGCCCTTGAATTAAACCCATGAGATTTTTCTGAACATAAAGTACAAATAATTAATCATTTACAGACCTATAGAGGTGTTGTGGCTTTACCTGGCGAAACTATGTGGAAGACAAATCTTATAATGCACATCACTGAATTAATTCCCAGTACTCAGCCAATTTACATAACAGCATATAGATTACCCCATATCTTGTGAAAAGAGGCTGACGAGATAGTGTGGAACATTCTTAACCAGGACATCAATGAATACTCCATCAGTCCGTGGAATAGTCTGCTTTTCCTACTTCCCAAGCAAAGTGAGTCCAGACCTGCAGCTGACTACCGTAAAGTAAACTCTGTCACTGTACCCAATCGATTCCCATTACCAGTCTTAACAGATTTACTGGACTCACTAGGCGAGAAAAACGTTGTTTTCATTTCCCTTGACTTTTAAAGGCTTCCCTTTGGTCTTACAAATGCACCATCAGTATTCATAAGGCTTATCCATTCTGTATTCAGTGGCATGATTGGCTATTGTCTTTTTGCTTATCTAGATGACATCACTGTGGTAAGTAAATCAATCCTTGAACATTTTGCCAACCTACAGAAAGTTTTTGATCGCTTCTAAATGGTAGGTGTAAAGTTAAGCTCTGAAAATGAAGTTTCCTGCATTAGAAAATATATTTTCTTGGACATGCTGAAGGGATTTATACCTCAGACGAGAAGTTAAAGCAGCTGTTAACCTCACAGAACCCACCAGTACTGATGATATATTGAGTTTCCTTGGATGAAGTGACTACTATCAGCGATTTATTCGCGATTATGCACAGATCGCCGCCCCTCTTACTAAATTAATTCATAAAAATGAACCTTTTGTTTGGGCTAATGACGTTTGAAACGTTGAAAAAAAACACTTATTAATGCCCCGGTCTTGGCATACCCTGATTATCAGAAGCATTTTCTTCTTTGTACTGACACGTCTGGTGTTGGGCGTGCAATTTTGATGCAAGTTGATCTGGCAAAGAGGAAAAGTGTAGTGGCGTATGCTAGTTGTGCCCTCAGTGATGTTGAACGTAATTATAGTGTCACTAATTGGGAGGCTTTAGCAGTTGTTTCGTCGCTCAAACAGTTCAGAGATATAATCAACGGACATCCAGTGCATATCCAAACAGATCATCTCCCACTTTGCGAATTATTGAAAGGAAGAAATCTTAATGGGCATCTCCCACGATGGTCAGTTGTTGTCCAAGATTTCAACCCAGCCTTTGAGTCCATGCCTGGTAAATCTAATGTAGTTGTATATGCTCTCTCACATCATGTAACTGCGTAGTCTCACCATATCAACTAAGTGAAATTCCTGACACCACTCTAACCTCAGACGTTGTCCATAGTTGTCAGCACACAGATCCTCAGTGATCTAAGGCTATTTACTTCCCAGTGTCAGGAGACACTTCGACCTTACCTACTCTGCCAGCTCCAATAGAAGAACTTGTGTTGGATAATGATATTGTGTACAGGATGACATCACTCACCAATAGGAATTGTCACGGGGGAAAGGAAATAAGTCGCCACTTATCATGGGGAAAATAGAATTCGCCACTGACACGAGGGGGATTGACTTATAAAAATTAAAGATTTAAGTTTTTACTTTATTCTGGCTTATGGCGCTAATCGCAGAAAAAGAGTTTTATAAAATTTCTCTTCAAACAGTACTCAGCTGGAAATAACCACTCACAGTGGAGACTGTAAAGGTATGGCACTGCAGAGTTAAGATGACATGTCCAGGCTAAAACGTGTCCTGCAGAACCAACAGGCTAGACATCAGGTCTCTCTCTCAAATGGCTCAGAGGTTAGGGGCATGGATTTTGACGGTGAAGGACGGACACATCCCTGATCAGAGGTACGTTGACACACATCACAGGAACATACAAGTCCATTTATTTCATATCCCATTCCTGTCCAGAGAAGGTCAACATGGATATGGTCAGAGGTTTTCTTTTGGCCCATGTAACCTCCCAGCACTGAACAATGACCCAATTTGAACACTGCCCTGAAGTACTTTGTGGGAACGATAAACTGCAGTCGAACAGTGGCGGATCCAGGATTTAGGAAAGAGGGGGGCTGTTTGTTAATATAAGAGGTGCCGAGTACCGAAAGCAAGAGGCAATGAGCTAGGGGGTCTGGGGTGAGCTGTAGCTCCCTCAGTGGGGACTGGGGCGGAGGCCCGGCCGCAAAACTCTTTTTAACATTTCACAGGCATTTTGAAATCATTTTGAGGCAAGTTGTGGTACTTTTATGGTAGTTAATATTTAAATCCTGTAACCAATAATACGAGTTAGATGGAAACCAGTTACAGGTCTCTACCGACTGATTGATAATAATAATAATAATAATAATTATTATTATTATTATTATTATTATTATTATTATAACTTATTATTTTTGCTGATTGATATTTGATAATAATCAGCCCTTAGGGGCGCCATTCATAGCTGAAAGGGGGGGTATTTGTGACTCATGGTACATCCGTCTTCATTTACGAAGGGACCTGGCTTGACCTCCCCATGAATGCTTAATCACATTACCCTTCAGTTTCTTACACACTGCAGCACGTGTCAGGTTGGACTGTTGTTCTTGGACAACATCTTGACTTCGAATCAGATCTTGCGACATCGCAATGGTCAGTGGGATGGGACAGTTTGGATTCTTGGCCATGGCTTGTTACTGCAGCAGCCCAAATCTGAGTAGCAACATCTATGGTGCAACTATACTTGGCACCTGGTATGTTACCTATACTAAGGTCAAACAAAGGTTCTGGCAAGACATCTACAACTATCAAGCCAGTATAAAATGGAGTTGCTAGCTGGGTATGTGCCTCAGGAAACAATCTCACTGTTATGGGGATCCATAAACCTTATATCCCTGACTTCCTGTACGACCTTTTTTTTTTTTTTTTTTTTTTAATGTGTGCGACTCTGAGCATAGGCTTCACAGCCTGCTCCCAAGGCCCAGTAGTCCTCCTGCATACCATACACCTCCACTTGTCACCACTTCAGTGCTAACACCCACCATCCATATTAAATACAAGCTAGCGCTGTTACATACAGGACTGGTGTATTGGTATTGGCAGGGATAAGTTTATGACATGTCGGCAGGTCTTTTGGTAGAATGGTAGTCTAGTTTTATGAAATTTAAATCCTTAAACTGTTCCCTGCCCCAACAGGGATTCTAACCTGGGTCCTTAAGGACGTGCAGGCCACCTCTCTACCGATTCAGCCACTGCCATGGTACTAACTCACTGAGATGGAGTGAATTAAAAATCGACTTACGAACTATGCTGTTCTGCAGTCAAAATTAAGAATATAGGCACTGGCTGGTGGTGAACAATTTAATTTAGTTAAACCAGTAAACAAGAAAAAGAAATTCACAGTGATTTGGGAAAGTCATAATAATTGATAAAGCAGGAAATGACCTGCTAAACAGTACCCATCAGTATGCTAGTGCCTGTAAACATTAATGATTATAAATAAAAAGTAGCTAGGAGTGAGTTTAATATTTCATTAATAACTTACTTTAACCCATGGATTGCGAGCCACAGCTCAGGCTGGGTAGCATCACATTGCGAACCACAGCTCAGGCTGTGTTGGCCATGCATCCCCGTTAACTACTCCACCCCTGCGCAAACTTATGCATGGCGCTATGCAAAGACGGAGAGAGAGAGATTATTTTTTTCGTTTCACTAGATGATGCCCTGCATGCTTATCTTCAGGTTTATAATAAATAAAAAACAATTTTATTTTTCATTTTTTCACTACTCCCCTACGTAAACTTACACACGGCCCTACGCAAAGGTGGAGAGAAAGAGAGATTTTTTTTTTTCACCAGATGATGCCTTGGATATTTATCTTCATGTTTATAATAAAAGAAAATAAGAATAAAATTTTCTTCATTTTTTTGCGCACCACAGGGTATGATATTACAAGGTAATTGGGCAATCCATGGGTTAAATCTAGGAGTTAATATCCTGGTGAGGTCGCCACTTGTCACGGCGGGAAAAGAAATAAGTCGCCACTTATCATGGGGAAAATTGAAGTCGCCAATGACACGAAGGGATTCGTTTTCATTTTTTAACGCTTCAACATGCTTGCATGCATCAGTCTTGGTCACCTAATGGCAGCTTTCCATGCTGCTCAATCTCTAGCAGCTTCCCTGTTTAGTCCCTTAACCCTGAGGTCAAGATCAATGACCTCCTCCCAGATCTTTTTCTGTCTATCTCTCACTACCCTACCGTTAACATTAACACTTCTCACTTTCTGCACCCACTTATCACCCCCCATCCTCTACACATGCCCAGACTATCTCAATCCACCTATCCCCATCACAACACCATTACTTTCCAGACCCATCCTTCCTCTTAATTCTTCCAGCGTAAACCTAATCCCCCCCAGGCCTTATACTCAAGGACACACTGCACATCCACTTAATCATTGTCATTTCTGTATGTTTGAGTCTGCAAATATCCTCTTCCCTTACTGTCCAGGTCTCACTACCATACAGCATTACACTCCTAACACATGCCACATACAAAGATCCCTTAGCACAGAGGAAGAGCCCTCTCAATGTCAGGAGAGGCAACAGCTTCCTGAATTTCTTCCAACCACTCCTCACTCTAGCCATAGAGCTACCTCCTGCCCCACCTCCAGCACATACCATGTCTCCAAAATAACAAAAACCCTTCCACACACTGAAGAGACTCACCGGCAAGTTCAGTCCTTTCATGCCTGGCAATATCAACATGCTCTCACTAACACACCACACACATGAAATCAGCATTATCTTGCAGTCTACCTCAAATTCTACTACACAGCTTATGTACCTATTGATCATAAACACTGCACAAGATGGAATTACTTCCCACATCCTTGTGACAAATCGCACATGGCCACTCTCCCTCTTCTTTGACAGTACCACCCCCAGCACTAGATACCATCACTTTTGTTTTACCTGCATTTACTTCTAAGCCCTTGTGCCCCATACCATCTCTCCACTTTCTAAATCTTTCCTGTGCCTTCCTTTCATTCTCTGCAACCACCACCAAATCATCAGCACACAACATCTCCTACGGGAGTCCATTTTTTAAGTCATGTGAGAGGGCTTCATGCACCATGATAAACAACAAGGAGCTCAAGATTGACCCCTGATGCAAACCAGCGTTCATGGAACACTCATCACTCAAATTTCCACTCACCCTTCCCTGGGTGTGGGCATCGACATACATGGCCATAACGACCCTAACCACCCACTCCTCGATCCCAAGCTTTCTTATTGCCCACCTCACCACCTCTCTAGGGACTCTGTCAAAAGCCCTCTTCAAATCAACAAAACAAAGTACAGTTCCTTTATCTTTTATATATACTTTCCCTGAAGCTGTTGAACAATGAATATAGCATCAATGGTCCCTTTGCCTAGCAGAAACCCAAACTGCATCTCATCAATATTTACTGTTTCTCTAATCATACCTCCTAGAACTCTCCGTTACATTCATTACGCAGTCTTAAAGCTTTATGCCTCTATAATTTCCTCTTTCCAGGGCATCACTCTTCCCATTGTACACATTTGCAGTTACACTCTTCAGCCAATCATCTGAGACAACACACTCATATATAATTGTATTTATCAGGTCAATGACTAACGTCACTCCTAAATCTCCTGAGGCTTTCAACAATTTTCAGCAGTCAACCCAGACCCACCTGCTGCCTTACCCACCTGCACCCTGCCTATTGCCCGGCTCACAGTAGCAGCGTCAATCAAAGGCCATGAGCCAAACACTGGATCTGCAGGCTCCAAACCGTGCCTGTCCCAGTCAATTTCCTCACTCAACAACCGGCTGTAATGCTGTCTCCGTGTGTCTTTAATAACACCACTATTCACCAAAACACTTCCTTCATCATTCTTCACACACTGCTCACCTATGCTATCCCTGTTCTCCCTCTTCATCTGATTTGCCACCTTATAAATCATATTCTTCCCTTCCACACGATTTAGGTTATCAAGTAAAGTCTCTGTGACTCAGACTTTGCCCTGTAAACCTCTTTTCTAGGCCTTCACTTGGCAGCCTTGGGATTGAGTTATATAATTAAAGTTTTTAGTTTTTAAATTTTTCTGGCTTATGTCACCAATCTCAGAAAAGAGATTAACTTTCTCTTCAAACAGTACTCAGCTGGGAATAACCACCCATGAATGCTGAATTATTAGTAATGTCGGCCTCTGAGAGCAAGAATGACCCTTGCCCCCTGACAGTATTAATAATTAACCCTGGAACTTAGTAATACTGAACCAAGCTCTTACTTCTGCAACTCTTAACTTGCACAACAGATTTATAATGAATTAAAATGAAAGAACTAGCTTAATACAAGTCGTGATTAATATCAAGGAAAGTTTGTGCAAACTGAGAACAAGCAAATAAGTAAGAACATGGGAAAATGAAACGCTATTTTACATTTAAGCGAGTTCAAATGGGAGCGACTGTAAATTTATTAATTATGGCAAAATGAATTCATACATTACAAGAATCTCAAGCAAGTAACTTCACACACTTACACAATTAAGCTAACTAATACTCTTACATCAAGAAAACACAGAAAGAAAATACTGGTAGGCTAATTGGAGATATGGAGCCGCAGAGCTGCAAGATGATTGCTATCTTGCACTGTTCTGTCCTGAACTTCCTCCTCTCGGGTTTCCAACATCGAGGATGGGGTCACGAACTGAGAGAAAACTAGGTGATTCGTTGGTCACATGTCTCTTGCACTGCTCTTGATGTCCATTTCTCAGGACTGCCCATCACTAACTAACTACAGTGAGTGGAGAGCCATGGCGCTGTAGAGCTAAGATGACCTGCAGATCGGACGTAATGGGCCTCCGGGAATCACTTCCTGCACTGCCCTGCCATATGTCTGTCCATGGGAATTCTCCCTCCCCAACTAAGTACGTTTTTTTTTTTTTTTTTTTTTTATCCGACTCTGGGCTTAGGATTCACAGCCCGTTCCTAAGACCCGGTAGTCCTCCTACATCTATGCACCTCCACATATCACCACTTCGGTGCTAACACCCATCGTTTATATTGAATACATGCTATGGCTGCCTCTTACAGGACTGGATGGAGAGGTATGACGTTGGTCAACTGCAATGACCCACAGATCGAGACATAAGGTGTTTCCAGGAATCCTCACATTGTCCTGGTGTACGTCTGTCCCTGGTGGCTGTCCCTCCCCAACTATGGTCTCATTGATGCTCTGTGCGTGTGATGGGAAAGGGACGGAGCTTTCTCTCAATGATTAACAGAGGCGGGGTAAACAATATATACATAATAATTTTACTCAGTGAAGCACTAATGTGGTGCATAAGGGCAATCACTCACGAAACACTGATAAATATTTTGAAATTGTTTTCCACTCAGAATGTAAACGAGGATGGTTAGCTGAGGGACTTACACTAGGTTTTCTGGGATATTCCACTAATATTCGTAGGCCGGCACAATAATACAATGTTGCAAGCTTCCATGATATTACAATGTCACGAATTCGTGACAGGAACATATCTAATAGAGAGGTACGTCAACTTGTCCCTACTGATTTGATACCTGCAGTACTCCTCATCATCCATACCACACCTCATGCATCTCATCTGGGATAAGATTGGTGTTTGAGACAAGCATGTCTTTCATTCAAGTGGCCTACTATTTGTAAGGACATCAATGTTTGCTGTGATTCCTGTGTTGCCTGTAATCGTCGTAAAGGGTCAACCGGATCACCTGCCCCACTCTTACAATATCCAGCTCCATCACGTCCATGGGAATTCTACTGATCTCCTTAAATTGTATTTTACAAAGTCTGGTGCAGAGTATTTGTTTGCGGTAGTTGATCATTTTTATTATTGTGTTCTTGTAACTCTTCTACTGACATATCAAAAATTCTTCGACTATCTTACTTCTACGATGGAACACATTCTATCCATTTCTCCTTTCTCTGAAATCTCCATTCTAGGAGATTTCAATGTTCACCACCACCTTTGGCTCTCCTCTCCTTTCACGGATCCACCTGGTGAACAAGCCTACATCTTTTCTATCCTTAATGACCTAGAGCAGCTTGTACAGCACCCTACCCGTATCCCTGACCGCCTTGGAGAGAGCTCTAACATACTTGACCTCTTCCTCACAACTAATCCTTCTGCTTACTCTGTTAATCTTTTCTCTCCGTTGGGCTCCTCCGATCACAACCTTATTACCTTAACCTGTCCTATCACTCCGGTACGGCCTGTGGACCCTCCAGGGAAACGTCGTCTGTGGCATTTTGGAGCCGCGGACTGGGAGGCCCTCAGGCAGTACTTCTTTGATTTTCCCTGGAATGATTATTGCTTCCATGGCCGGGAGCCATCTGAGTGTGCCTTGTGCATTACGGAGGTTATTCTCTCGGGCATGGAAGCATACATTCCTTTCTCATATCCTTTGACTAACGCAAGAAAGCCTTGGTTTAATCACGCTTGTTCTAATGCTGTCCGCAACAAGGAAAGGGCCTACAAAAGGTACCAGAGTCAACCGACTCCTGAATCACATCATCTTTACGTTTCTGCCCGGAATCGTGCTAAGTCTGTTCTTCGCTCTGCTAAAAATAATTTCATCCATACTAAATGCTCTCAACTCTCCAACTCGAATTCTTCCCGCTCCTTCTGGCACCTTGCCAAAAATCTTTCTAACAACTTTACCTCATCATCCTTCCCTCCTCTTTTCTACTCTGATGGTTCTGAAGCTATTTCTTCTACTGATAAAGCAGATCTCTTCACACAGACTTTCTCCTCCAATTCCACCTTAGACGATTCCGGTGCTGTTCCTCCATCACTTCCCCCCTCTGACTTCCTCATGGCTGACATTAGAATTTCTTCAGTTGATGTATTTTCTGCCATCACTGGCCTCAGTACTAACAAGGCATATGGGCCTGATGGGGTCCATCCTGTTGTTCTCAAGAACTCTGCTTCTGTGCTTACACCCTGCCTAGGCAAACTCTTTCGCCTTTGTCCGTCAACTTGTACCTTTCCTTCTTGCTGGAAGTTTGCTCTCATTCAGCCAGTCCCAAAGAAGGGTAACCACTCCCAACCCTCCAACTATCGTCCAATTGCTTTAACGTCCTGTATTTCAAAAGTTTTCGAGTCAATTCTCAATAGAAAAATTTTAAGGCATCTTTCCTATCACAACCTTCTTTCCGATCGTCAGTACGGGTTCCGTCAGGGACGCTCCACTGGCGATCTTCTCACCTACCTTTCAGACTCCTGGTCATCCTCCTTTCGGGACTTTGGCGAAAGCTTTGCCATTGCACTTGACATCTCAAAGGCTTCCGATCGAGTCTGGCATAAATCTTTAATTTCCAAACTGCCCTCCTACGGTTTCTATCCTTCTATCTGTGCCTTCATTGCTAGCTTCCTTTCTGGTCGTTCTATAGCCGCTTTTGTAGACAGCTATCGTTCTTCTTCTAGATCTATCAACAGTGGTGTTCCTCAGGGCTCTGTCCTGTCACCAACTCTCTTCCTTTTATTCATCAATGATCTTCTAAGCTGTACATCTAACCCTATCCACTCATATGCTGATGACTCCACCCTTCACCTTTCCATTTGGTTCCTGCAACGCCCATCTCAACAGTTACTTCAACAAACAAGGGATGAGGCTATGGCACACCTAATGTCTGACTTGGCTCGTATCTCTGACTGGGGTAAAAATAATATGGTTGTTTTTAATGCATCTAAGACTCAGTTCTTACACCTATCAACCCGACAAAATCTTCCACAGGTATACCCACTAATGTTTAATAATATTCAGCTTAATCTTGCATCATCCCTGAACATGCTTGGGGTTTCATTTACTCGGGACTTATCTTGGAAAGATCATATTACATCTCTTGTAAAATCTGCTTCCAAGAGATTGGGTGTGCTAAGCCGACTCCGCTCTTTCTTTACCCCTGCACAATTGTTGACTCTATACAGGGGTTTTATCCGCCCCTGTGTGGAGTACAACTCTCATGTGTGGGGAGGCTCCCCACATACAGCTCTTCTCAATAGGGTGGAGTCAAAGGCTTTTCGTCTCATTAACTCTCCTCCTCTTACCGACTCCCTTCAACCTCTGTCTCTTCACCGCACTGTTGCATCTTTATCTCTTTTCTATCGCTACTTTAATGATCACTGCTCCTCTGAACTGTCTGCTTGCATTCCTCCATCCCTACGACGGGCGCGTAGCACCCGTCTGGCAGCAAACTCTCATCCCTTTTCTGTCCAACTCTCTAATGCAAGAGTTAACCGTTACTCCCAGTCTTTCATTTATGCAACAGGTCAGCTCTGGAACTGTCTCCCTCTGTCTGTATTTCCTGCTGCCTATGATCTCCAGTCTTTCAAACGCAGTGTGTCCAGGCATCTCAAAATGATCGGATCTTGAATTTGGCTTTCTATTGTATTTTGTTTTTTTTCTTGGAGGGAACTGTTACTGCAGGCTCATGGCCTTTGGTTCCTTCTTCCTCGCATAAAAAAAAAAAAAAAAGGGTGTTGCACCTGTCCTCAATGCTTATGTTATTTGTCCATTCAATGCGCCATCAGCCATTATTACCGATAATGGTTCGGAGTTCAACGACAGTGTTCTTGTTGAGATATGCAAACAGTATAACATCAGTAAATGTAATGTCATACCCAGCCATCCGGCTTCCAGTGGCTTTCGTAAGGTGCTGGAATGCTTGAGGTACCTTAAGGTGAGGCAAGTGCGCACCCATCCAGGTAAGTGTGCACCAAAGTGAGTAATTTTTTTAGAGTGGTCAAAAACAGGTTTTGATTTTTTATATTCTTAATTTTTAACAGTTTGAATACGGAGCAGGGTCTTTGATTCAACTTTAACAAGTGTTACCCTACCATTTTATCAACAACAGTGACCACCACAGCTTTGTGCAGGGAGGACAAGGCATTGACGGAAATTTTGGACAAAACACAACATTGGAACGCTAAGGGTAAGTTACCTAACAATAAATATTCCTAGCGTTCTCTATTTGGGCTCATTAATTATGTATATCCTAAAGTAGATTATGCTATAATGAGAAGTTGCTAGGTCTAAGCATTAGTAAGTAGTGAGTCATGAATGAATGGTGGGGTAATTGCACAACTTTTCATGGGGTAAATGCGCACTTGCTGGTTTTGTCACATATCGCCTACAAATTACTACTTAAATGAATTGGTTCATGCATGATAGCCTACATTTTCAATCTTTAGAGAATAACAAAATAGAAACAGTCCAAATACTATAATATCTATCTGGCAATACAATTTATTTCTCATGTTTGTACAGATGGTGCGACACTACGTGAGAAAAACGGACCCCAAGCAGGGGTGTCGTTACTCCCCAGAGGACCTGTTGGAGGCTATCAGGTGTGTAAAAGCAGGAGAACCCTGCAAGAGGGTTTCACGACTTCTACACATCACATGCGTGATCATGTATCCGGAGCGCGGCACACATCAGAAACAGGGCGCAAACCAGCCTTGCTTCTGGAGGAAGAGCTGTTCATTGCCCAGCAACTAGCCACCTTCGGCGATTATGGTTATACTTTTGACCATATGGATTTAAGGTTGTTTGTGAAAAACTTCTTAGATAAGGCAGGCCGAAGTTGTCCGTATTTCAAGAACAATATGCCTGGTCAAGAGTGGGTCCAACCTTTTCTATCTAGACAGAGAGATCTGTTGTCCATGCTTATGTGTCAAAATATAAGTAGAAAAAGAGCAGCAGTGTCAATGGAAGATGTGAACAAGTTTTTTGTGAAAATTTAGATGATACACTGAAAGATATTCCACTTGAGAATGTCGTGAACTATGATGAAATCAATTTGACAGATGATCCGAAGGCAAAGCTAATGATCTTTAGGAAGTGGGTTATGTGCGCAGAGAGAATAATGAACACGTCCAAGTCTGCCATTTCGCTCATGTTTGCTTGTGAGGCAAATAGACGTTTCCTGCCTCCATATGTTGTTTATAAAGTGGAACGCTTGTTGGACTCATGGGTGCTGGGAGGGCCTGTCGGCACGAGGTATAACAGGACAAATTCTGGGTAGTTCGATGTTGACTGCTTCAAGGATTGGCTTCAGAGGATGGCTGTGCCTTATTTCCAGCACCTGTCAAATGATTCTCCAAGAGTCATTATTGGCGACAATCTTGCTTCGCATCTTTCTGCTGACGTCTTCGAGATTTGTGAACAGAACCGGATACTCATGCTCTTTTTGCCACCAAATAGCACACCCCTTCTTCAGCCCCTGGACGTGGTTGTGTATGGGCCAATGAAGGCTGCATGGCAGAAGGTGTTAACAGAGTGGAAGCAGGCTGACAGAAAGTTTTACACCACTCTGCCGAAGGTCCACTTTCCACGGCTACTGTTGTCACTCTTACAAAGTATGGAGAATAAGGCAAATTACGCCATCAGTGGCTTTAGAACAACAGGGCTGTACCCACTTGACCGGCAAAAAGTGATAAATAAACTGACAAAGGCAAATGTCTCTCAGTCAGAGCACCACCTACTAAGCCCTTTGCTCATGGAAAAGCTTATGGAAATGAGGAAGGAATCCGCCAAGAAACCTGGCCCTGCACGGCGTGGTACGGCCATCCACGTATCGCCTGGCAAGAGTGTTTTCTTCAAGGACATTGGTACGGGTCCCTCTGGCCAGCAAACCAAGAAAACCAGTGCCAAAAGGAAGCTGAGAGTATCTGTATCCGACTCCGACAGTATCCCAGAAGAGAATCTTTCATCAAATGATGTGGACATGCCGGAGATTCTTCTAAAGTATGAGGAAGAGGAAAGTTCAGGGAAGAAATCAGAAGAGGAGGATCGAGAAGAAGAAGGAGAAGAGGAGGAGGGACAAGAAGAGGAAAGAGATCATGAGGAGACCAAGACCAAGGAAATAAAAGAGGGATTGTATGTTATTGTGAAGTTTACTGGCAAAAAAGCTATTTCAGACTATCATTTTGTTGGAAAAGTGCTAGGGAAGGAAGAAAGTGGAGAAGTGTCAGTGAAGCATTTCAGACGTGATTACAGCGTTTCAGGAGGTGAATATCCATACTTTAAAAAGCCAGAAAATGAGGACATTTGGCCTACTGAAGTAACTGCTATTGTTAAGTGTTTGCCTAAGCCCGCCTTTATTAACCCGTCACATCCTGAGGTTTTCCGCACCTCCAACATCCCCCAGTCCCGAGCTATTTTGGAAAAAAATTTTTGGGCTTAAAATTTCCTCTTTGGTTGAGAAACAAAGGAAAATCACCAAGAAAGGGCTTACCATGGTCCATAAGTGGTCAGAACAGGTGAGGTCCCCCGCGCCAGGTATTTCCTGTGAGTTCCTATCACTGACGTGTGAGGCGCTCTCGTTTTCTATGGTAGGAAATATTGGGAGAAACAACAAACAACACCTCTATATTTATTGAATTTGAACTAATAAACAATAACAGTAGCAATATAATGGATTTCAGACACATATATATATGAAAAATAAAGCATTGTACCATCGTGCGAGCAGTAGACAGCAAAAGTTAGGTCAAATGTCGTAACATCCTATATGCTAAGTTTCTTGTATCAGTCAAGCATATCATTTTTTCTACTTGTATACTTCTGTTTCATTGACATTTTTACCTATTTTTACTGTTTGTAAAATGTTTTCATTCATTATGATGACATGCAGCAAGATAAGTTAGCTGCACAATGGTTTATTAAGCGCACTCGCTATGACTCGTATTTCAACATACCCAATTGTTTTATCACTTTCCTATTATTTTTTCCTTTACAAAGAACTGTTTCCCTCCTTCACTGTAAATGTTTCTCAATTATTTACATTCATTACGAGGGCATTTAGCGAAATGCTAGCGCATATTCACGTAGCAAGCAACAATCCTTCAAAAACTCGTGTTTCATGTACTTTATTTTTTCACTCCAATTATACTTTCCTACTTACATTACACACGTTTACACCCCTATACTGCACTATACATAGTTACTTGGCATTATGGGATTATTCAAGTGAGAGTCATGTCAATATCGCATGAAAATATCCTCGCAATGAATGTTTTCGACCAACATAATACTCAGACACTTTACATACAAATTCTGCTTCACATATATTACACACTTTCCCACTTGTTGACTTCTATTTTCATAATTACGGGCCTTATTCATTCAACTGAGCGTCATTAGATATCGCATCCTATACAACACGCTAGGAATATTTTGACTTAGAATATATTTCTAGCACTTACAATAATTTGAATCTTTATACCCGTTTGCATTTCCAATAATAATAATTACATATTTACGGGCCTTATTTATTGCACTGAGCGACAGAATATACTGCATCATGGGCAAAACCCTCGCTAGGTATAAGTTTCCACTTACAGCATATTTATACACTTACATACAATTTTTGCACTTATGTTATATCCCGTATGCAAATTTTATACTAATATTTTCAGATCAACATGACTGATAATTTCACTGAGCGTCTGTTTGTCGCCATTGCTACTTCATAGTTTCAGCGTCCTATCGCATTCACATCCTATTAGGAATTGCATCATAGGTGATATATGTATATATATATATATATATATATATATATATATATATATATATATATATATATATATATATATATAGGGAGAGAGAGAGAGAGATAAACTATATATATATATATATATATATATATATATATATATATATATATATAGGGGATATATAGAGAGAGAGACAACCACACTAGAAATCTGAAGTCACTTTCCTTTTATCTCTGCAAGGAAAATGTCTTCGGATGACCTTTCTTAGTCCCAAAAGATAAGTTTTCTCAACAAAAACCCCACTTTTTCAACACCACAGTAAAATGAAAATGTATTTACCATGGAAAGAAAACTACAATGACCGAAAATAACATCATATCCCCCCTCTCTCTCTTTCTCTCTCTCTCTCTCCCTCTCTCTCTCTCTCTCTCTCTCTCACTATATCGTTAGAAGCGCAATGATTACTATGTTGCTTTATACACTTATTGCAGTTAATATGGTCATCGTGATAATGACAGTAGTGATAAAAATATCACCTATAATACTAATCAATGATGCTGTTAGAAACAGCACAGGAAATAAATAATTATTGATTCAAGTAAAAAAAAAAAAAAAACAAGACACACTTAGCTTGGTCCCTAGCGCATAGCACGGTAAAGAAAGGAAGCAGGACTTTTAAAACTGGACGCACAGGTATGAGGCTTATGAATAACGAAAGGGAAAGCATTACACGGGAGCTGAATGCTAATCTCCAGAGTATGCTGTTGGCCAAGTGCAATGATTTTGGCCATATCTTGATACCCTGGAAGAAGTTTCATGTTTGATAAAGAGAAGAAAGCGAGAAAGCTCCAAGCCGTTGCCGTCTAGTAGAGAGATATAATAGTTCTAAAGGACGGTGAGTAAAAAAACTAGTTGACTTGTACAAATGCCATTTTGGTGACCTTGACCTTGACCTCCCGAGTCTCATTATTTTTCCGAAGTCGGCCAAGATTTTGGCCATATCTTGATACATTCTGAAATTTTCATGTTGATGGCTCAAGCCGTAGTGAGATATAAGTGGTAACACACACACACACACACACACACACACACACACACACACAGGTGGACAAATAAACATTATCGTTCCGCCTTGTAAAGGCAGTGAGCGTATAACATAATGGCACACCATTACACAGAGGCCATGACATAGCGCCCGACATGGTGTGATGAATAGTGTACCGATGTCGTGAAAGCTGCTCTGGCTCTTACCTGAAAGACGTCCCCACCTGCTTGGCGAATTCCCCGGCACAGTAAAGGGAAAATATTATTTGAAAAATGCACTTCCCTGCCCTACCATTATTATATTGTTGCTGTAGTTGTTGTTATTGTTGTTGTCTTGCTGTTTTCATTGATTTTTCACGGATATTATTATTATTATTATTATTATTATTATATACTGCCATTATTATTATTATCATTATTATTATTATTATTTTTAAACACTGGTGCATAGATTAATTAACCTTACTTTTGTCGTGGTTTGCCTAAGTTGAAGCCTTAAGGAGGATAAACTCAACACACAGATACTGCTCTATTACGAGTTAAAGGTCACCGAGAATCTTCTGCCGCCTTCTTTTGTCGATTTTTCTTTCCTCTCCTCCTGAACTTCTCTTAAGACTTTCATCCTTGTTATGTAATCTTTATTGTGTAAGTGATATTAAAATGTACCACATATAGATATTTCCCTATGATTCCATCACCACAGGCTGCAGGAAAATGTCGGGAACATTAGATCGTGACAGTGCATGGAGTAATTAGCTTTACCTTTATCGCTTTGTACATGAGGTTAGGGCATAGATCACTATGAAACAAAATGAAGATGCAGGGAGTGGTTACGTAACCTTGACGATAGATGATGATGAAAATACAGCAACAAGGAGTAATGACATTATTTTGATAATAACAGAAGAGGATGATGATGAAATAAGATCACAGTATTATAATCAACATCGAATGATTGACATAAACAATCTTAACATTGCAGTGCTGCGTGCTGTGAGGCGCAGTAAGGAACCCGGTGCCGTGTTAACCACTTTCTGCCTTCATACAGCACCTGCATGAACTCCACACCAGCTGAGTCACAGGACGAGAAAACTGAGAGGATATAATTGTCAGAAAAGAAAACCAAAAATATTAAGATTTCTAATGTTTGCTGAATTTTGAAGGTACTGTAC
>NC_136986.1:37333973-37621473 GCF_032717465.1 Coenobita brevimanus
ACAGGTCTTTGAAGAATTTATAATACCTACCCTTTATGTAGCCGGTCTCTTCGTTGAAGGTACGACAGAAATGGGTTAATAATGGCAAGCTAAAAGAAAAAGTTAGAAGTTATTATTTCTTGCAAAATCCTGTAACAATCGGAGACATATCATCGAAGCTTCGCCAAAATTATTAACAAACAAACGATATATCCCGCGATAATGCTCAGAAAGTTTGGATACAATTTACCCATTTGATTTTAGGATATTTTGGGAACACACACACACACACACACACACACACACACACACACACAATTACATTATTGCTTCGCTAGGCTGGCGATAATGAGGTTTAACTTTTACCTGGATTTACTTCGTTTCATATGTCTAAAAACAAAACAGTATCACCAGCAGCAGCAGCACCACCACCACCACCACCACCACCAGCAACAGCACTACATCACACTAAAAAGTCATCTATTTACCAGCTTCACTGCCATAACTACTACCATCTTCATCACTATTGCCAAATTGAGTACTAGTATCATAACAAGTCCCATAACTAGTACCATTCACAACACTTTTATGACAGCATGATTAACATGAATTCTATTACTGGTAGTAGTACTCCTACTACTACTACAACAACACACACCATCCCTAACAATATCAAAACTGCTACATTTACCATTATCACTACCCCCCTGGGGGTAGGGGGGTTTATCAAGAATACTCCCCCAGCATCCCTGCTTGTCGTATGAGGCGACTAAAAGGGTTTGCGGAGGGTTAGTGCCCCTCCCCGGAAAACAACTAACTTAAAAGACAAACAAGAAGCCTTGGACAACGACTGACCAAAAGATGACGACCAAGGACCAGACAAAGGACATGGTACAGATCGCAACATGGAATGTAAGGGGTGCGAATGATAAGGTGAAAGAGAGAGAGATTGCCCAGGTGCTTGAGAGAGCGAAAGTGGATGTATGTAGAGTAATTAAACTAAATGGAGAGGTGACAGTGTGAGAGAATGGGAGTATGGATGAGGTATATGTACAGGAGTAGGTGAGAATGAGAGGGCAAAAGAAGGAGTGTGTATTGTTGTGAGTAAAAGATGGAAGAAGAACATAAGAGAGTATGGATGAGTTGGGTCAAGGATTGTGTGGGTAAGATTGAAAGTTGGAATATAAATGTGGGCGATTGTGTGCATGTATGCGCCAATGAAAGATCATGCAAGCAGACTGAGAATTGAGTTCTGGACAAATGTGGAAGTGTGCATGGAAAAGTTTGGAAGGAATGAGAGAGTGTTTTTGATCGGTGATATGAATGGTAAAGAAGGGAATGTGAAAAGTGGATGGAATAGTTGGTGATTGGGGTGTGCCTGCTGAGATAGTGATGAGAATGGCAGTGCAAGTGTGGACATTTGTGCTGGGAGAGGGGGTTGGTAATAGCCAATACCCTCTATCAGGCACAAAATGATCCACAGGTATACATGGCGAGTGATGAAGAAGGGTGGGTGGTGAAACTGAATGAAAGGAAAGGCAATGATTATTGATTATGTGTGTGTGGATGAAAGGATGTGCAGATGTGTAATGGATGCAAAGAGCTTATAGAGGTTGGGAGAGTGAGACTTTCTGACCACTACTTGGTGGTGGCCAGAAGCAAGATCCAAGTAAGATGGAGAAATAGAAGAATGGAAGGACGGGAAGAAGGAGTAGTTGCAAGGAGAGTGGAAAGGTTACAAGAGGATGAGAAAAAGGCAGAATATAAGAGAGAACTGGAGAAACGACTGGGTAAATATGCATTGGAGCAGATGGGGGACGTGGAGGGTGTGTGCAGGATATTCACAGAACAAATATGTGCAGCATGTGATGTGGTGTGTGGGGTGAAGAGAAGACAAAGGAGGGTGCAAGGAACAGCGTGGTGGAATGAAGAGGTGAGACAGGCTGTGGCACAAAAGAAGAAAGCATATAGTGAGTGGATGAGAAGCATGCATGTGGAAGAAGTTGAGAGACAGAAGAGAGAGCTGTATGTAGAAAGGAAGGGAGAGGTGAAAAGATTAGTAAGAGAGAGTAAGAAGAGAGTGGATAAGGAATTTGGAAGGAATTTGAGTGTAAAGTGGAGGGACTGTAAGGAAATGTTCTGGATAGAGGTGAAGAGAGTAAGACAGGGTGGCAGTGAAGTTAGCAGGGAAGTGAAAGATAAAAATGGTAGATTACTAGTGGAGAAGGGAGAAAAAATGAGCAGATGGAAAGAACACTTAAAGGAATTGTTGAACATAGAGGATGGAAGAAATGTGAGTATAAGTGACTGCAGAATGGCTGGGAGAAGGAGGGAGGTGAGAAGACAGGAAGAAATCAGTAGGATAGAAGTTGTGGAAGCAATGAAGATAGTCAAATTGGGGAAAGCCCCAGGAATTGATGGAGTGTGTGGTGAAATGCTGAAGCATGGGGGAGAGGTAGTAGTAGAATGGATGTGGAAGATGTGCAGATTGGCCTGGGAGGAAGGTAGGGTCCCGGAGGATTGGAAAACAGGTATAATTATTCCCTTGTACAAAGGAAAAAGGGAAAAAGAAGTGCATGGTAATCATAGGGGCATTTGTCTTCTTAGTGTAATAGGAAAAGTGCATGGTAGGATACTTATTGACAGAGTTAGGGAAAGAACAGAGGAATTAGTTGGAGAAGAAGAGGGAGGCTTTAGGAAGGGAAGAGGTTGTGTAGATCAGATATTCATTCTTAGATCTTTCATGGAAAAGTTTCTAGAGAAGGGAAAGAAGTTGTATGCGGCTTTCATGGATTTGGGGAAAGCATATGACAGGGTGGATAGACATGGATTGTGGAAAGTATTAAGAATATATGGAGTAGATGGGAAGTTGTTGAATGCTGTGAAGAGTATGTATGATAGTGCTAAGGCTGCAGTGCACGTGGACGGTGAACTGAGTGAATTTTTCTCTTTGAAGGTTGAGTTGAAACAGGGATGTGTCACATCTCCATGGTTGTTCAATCTGTATATGGATGGAGTAATAAAGGAGGTACAAGGAAGGGTAGTGGATGTTGGAGTGGCCCTGGTGAGTGAGGGTAGTGTTTGGAAACTCTTTGTATTGTTGTTTGCAGATGAGACTGTGTTGTTGAGTGGAGAGGAAGGGAAGCTACAAGGCTTGGTGGATGAGTTTGGGAGAGTATGTAAGAAACGGAATCTAAAGGTGAATGTAGGGAAGAGTAAAGTGATGGTCTTTGAGAGAGGCGAAGTCAGTGAATGTACAGTTAGGTTGGATGGTGAGGAATTGGAAAATGTAGTACGTTTTAGTACTTGGGTAATGTGATGAGTAAGGATGGAAGTTTGGAGGGTGAAGTGCTTGAAAGGGTACAACAAGGAAGAAAGGTTGCTGGTTCCTTGAAAGCAGTGATAAGAAACAGGGAAGTGAGCATGGAAGTGAAAAAGTTACTTTTTTTTTTTTTATGCGTTCGACTCTGGGCATAGGCTTCACAGCCTACTCCCAAGGCCCAGTAGTCCTCCTACATATCATACACCTCCTCATGTCACCACTTCGGCACTAACACCCACTGTCCATATTAAATACATGCTAGGGCTGTCTCATACAGGACAGGTGTATTGGTATTAGCGAGGGTATTTTTATGACATGTTGACGGGTCTTCTGGTAGATCTGTAAAGTCTGCCGTACATGAAATTCAAATCCTTAAACTGTTCCCTGCCCCAGTGGGGATTTGAACCTGGGTCCTGTAGGACAGCAGGCCACCTCTCTACCTATTGAGCCACCGCCTCCGGCAAAGGTACTACATGACAGTGTTGTGATACCAACTCTAACGCATGGAAGTGAAGCTTGGACATTGTTGGAAGGATACAAGTCAAGAGTGAGAGCAGTGGAAATGAGTTATTTAAGAGGAGCCTGTGGTGTCACATGGAGAGACAGGCTGACAAATGAGGATATAATGGAAGGTCGTGGTGTGGATGTGGATGTGATGGGATGTGTTAGGAGGAACACTTTGAGGTGGTTTGGCCATGTGGAGAGAATGGAGGGTGAAAGACTGACGAGGAGAGTGTATGTGAGTGAGGTGGAGGGGGGGAGAGGGATGGGGAGGCCGAGTATGAGATGGAGGGATGGGGTGGAGTGGTATATGAGGGAGGGGGGTGTGAGGTGGAAGCAGGGCAATGAAATGGCAAGGGACAGGGCGACGTGGAAGTGATTTGTATGAGGCCACCCCGTACGGGATTGAGGCATCTGGCAATAGATAGATAGATAGAGAGATAGATAGACTACCACAATTATCTGTATCATCATCTGCTACAATGTTATTATCTACCTGTTTATCTACAGCCAGATGCATTAATCCACGAGCGGTCCCCTCCTCAAAAAAAAAAAAAAAGTCATTGTGTCCTTTATCATCATGTTGCTCTACCTCCAAACCACATCTCCTTGATTCACATTCCTCTCCAACACATCCCTTCACCTCAGCTTTGGCATTCCCTTCCTGTTCTTTGCTTCCAACTCAAATATGAGCGATGCAAATGGATCATAATCAAAATCTTAAGATAATAGCTGAGTGAGTAGATAACTCCTTCTATAGGACCAATGAGTAAGTAGGAAGAATATGGCTGGGTGGTAGTTACACAGAAAGCACTATGGGTTGATACTTCATCCCTCTGATTATGATGGCTGGGAGGGGAAACTAAACAACTGATGTGGAATGATCACTGCTGTTTGGATTCATTGCTAGGGCTCCTTTCCTATGCCTGCAGGGTAAGTGTGCGGAGTCCTTTCAGGCTACGATGGACTTGGTGCAGTCCAAGCTCAAGACACCCCCACCCCCCCATCCCAGGTGTGCATCCGCCTGCCTCCACCACCCTGCCTTTCCCGATCCCTATCTTGCCTCAACCCTGCCAGCAGCCGATTGCTGCCTCACAGCAACTGGTCCCCCCAAGACAACATCCCAGGTGGAAGGGCATGCCTTCCCTCTCCCCCAGGAGGCCGAGCCCTCCCCCCTCCCCCCATCGCGCTCCCCACTCCTTCCCTCCGAATATTGCTGTGGAGCTGCCTAGGTGCAAGGAGCAAACTTCCCCACCTCATAGAGGTGGCTGTCAGAGAGGATGTGCATGTCATCCTCCTGTAGGAAATGCTTCTTCCCAAGGACTCCACTTTTAGGCTTGGAGGCTTCAGGGGTCACTTTCTTCCCCGAATCCAGGGTGCTACCAGGAGATGTGCCATCCTTCTGAGGGAACACATCCCTCACAGGGAAATCATCCCCCCCATACACTGTGGTGAGGGAGTCGAAGTGCAGGGCATTGTCCTGCAACTTGTGGACTTCCCTCTCAACATCTTCAACCTGTATGGGAATCATACAGGTCTTGATCCTTGGATGAGATCTTGATCCTTGCCGCCGCTGAACTGACATTTGTGGGTGGCGACCTGAATGCCCATCACTCAATCCTTTCCTCACCCCACCCTGCCAACGAAGCTGGGCGGCACCTCGCTGTTGTCATCGAGGATAAAGCCGGTGTGTCTGTACTAAATGATCTGTCAGAGCTGACTCACATCAGAGGCAGCAGACTTGACCTTTCCTTCATTTCCTCTACTTTTGCCAGCAAGGCTATGTGGTTCCTGTATTCGCTTCTCACCAGTGACCACTTTGGCATGGTGGCAGAATTAAAAATTGCTGCAACCCCCCCTCCTCCACCACCCCCTCTGTGCTGGAAATTACATAAGGCTTGCTGGTCAGAGTACAAGAGAGCATTGGAGGCCTTTTTAGAACACAACACCCCTCCGCCACTCCTCAAGGATCATGCCGAGGCCATCACTCATGCCTTCAGGAGTGCCGCTGCAGGCAGTATTCCCCTCTCCAAGCTCCCGACCTCCCTTGCCAGGGACCACTGGTTCTATGACGAGAGAGTGCAGGAGCTAAATTATAGGCTCAACACAGCTCATAAAGCCTTCAGGAGAGGACCTTCTGATATCACCATGCAATAATTGGCTGCAGTGGTGCAACATTTTATGCAAGAAAAGCGAAACCTGAGGGACGAGGCCTGGATAGGGTGGTGTAGATCTCTTGATTCATACTCCTCGCTCAAGGAGATGTTGACAAAGATCAGGCATGTCACCCACAATGTTCCACCGAAAGCCCCCTCTCATCCTGACCCTGTAAATGAGGCAACCCATCTTGCAGCCCAATTTGCTGACCGCACCTCCCCAGCCAACCTTCCCCAGCCCGTCAGGGATGTACAGGTGCGCCTTGGAGGCCCCAGAAGGGAATCCATAGACGCCACCCACTCACTCCATGATGACACAGACCACAGCTTCACTATGGAAGAGCTGGAGAATGCCCTTCGTGGTAGGAAAGACACCACCGGCTCAGATGGGTTGACCTACTCTCTCCTTGCAAGATCAGGATAGAGGGGTAGATCTTTGCTGCTTAACCTCATCAATCATTCATGGGAAGAAGGACGCCTCCCCAGATCTTGTAAGAGTGCCATCATCCATCCCATTCTCAGACCACAAGACCCTTTAGCCATGCAGCCTATATCCCTTCTCAGTTGTATTGCCAAAATAGCTGAGAGACTCGTCCTCCCCTGTGTCTCCTGGAAACTAGGCTCATCGCACCTGCGACTTTTCACCTACCTCCCAAGCAAGAGTGCCCCACAGTGCCATGCCTCGTTTCTGGGAGAGCTGCTGAGGTGATGAGGAATGGCAGTCTTCCTTGATCTGGAGAAGGCCTTCGAGCTAGCTGACCCTGAAGTCGTCCTGGCAGCACTAGTTGAGAGAGGAGTTCATGGCAAACTCCTCTCCTGGATACGAGATTTCTTCGTGGGCCATGCTGCCTGTGTCGGCTTTCAGGGTAGGCTCTCCCCTTCCTTTCCACACGTCAATGGCACACCACAAGGGAGTATCCTCAGTCCTCTCCTTTTTAACATGTTAGTTGAGAGCTTACTGACAATCATCTTCGGCTGGGGAATAACACTACTCTGCTATGCTAACGATCTGGCACTAGTGTTCTCCCGCAGGTCCTGCAACAATCAAGCCACAAATGCTCTAACCTGTCTCCACGGTCAATGCTGCAAACTAGGTCTGAAAATCAGCTACGAAAAGGCCAAGGTCATGCGTTTTGGCCTCCGTCCTCCTGAACACCCTTTTTATCTCGGAGGACATCAGCTCAACTTCGTTCGCAGACATCAATACGTGGGGGTGTGGTCTGACAGTCAGTTGACCTTCACCACTCATGTATGTTACCTGCAGGAGCATGCTGCCACCAGACTCTCAGCACTAAAAGCCCTCTCACGCCACAGTTCAGGTGCCTCGAGCCGTGTGCTCACTACCTTTTATACCCACGCCATGCGCTCTCTAGTTGACTACAGCGCCATGTGTCTTGTAGGACTCTCAGAGGCGCAATCTCATTCCCTCGAAGTCCTGCAAAACTCCGCGGTCCGAGTCATATTAGGAGCTCCTCCATGGATGCAGCTTGAGAACCTCAGAGCTGAGAGTGGCCTTCCCTCTTTCCAGCATAGAATCTGGGGTCGATCATCAGTAACCACCTCTCAGATTTGCCGACTTAGTCCTCAACTCCCCGTTGCCACTCTCCTCTTCACCATCCTTTCCCGACTTCCACATCCACATCCCAGGAAGGTCTGGGCAGTCTCCCTTACTTCCACCATAAGACAACTAGGGTTGGCTGAGGCCTTCCTAGAAGACCCTGACTTCCCTAGCCCCGACTTTTCTCCTCCCCCACCTTGGAAACCACATGCCTTCAGATGCCTCACCCTTGCCAACGATTGCCCCGCACATAATTGCCCACTCTCCTCCATCAGGATGGCCTGGAGAGAATTTCATCCCTCCATAACCCTGGTTCAGTCACTTAATTCACTGATGGATCCGTCACACCAAAGTGATCAGCAGGTGCTGCATTTGTCTCTGGAGACCTTGTTGAGACTTGGAGGCTCCCCCCAGGGACCTCCATGTACAAGACAGAGGTCGTTGCCATCCTCTGCATCTTATGACAAGCTGAACTCCACCACCTTCATCAGCGTGTCATCACACACACAGATTCACTCTTGTCTCTACACGGTCTCTGCACAAGAAACTTCAGAGACAGTGTTCACCTGCTGACCTCAATTCTGGCTGTGGCTAACTCCATCATGCAGGAAGGGGGTGAAATTCTCCTCCCCTGGCTTCCTAGTCACGTTGGCATAGCGGGCAATGAACGAGCTAACCATGTTGCTCGGGCTGCCACCACCCTACCGGAAGTCAGCTTTCCCCTCCCAATCAGCCTATCGGCATAAAGTGCAAAGTTAAACGATCCACCCATGACATGACCAGAACTGACCACGAAAACCGAGTGGCTGAGGGTTCACTCTCCGCCACCTGCTTTGCCAGGGCTACGGCCTACAACCCTCTGCAAATGCCAGCAATCACTCCTAATTCACTCATAGTCCGCCTCTGCAGGCTCAGGGTGGGCTATCCCTGCCTTTCCCAGATCACGGAAACTGACCCCATCCCTTGCCGACACTGCAACCAATCTGATGAACATCCCCTCTTACACTACCTTCTTAATTGCCCTGCCACCGCCTCTCTTCGCTCCTCCCTTGGATCCAGCCTCATCAGTCATCCATCACGAGCATTCCTAGCTGCTGAAATAGTCCTCCTCACCCCCACATCTACTTTGCTTCAAGCCGTTTCCACATACCCCCCCTCCCCAAATAGCCCACTTCACGTATAATCACACGTCACTACTCTGACGGGCTTCACTTGCCCGTTTCCACTCTGACCTACAGGTGGATAAATCTATAACAATAACAACAACAGCTATCCACTTCTGTTGCCTTTCCCCATTGGCTGGAAACCAGCAGAAGTTTACCCCACTTCCACTTTTCTGCCATATCATACAGCCGAAGGCACAACAGTGGAATACCATTGTGGAATCTGCAATTCTCTCTCTCCAGACGTCCGACAATTTGCCGTCCAGTATGGCGTTGTAAGCAAATGTCGCATGACCCGTGACATCACGTGGGAAAGATCTATACTTCGGTATACCTGCCAACTACTTCATCCTGTTGTAAAGTGTTACGTGACATATCCACTACAAGTTGGACCTTGTGTTTCAAAGACATCTGGTTGTTATCGTTAACACAGGTTATTTGTGGTTTGGAACATCCATTAAGTCATATTAACGTGGCAATTTAAGCCTTATTTTATAAACACGTAAGGTCTATGTTCCTGCCATTATTGCATTAAGCAAACGAATGAGCGATCGGCTCTGATGAACCACAAACTCTGCTTTAACGAATGTATTCTGACTTTTTGTCACAACAGTGACACAATATCACTATGTACATGACTGAATGGGGGTCAATTATACATAATGATATTGTGTCACTGTTGTGACAGGAGATAGAAATATTTTCGTTAAAGCGGAGTTTATGGTTCATCAGAGCCGATCACTGATTCGTTTGCATAATGCAGTTATGACAGGAACATAAACCTTACGTGTTTATAATATAAGGCTTAAATTGTCACGTTAATATGAATTAATGGATGCCCAATACCACACATAACCTGTGATAACGATGAACAACCGTATGTTCTTGTAACACAATGTTCAACTTGAAGTGCGTAAGTCACGTAACAGCTTGCAACAGGATGAAATATTGGCAGGCATACGTAAGTATTGTATGTTATTGATTTGTTGGTGCTTTATACAGAGGTATATGATAATATAATATGATCAATACCTGACGGATCATTTCATCATTATCTTTGTGTATGCTGGTTAACGATTGGTGGGAGTGGGTGACGAGAGGGTAAGGAAGGCATTTGGTGGAGAATGAAACCCAGAGAGAAGGGTGGTGGAGGTGAGAGCGAGAATGGATGAGAAAAGACATGATATCTTTACACAGATGATTTTTCACTACACTATACTTATTTGTAACATTATATGACATCAGTAAATGGAAAATAATACACAATACATTGTGGGTCTTCTTTTCATTTTTGTACCTTTCCCATATGTTGTGGATAACAGCGCAGTTTTAAACATTAAATATCTTTGTATACCTACCCCTACTAGTTCTAATTGTCTGTATAAGCAATCATGACACATTGTAACATCACCAGCTTTGGCCGTTCTACAGTGTGTGTGTGTATTGATTCGTCCACCTTCCAAAGAAGAGTGGACACTGGCAGATGATGGAAGCCCGTCAGAGAAGTGGCGTTCAGATGGTGACGTATTCTGGGAGGAACTGGCTTGAGCCAGTTAGCCAACAGTGTCGGAGGATTCTTGAGACGATGTAATTTACAACAGCCACATCTTCGGGGTGAGTCTGGCAGGTGGTGAGGAGGCAGTCTGCATGCAGGTGGTCAAAGTCAGAGGGTGTATGGAGACGGTAGAGGGCCTTGACGACATCGGCGAAGTTATCCTCTAAGTACCGGGACTGCTGCTCATGAACTTGGTCCATGGTAAGGGACTGGAGGAATTCGCGAGTCCCGGTACTTAGAGGCGAGAGAGCGGCCGTCACACGTTGCTGATGATCTGAAGGGGAAGAGGGAGAGGGTGGAAGACTTAGCTGCTCAGTCTCCATCTCTTCTGCAGGATGCAGCCTTGGTTTTTTCCCCTTCTTCTTTTTCTTGGGTGGTGGAGGGGGCGAGGGAGAGGGACGAGCCTCCACGATGGCCTGGAGATCTCCTGCTGGTGCCCCGTCAGTAGAGAGATCGGCGGCTCCAACAACAGCAGCTGTTGGTGGTGAAGGAGAGGAGTGGTCGCCATCGTCATTGTGGATGGAGGGGACGGGAGAGGCGGCCCTCCTCTCAGCTACTGACGGCGGGCGGCTGTTGCTGAGGTTTGAGGCATCCATGGGCGGGGCAGAGGTGGTGGTAGAGGAGGAGGCACTCGCTCTGTTTAAAGGAGCGTCGAGCTGCAGCCTTTTTCGCGGTGTTGTGCGAGGTTGGGGAGGCTGCAGCTTGGTGGAAAGACGCTCCTGACTAAGGGCTGGCCGAGCATCACGAGCGAAGCTTTGAGGGATGATAAGGCGCGGGAGCCCGTTCTTCTCAAAGATCTGGGGGAGTAGAACGAGCAGCGCCGCCTTATCATCGCCACAGAACGCCTTCGCCGTCGCGATGCACATAGCCACGATCGTTTCCACATCTCCCGAACATCGAGGATCCTCCGGCCGGCTTCCTCGGGCCGAGGGGCGCCGCCGTGAATGGGCAACGCCCTTCACAGCAGCACCTCCCGGCCCGGTGACGCCCTTAGCCTCGGGACCCTTCGGTGTCTGGATGATGTGGAAGACGACCGTCTCGCCTTGGCCTAACGAGAGCGAGGGGAACCGTGAAGAGGGCGCAGCTATCCTGGAGCGGTGCACAAATACATCGGCACCAGTGTCCTGGCGCCAAATGAACCCGTACCCCACCCTCACGCCGTACCACTTCACGGTCCCTTTGATGGACTGCACTCCTCCTTCAGGCTCAGTACTGCTGTCGTTAGCCCCCCTCAATGGGTCGTAGGCTGGAGCAGTAGTAGAAGAGGCCATGGTGAGGAGAGGAGGAGATGTTGCTGCCACCGTTGCTGGACGAGGAATGGCCGTTCTACATCTCTCCAGCACGTTTATACTGGTGCTGGGGTACGGGAGGTGGGTGTAGGGTATTCGATTGCCCGGTAGTCGCTGGCCACGACTCCAGCTGCCGGGTGTGTGTGGGGGGAGGAATTAGTGCTTTCGGGTGTACAGTGGAGCAAAAGCAGGTGTGAGGACAGAAAGTGTGTTGAGTGAAAGTTTTGACGTCAATCTGGATTGAAGCAGGACTGGGTCGTCACCATGGATGTTTTGTGTGTATGCAAATGGAATAATGTAAATGGAAGTGCGAATACACTTGGAAGCAGTGGGGGAGAGGGAGTTCAGAACAGATGAAGCAATTTATGGCAGGCTGTCTTACTTGTGCATACAGATGATACAATGCTGACAGAATTTTCTTTTAGGCATTCGACGCTGCACATAGCTGTTTACTCCATTCCCAAGCCCACCATTCCTTAGAACAACGGTGGAACTACTTTGCACGTCTCTATGCCACCATTTAGATGTTTCTATCCCAAAGCATTTCTTATGTCTGGGAAGGTCCATGCATTACGATGTTCTACTAATAGCAAGGATATTTCCATTGCATGTTGGTGGGTTGTGGAAGAATACTGAAACTTTTACCATCCCTTACCAGTATCACATCTCCACAGTAGGCCTATCTCCCTCAGAAACAATTGGATTCGAATATGTATTAAAATTATAATATAAAAATAATTGGTCCTGGAGTTAAGAGCAAAGCAATGATGCTTGAAAGGGCCACAGGTTTTAGCGTGTGACATAATAATACAGGAATGGAGAATTTGAAGGTGTTTGTGAATAACGATGGAAGAAGAGTAAACGATGTTGAAGTGGTGTAAGTTCAGAGGGAGAGCCTTCGATGTAAATTACTTTAAAATTGCATGTGCCGTGACAAGATATTGTTAATGAGTCCAACTCAGGCCATAGACTTGATAGCCAGTTCCCCAAAGCCCAGAAGGTCTCCTATGTACCGAACACCTTCGCGTGTCACTATTTTGGCGCTAATGTCCTCCATCCATATTTAATGAGTACTAGTGCTGTCTCATTTAAGACTGGTGCAGGAAGATTTGCAGGGATGAATTAATGGCGTGTTGGTCAATCTTGTGGAAGATCCGGAAAGACTGTTACATCGAAATTTAAATCATCTGATGTCTCTGTTCTAGACTGAGACCGAATTTTTGTCCCGTCACATAGCAGATCACGCTGTCGTGGAAAATGTTGAGTGGATATGAACGTGCTGTGAAAAACTAAGACAACATTGAGAACATCAGACCATGTGTAGGGCACAGAGAGTGAGAGACTGACGAAGAGACCATGAGAGTGAGATGTATGGGAAAAAACTCAGAAGTAAAGCAGGAACAAGATGAAGAACTAAGAAGAATTATGAGGGAGTGTGGCGTGTGTTAGCAGGTGGAAAAATTAATAAGAACGGGCTGAAATATCCGAAGATATGTTTTACCAAGACCATTCCACACATAGGCAGAAGTCAAGCAATACATAGTGTATTTAGCGAGATGGATAGATATCGAAGGTAGATACAGACAGATAGATGGAGGGGTAGGTAAGTAGACAGCTAGACAGAATATGATAATGACGATGAAAAAATAATAACCACAGTAATAAATGCAATGACGCTGATAATGTTGATAGCGGTAGAGGAAAATAATAATAATAACAATGACGATAACGAGGATGATGATGGAGTACTTCTCCAAGGAAGGCATCCTCTGGAATGTGTGTGTGTGTGTGTGTGTGTGTGTGTGTGTGTGTGTGTGTGTGTGTGTGTGTGTGTGTGTGTGTGTGTGTGTGTGTGTGTGTGTGTGTGTGTGTGTGTGTGTGTGTGTGTGTGTGTGTGTGTGTGTGTGTGTGTGTGTGTGTGTGTCAGACGGAAGGTTTATGCAGATGAAAGAGCAAGAGTCTGGCCCAGAAAACAAGGTCAGCTTCTCCAAATAACTCCTTTAGGGTGGCTCCACTCACGATTTGCATTTTTTTTTTTTTTTTGGGGGGGGGGGGTGGCAGGTAAATATTGAGGAAAAGGAAGGAAAGAATGAAGATATAAAGGTAGCGAGCTGGAAAATGGAAGTGCTGAATACGTCGAGGGATTCTGAGGGATGGGAGGAAGTGGAAGAGGTAAACATGAACCTAAAGCGGCAAGGGAGAGTACACAGAGATAACAAGAAACTGGGAGATAATATAAGGAGGCAAGGAGAGCAGAGACGGAGGAGAGAACTAGTGAGAGAAGCTGGGAGGGAGAAGAATTACGCATATGAAGATATCAAAAAGTGGCAAAGGGAAGGGAGAGAAGTAGTGATGGTGGAATGGAAAGAGACGAACGATTACATGGAGATGGAAAGCCAATTCTGTGAAGCAGTAAGAAGTACTCAATAGTTGCAGGACTGTATGGAACTTCAGCAATATCAAATACAATATGGCGTTTCGCTTTGAAGAACCTTGCGTATGACAGTTCCTTGACAGCCAAAGCGAAGCAACATGGGGAACTTCGCTAGAGTGAATCACCTCTGTATGAAAATCCTTAGGCGATTCTGACTGACCCTGCCACTCTCAGAGACGCTCCGATATCGCAGAACGAGGGAAACGGAGTTGGGATGGAAGACTATGGGAATGTGGGGGTGTGGAGGAGCGGGGTTGGGGAGGGGAGGGGGGTAAAAATGAAAAATAGGAAGACAGAGAGAATATATGGAGGCAGGATATGAAGAACTTGAAATATACTGTAAGGTCGAGGGAGGAAGAGACAAATAATTGAAGCAAGGTGGGAAAGGAAGGCAAGGGGATTGAAAAGGTAAGAAACAGGAAGGGCAGAAATCAAAGGGTTGAAAGTAAGGAGGGAAGGAAGAGACTGAGGGAAGGAAGGCCATGGAGGGAGGAGAGGGGAGAAAAGAGAGGTAAAGAGCTATGTAGAAAAGAGGAAGGAGAGGAGTGAAAACATGGAGGGTGCTGTGTGATGAATGTGATGGTCTTGAAAGAAAAATGGTAGGATGGGTATAGATGTAGGGAAAGAAATTGTACACAAACAGATATTTAAAAAAAAGGAAGGAAGGATAGCCAGGGAAGGTAAAGATGGAAGGAGGTGAAGGAAGGAAGGAGAGGAGATACGGAAGGGTGGTTTGCAGGTGTGACAAATATTGGTCTGTGATGGAGGGAAGAGGAGGAGTCAGGGAGAAAGAGATGGGATGAAATGAAAACAAGGAAATATGCAAAAGAAATGTGGAGAAGAAAGAGGATTATGAATTTGAGGAAATTGAGGGAAACAGAAAGGAGGATGCGAACCAGGAGGATATAGTGGTTAGGTATCCTGTATAGTACACACAACGTGCAGGGAGTGGGTAGGAACAGAAAGGTATACAGGAAAGAGAGGAAGAAAGTAGAAATGGGAAAAACAGAAGAAAGATAGAACAGGAAGTACCGGTATGGAATGAAAGGCAGAGAAGATGGTGTAGATGGGAAATAATACAATGGGAGTATGATAAGAACTGAATAGGGGAAAACATACGTAGATAAGAAAGAAAGAAGTGGAAGAAAAGAAGGGAAAGGGAGAGAACAGGAAAAAGGTGTATGAAGGGTAAGGATGAAAAAGAGGAAGGAGAGGAAGGAGAAAAGAGAGTTTGGAGGGTAGAAATGACAGGAGGAGAGAGAGAGAGAGAGAGAGAGAGAGAATGGAGGGAAAATATAAATGCGGGAGAGGAGAGAGAGAAGAGAGGAAGAGTAGAAGGAGAAAGCTGAACGAGAAGCAAGGAGAGGATATTGGAGTGGGGAGACGCAGGGGGTAAAAAATATAGAATTGGAAGAAAAAGGGGGGGGGAAGGAAGGGAGTAGAGGGAAAAAAGAGGCAAGATATTGGAGAGAGAGAGAGAGAGGGGAGGGGGAGAAGAACGGAAAGGAAAGAAAGGGGAAGGGAACGAGGTAAACAGAAAACATATGGACCAACTTAGGGATAGTAGTGGAGCATGGTGGAGTGACAGAGTGTAGATGGGGAAGGGAAGGGAAGGGAGGGGAGGGGAGGAGAGAGAGAGCTAATGACGTTGAAGAAACTATTATAAAGTAATGGAATGGAGGGAAAGAGAGAGGAAGGAGGGTAGGAGACAGATAAAGGGAAATGGAAGAACAGGCAATAAGAAGATATGGATGTAAGATGGTGTGGAAGGTGAGGTGTGTAGGGAGGACGTAAACGGAGGCATGGAAGAAAGGAAGAGGAGGAGAGAGAAAGGAAAGAAGAGTAGGGGAGAGAAAGTAAAGGAAGTGATAGATAGAATGAAAGGAAGGAGCAGGAAGGAAGAATACAAGGAGATATGAAGGTGCAGGAAGTAGGGAGGGTAGAAGCAGAGAAACGTAAAGGAAGGAAGGGAGGCTGAGGGACAAGATATGGGGAAGTGTCCAATGTTTCTAATGACCTGAAGGCTGATGTGGTTGGGGAGGAAAATAGAGTAGAGAATGGAAGTGAGGGGAGGGGAGGAGGAATGATACGGTGTGATGTCTTGCTAAACCATTTTAAGAAGTGGAAAGAGGGGAGTGACAGAAACCGGAGTAGAAATAAAGGAAACGTAGGAAAAGACTAAATATAATAACGGAGTCGAGAGGAGACAGGTGCCTTGTGAAGAATGTGAAAAAACTCAGTGTTGTGGAAGCAGGGATGGGAAACGGTGGAAGAAACAAGAGTAGAGACACCAGAAATGAAGAGAGCAAAGACAAGGTAGACCAGCGAGTGAAGGAAAAACAAAAGAAGTGAAGAAAGAGAAAATGAGGTTAAGATAGGTTAGGAGGGAGAGAAGATTGGAGAGTGGAAATGGAGGGAATAAAGGGATGTAAGGAGGTAATATAATTATTATTTCGAGAGATTAGAAATGGAAGGCAAGAAGTGAAGAAATACAGAAATAGACTGAACTGAAAGAAACAAGGGGAAAAGGGATTTAAAGAACGCACATGGATATTCTTAAAATGAGAGATGAAGAGGAGAAAGATAATATGCGAAATTTGGAGAAAGAGGGAAACCAAAGGTACAGGGGTAGAAATAAAGGGAAGAGGGAAAACTAAGGAGGGAACCATTAAAGGTCAGATAACATGGAGAGATATGAGGGAGAGAAGGAAGGAAGAAAGTCGGAGAACAAAGATATAGCTGAAAATATGGAAGAAAAAGGAGGAGCAGAGAAAATAGAAATGGTGAAAAAAAAAAAGAGATAGGAAAGGCTGAAGCAGTAGGAATGAAAGTTCAGGTGAAGACGAACGTATATATATATCGTCACCTTCATAAAGAAACTGCCTAAGTCATTTTTCGGCGATTTCTGTTTTTTTGCCTAAATCAATCCTTCATCACGTGGCGCACCTATTGGTATAGCTGCCTTTGCCAGGTCTAGGGTGTGAGTGGTCTAAAATGCGCCTCAAGTTTCTGCCTAAGTCACTGAAAGTTAAGAAAGGGAGACTGGTTTTTCTCGATTTCCCGAAAAGTAGAGAAAATGACAGTTTATTTATGAGGGTGACGATATATATATATATATATATATATATATATATATATATATAAAGAGAGAGAGAGAGAGAGAAAGAAAGAGAGAGAGAGAGAGAGAGAGAGAGAGAGAGTGTGTGTGTGTGTGTGTGTATGTGTGTGTACAAAGTACAAAGGAGTACAGAGGAAAGCAAACAGCAACAGACCTTTTGGTCCTCTCGTAGGGAAGGTTATAACTAACAAAACTAACTTATCAGATAAATACAAGGAAAGAAGAGCAGGAAGGTTCCACCCCTGGCCACCAAACTTTCCAGCTGCAGCCGGCAGGAAATAGTGCGAAGGACCACCACGCACCATAGTAAACCTGTCGTGGGAATTTCATAGGAGGGAGGGAAATGAAAAATTATTCAACAGTGTCTACCTAAAAGTATGGATAACATTAAGTCACCAGTGCTCATCGATGTTGTTCTGCGATCGCATCTGCCAGACTCTGAAAAGGAAGAAGAAAAAAAAACATACACAATAATGTGTTGTTCAGGAGTCAACATACTTAGCTGGGAGTTAGATGACATATACTTATCCAAACGATTTTCAAAGGTTAGTACTGCATCACAGTTTACTACATTTGATGGCAGTTTGTTCCATATATGTACAGTTCAGTTCTATCAAGGGAAAAATACTTAGCTTCATGTGACTAAAATCGTTTGCCAATAATTTTATGCCCATTACATCTAGTATAGTTTGAGCAAACAGCTGTGAAGTATTAATCAATGGCCATATTATCGTGTCTTTTGAATATTTTTAATACTTGAATTAAACCTCCTTGTAACCTCCGTTTGGTTAAAGAGATTCTGGGCATCGCTCCTCGTATGGTTTAGTTCTCAGTCTAGGTATGATCTTTGTCACTCTTTGCTGTACTCTCTCAAGTTTCTCCATATCTATATCTACATTATAATGATCTGATTTCTGTCTGTTTGTTGGTTGGTTTGTTACCGTAACACAGCAAAACGGGCGCAACGTAGCACATTTTTTATTAGAGCAAGGTACTGTTAAGGTGCTTTAACTTGAAGAATAAAACAATTTCCAGTCCAATCGGGTCACTGGTTCCCCAGTTATGACTCATTTCTGGCCTTTTGACATAGAGCAGAGGTCGCCAAAGGCAATAATTAAGCGAATACTACTAAAATTCACATTCTGTTAACCTTTTCGTCCGTTTGTACCCTCAGATTAGACGAAACGGTGCATTACAGCGCAAGAAATTTAGAATCAACGTACCTAAAATTCTCCAACTTAAATAATGCGTTAGGAAACCGGGTGCAATCGGCCTCCGGTTACAAAAATGTTGTAAATTAACACACGTCCATATCGTATATGACACTAAATGCTGTGGTGCAATTCCGTGGAGTTTCATATCTGCACAGAGAGAGAGAGAGAGAGAGAGAGAGAGTTTGTCTGCCTGTCTGTCTGTCCTCTATGGAAATCAAGGGGGATGCATATAGAACTCTTTCAACAGCTCTGACTGGTGTAACTTCTCACAACGAATTTAAACGTTATAAACGTGTACAGTACATTACTTAAGCTAAAGTGGCTCCTCTGATGGCCAAGATTATAATTAATCAGAAATACCTAAGTCGGCACGGTGGAAAGATGGTAGCCAATCACCGTAGAATTTTTAAAAAACTTCTATAACCATTTTATTTGCTGCAGCAGGGCTGATGGGTAGATGGAATGGTGGGATGGGTGGGCAGGGTTGGTGGGTGATGGGAAAATAGGTCCACGGTAGGAATAGGTCCGTGGAAAATATAACCCTGGGGAAATGAGCCCAAGGATAAAATGGGAACCTGAGGGTCTTCTCCCACAAGGAGTGGCCATCTAGGGTCATAGGTAATGCACGATCATAGGGTTTTACCAAGGCAACGCCGGGTACCCCTCCTACTTCTTTTCATCATACAGTGACCGGAAATGAATTCAATACTCAAAATACGGGCTTAATAAGGAATTATAGCCTGCAAAGCAAGGACAATTTTTTCGGATTCATATTAAAAAAATGCTTTACCTATAATCCAGTCAGTTAACTGGGTTTTTAAACAGCTTCTGTACATTGCATGCTTGGTTTCCAATTATTTGTTATTATAAGTCATAAGCCATTTTCATCTGAGAAATTACCAATATGCCGGGAATCGAACCCGGGACTCTCAGGTGAGAGCCAGGCAGCCTGTAAAAATACAAGCTTCTCTCTTCAGCCATTTTCATGGTTTACCTTAATAAGTAAGACATAATTCACATTTGTAATTGGCCATTAAGTTTTTACTGCTAGTGTTTAGCACTTTACATTTATCAATACTGAAATCCGTTTGTCATGTTTGGGCCCAATTAAACAGTTGATCAAGATCTCTCTGGACTGCCTGCCCCTGCAGCGCTGTATCTGCCCTGTCGCCAACTTTAGCATCATCTGCAAATTTTGAAATCTTTCATAATAAACCTTCATCAATATCATTAATTTATGTTAAAAAAGAATAAGACCTAACTCTGAACCCTGTGGCACTCCAACTGTAATGTTTATCCAGTCTGATTGTTTTCCATTCATAACAGCTCTTTGCTTTCACCCGGTGAGCAAATTTTCGTTCCACCTGAGCACACTGCCACTGAAATCACATGCCTATAACTTCTGAAGGAGTCATTTGTGTGGAACTCTGCCAGAAACCTTTAGAAAATTGAGGCAGACTATGTCAACAGATTTAGTCTCGCGTTCATGTTCAATGTATCGTTCAAAAAGTCCAACAGATTCGTAAGGCAAGAGCGATTATTCCAAAAACTATGTTACAAATCTTTGATGAGATTTTTGTTTCTAAGTGTCTCACAAACTTGTATCTGATAATAGTTTCAAGCAAATTGCAAACCACTGATGTTAAACTAACTGGGCAGTATTCTGGCTGTGCTTTGTTACCCTTTTTTGAATATCAGGGTTATGTTTGCAAGCTTCCATTCCTGTGACACCTTACTGCTCTTTAGTGGTAAGTTTAAAAGTTCAGATAAAACTTTGATAACCCTTCAATACTCAAAGATATATTTTATCCGGTCCCGGTGTTTCATTCTACAGTACTTTAATTTGCTAATTACAAGTAGTACATTCCCCTCTACTATAAGAACTGGGGCAACTGCGGGAACCATATGTTTATTTTCTATTGCAAATACTGACGTGAAGAAAGTATTAAGAATGTTCACCAACTTAGTTTCATCATCACTGTGCTCTCTGTTATCTGTGATTAAGGGCCTGATTGTTGGGGTTATCTTTTTTCTTATGTAACTGAAAAATTCTTTGATATTTGTTATACTGATACTGGCCATATAAGCCTCAAGGTTTTTCTTACTGATTAAATTAATTATTTAGCTTTCCATTGAAGAGCATTATATTTCTTTTTATCGTTTTGACTCTGTGTTATTATAATTTTTGTATGCAAGATGTTTTTTTTTTTTTTTGCTACCAGATAATGTTTAATATTGGAGTTCCACCATCTGGGTTTAGAATTTTGGGCAGGCCTTCTATTGCACACTGCAGTACATAATTTGATTGCTTTGTTGAGAGTTTCTGTTAAAATTTTTTATGCATTATTGATATATAATATTTCGACCATGAGATACCATTCACACACACCTAGAACTTCCTTTAATTGGTTGAACTTAGCCCTCTTATAGTTGGGCACTTTCTCGCAATTAGTGTTGACAATGTGTTCACTGAATTTAATGTTGAATGTAACTTCGCTATGATCAATTGTACTTAATTCTTCTCCCACAATAATGTTATGCACTAAATTTTTTTATGTGACTAAGACAAGATCTAGGATTTGAGGTCCACGTGTTAGGTAATGTACAAACTGATGCATTGAACTTCCCTGCAAGTTTGTATATACAGTAGGACTAACCCTGTGTGCGAGGATAGGGCTTCTCCCCATTTCAGAATTGGTAATTTAAAATTACCAATATTACGGCGCTTTGCATTACGAGATTTCGGCGATTTGATTGTAGATTTCATTGTCAACGTTGAGTGACTGACCAGGTGGACAATAAATTAATGCAAGTGTGATATTATGACAAGATTCATTTCTATGCTGAATTAGTGTCAATATTTTCAATACATGGCATGATAACTGCAGCTGGATGAAATCCTGATTTAATATATAACTACCCACTGCTCCCTGCTGTACTCTTCCTTTCACTACCGAAAATGTGATAGCCTGGTAAATTAAGCTCCGCTAGAAAATAGCTTTGCTCAATATTTAGTAACAATTCTGTTATACCAATTACATCATAAGCTATAGTAAAGACAAGAGCATCTAAATCAGAAACTTGAAATAGGCATATTACAAACATTTACAAAATAAACTTTAATGTGTTTCCTTTCTGATGTGGGAAGCTTCCATTACCTATTGATTTATCAGATAGTTTGATATCTACGTTCGCCTCACGTGAAGACTGTCTTTTCTCCAGCAAAAGCGTACTGCATCACTAAGTAAACGACCGATACGGGCAGAGATGACGGCGTTCAAATGTAGTCCATCATTCGAAAAAAGCGTTTGCTGCTGGTAAAAGTGGTTCTGTGTCGATGAACTTCACGCCTTCCTGCAAGCAAAGTGATTTGACCTTTGTTATTTATACTGCCCGCTTTACTGAAGATGACATTTGCTGCATCAGTCCTTGAGAGTATGCCTGAAATTAAAATGTTAGTTTCCTCTTTGTATAGCCGGATCATCTTTCTGTATTTCTCCATCAGCTTCTCCGATTGGGTTTGCACAACATCATTAGTACCTGTATGAATAAAAACAAGGCTGTCATTTTCTGCATTCTCAAAATTGTCATCCGCAGCCTCTGTTACGCCATCTTCTCCTGCACTGGGAATATAAAATCGCTTTCGTGTAGAGGGTGCCCTGATACAAAATTCCGCCAACTGACCACGGATGATTGAGTCCTCCACAACCAGTGTTTCATGGGGCTCTTATTTTACTTCTCCAGTAATCTGAAATTTATTGTATATAGTTACTGCAATGATGCTCCTTTTTCTCGGAAATCTTGCACCATTCCGCACTGGCTGGAGCTCAGTCTGTATGGTGGATGGGGAAGTAAATACAGAGAGGTAAAGGAAGGAAATGAAGAGGAAAGTCAAGGAGGGAAGGAAGATGCACGATACAGGGTTGTGAAAAAGGAAGAGAGAGAGAGAGAGAGAATTACATGGTAAAGAAGTAGTTCTAAAGAACTTACGGTCCATACTTAAAGGAACTCTGAAGATGCAAGCTCTCCTAATGAAAGAAACATAAGGTTAAGATTGAATGCTTCCTCCATTGACATTTCCCACTCACAGAGCAACCAAAGACAAGGACGTACATTTAACCACAGGGAAAATAGTCGGACTAAAAAATTTACATTACTGAAAGTAATATTCAGCCTATAACTACGTTAGGCCTAAAACGGAGTAGACTGTAGCACCAGCCAAGCAGGGTGGTACTCCCAAGGCGAATGGAATGCTGATGACAGGGAGAGCTGGAGCTCTCGTTTCATCAACCCTCGGGACTTGCTCCTGACCATCCCACTTCGGTGAACTTTTTCAGTGTTTCAGTAACACAGAGTAGGCCAGCCTGCTCTCCAATACAACTTTCTCCGTCAACACCAAACTACGTAAACATTACACACTTCACTTCCTATTCAACATCTCAAAAACACAAATAATAAATAAATAAAGGTCATCAACAAACCAAGCCTCTGAGTACCATATTTGGTGGTGATGAGCATCTAACCCCCACCACCTGCCCCTCTCCCGGTGACGACCCAGCAAAATGCCTGGAACACTGTCTGACTCACTTCTTCATTTCTGCAACATTCACGGGCTTTCCTATACCTTTCCCTCTGTTGAACACCACCTCTCCTCCTCTAAACCTCACCTTCTCTTCCTAACTTAGACTCAGCTGTCTGAGGCGACTGACAGCAAACCCTCTCTGTATCCTCCTACTTTCTCTATGCCCATTTCAAAGCCAAAGGTGGTTGTTGTGTATACTGTTTGTACGAAATGACATATCTTGTTCTTGTGTTCCTGAACTTGACTATTCTGAAATTTCTACTCTCTGGCTTCGGATTTCCTGTCATTCTGTGACTAAATATATCTGTGGTGTATACTTATCCCTTAATTCTACAAACTATGAAAAATTCTTTGACTATCTTACTTCTAGGATGGAACACATCCTATCTATTTCTCCTTTCTCTGAAATCCCCATTCTAGGAGATTTCAATGTTCACCACCAACTTTGGCTCTCCTCTCCCTTCACTGATCCAAGTGGTGAACAGGCCTTCATCTTTCTATCCTCAGTGGCCTAGAGTAGCTTTTTCTACAGTATCCTACATATATCCCTGACTGACTTGGAGATTACCAACATACTTGACCTCTTACTCACAACCAATCCCTCTATGGTTAGCTCCTCCAATCACGGCCTTATCACCTTAACCTGTCCTATTGCTCAAGTAAGGCCTGTGGACCCTTTTAAGAAGCAACAGCTGTGACACTTTGGAGCTGCTGATTGGGAGGCCCTCAGACAGTACTTCTTTGATTTTCCCTGGAATCATTATTGCTTCTATGACCGAGAGCCATCTGAGTGTGTCCTGCATAATATAGAGGTTACTCTCTCAGGCAAGGAAGCATACATTGCTTTCTGTTATCCTGTGACCTATGCAAAAAAAACTCGGTTTTATCTGGCTTGTTCAAACGCTGTCCACAAAAAAGGAGAGGGCCTACAAAAGGAACCATGGCCAACCCTGCCCTAAATCTCATCTCATTTATGTCTCTGCCCGGAATTTTGCTAAGTCTGTAGTTCGCTCTGCTAAAAATAATTTTATTTGTACTGCAAGCTCTGAAATCTCCAACTCAAATTCTTCCTGTTCTTTGCCAGAAACTCTTCCAATAGCTTTAGTTCATCATCCTTCCCTCCTCTTTTCTACTCTAATGGCTTTGTAACTGTTTCTTCTAATGATAAAGTAGAACTCTTTGCTCAGACTTTCTTTGATTCTACCTTAGATGATTCTGGTGCTGTTCCTCCATCATAACCCCCTCTGACTACCCTATGGGTGACATTAAATTGTCTTCAGTTGATGTAATTTTTGTCATCACTGGCCTCAATACTAACAAAGCATATAGGCTTTATGGGGTCCCTCCTGTCCTCAAGAACTGTGCTTCTCTGCTTACACCCTGCCTAGATAAACTATTTCACCTTCGGCAACTTGTACCTTTCCTTCTTGCTGGAAGTTTGCTCTCGTTCAGCCTGTCCCAAAGAAAAGTGACCATTCCCAGCCCTCTAGCTATCGCCGGATTGCTTTAACATTCTGTTTTTCAAAACTTTTTGAATGTATTCTTAACAAAAAAAATTTAACCCTTCCTATCACAACCTTCCTTCCTGTCGTTAGTATGGGTTCCGCCAGGGAAATTCCACTGGCGATCTTCTCACCTACCTTTCAGACTCCTGGTCATCCTCCTTTCTGGACTTTGGTGAAAGCTTTGCCAATGCACTTGACATCTCCAAGGCTTTCGATGGAGTGTGATATAAATCTTTAATTTCCAAGCTGGCTTCTTACGGTTTCTATCCTTCTGTCTGTGCCGTTATCTTTAGTTCCCTTTCTTGTAGTTCTGTAGTTGCTGTTGTAGACGGCCATCAGTCTTTTAGAGCCATCAATAGTGGTGTGCCTCAGGGTTATGTCCTATCACCAACTCCCTTCAATCTATTGATCAACGACCTTCTAAACTGTACATCTAACCCTATCCTCTCATACGCTGATGACTTCACTCTTTACCTTTCCATTCGCTTCCTGTAGCGTCCATCTCAGCAGTTACTTCAACAAACAAGGGATGAGGCTAATGGACACCTAATGTCTCACGTGGCTTATGTATCTGATTGGGAGAAAAGTAATCTTGGTGTTTTTAATGCTTCAGAAAGTCAGTTCTTACATCTTTCTGCCATCAAAATCTCCCACGGGAATATCCACAAATTTTTAACAATGTCCAACCAAATCCTGCATCATCTTGAAACACGTGAGGTTTCATTCTCTTGGAATTTATCTTGGAGAGATCATATTATCTCTCCATTAAAATCTACGTCCAAGCTATTGAGTGTGCTAAGCCAACTGCATGCTTTCTTTACCTCCAAAGAGCTGTTGACATTATACATGGCTATTATTTGCCCTCGTGTAGAGATCAACTCTCATATGTGGGGAGGAGTTCTTCTCATCAAGGTGGAAACAAAGGCTTTTCGTCTCATTAACTCTTCCCCTCTTACTGGCATACTTCAACCTTTGTCTCCTCGCCACACTGTTGCATCTTTAGCTCTTTTCTATCGCTACTTCAGTGATCACTGCTCTTCTGAACTGTCTGCTTGCATCATTCCACCACTACGGCGGGCGCATAGCACCCATCTTCTAGGAACACACTGTCATCCCTTTCCTGTCCCATTCTCTATTGCAGAAGTTAACCGTTTCTCCCACTCCTTCATTTATGCAACAGGACAGTTCTGCAATTGTCTCCCTCTGTCAGCATTTCCCACTGCCTGTGACCTCCAGTCTTTCAAACGCAGTGTGTCCAGGCATCTCGAAATGAACAGATCTTGAATCTGGCTCTCTGTTACCTTGTTTTTGTTTTTTCTGGGCGGGAACAATCTTGCTGGTTTCTGGCCTTTGGTTCCTTCTTCTTTGCATTAAAAAGGGGGAAGGCAGGGTACACTAAGGAAAGGTAAGGCATGACAGAGCTATACTTGCCTACCCTTTCCTGCCCTAGTGGACGAATAATAATAATAATAATAATAACAATAATAATAATAATAATAATAATAATTATTATTATTATTATTATTATTATTATTATTATTATTATAATCATCATCATCATCATCATCATCATCATCCGGACCTCCTTTCCTACCCAAGGGCAGGGTAAGGAGTAGCAATGTCCAGACAGCACAAACTTGCCCAATCCAAATAGGCCACACTTCCATTCACTCATCATTCAAGCCCCCGGAATACTGGCTCTACCGGATACGCCAGATACTTTCACAACATTCTGAAGTTTCACAGAAACGTACCTGATTGAGTCAATCAGGACTCTGCCATGCTCAGAAGGGGTGCCAAAATCCCTGATCATGCACTTCTCCTCACACCATTCATCCAGCCAGCTCGATCTCTTGTCAGTTCCCTAGCCTCACCGACTTCCAAACCTCTCTTCCTCAAACACTCATCCACCATATCTCTCCACCTTCTCCTTGGCCTACCTCGCCTCCTCCCTCCTTCAAATTCGCTCAGGTATACCTTTTTCATCAGTCTATTGTTTTCCATTCTTTCCACATGACCATACCATCTCAGGACATTCTCTTCAATTCTGGTGTCCACCGACTTCCTGACTCCACACCTTTCACGAATCACGAATCCACCCTCTGTACTCCACATACATTCCTCAGCAGTCCCATCTCCACTGCTCTTACTCTTGGCTTTTCATTTTCATGCCACACCATAGTCTCACACCCATATATTAGAGTTGGCACTAACACTCCCTCATGCAAGCCTCGTGCAGCTGCAACACTCAAGCCTCTGTTTCTTATCAAGGCCTTCATTGCACCAGCTACTTTTCTTCCTTGTGTCATTCTACTTGCAACTTCTTTTGCACATTTTCCTCCCTTTTCTATCACTGTACCCAAGTATTTGAACTCTCTCACCAATTGCAGTCTCTCTCCATTCACTGCGACATTATACTGGGAGTCACTGTCTCTCTCAATAACCATCACTTTACTCTTTTCTACATTTACTCTCAAGGCACGACGCTCACAAACATCAGCAAGACTCTGCACTAGCCTACCAAGTTCTTGTCCGGTACTTGCAAGCAGTACTGCATCATCAGCATACAACAAATTTGAGATATTCCATCTATCACCATTCATTACAAACGCCATCCCTCTCTCCATTACTCGTGTTTTTATTTCTCTCATCACCCCATCCATATATATAAATACTGAACAGCCATGGGGACATCACACAACCTTGTCGCACACCCACATTGATCATGAACCATTCACTTAGATGCCCATTAACCCTTACACATGCTTCGCTACCATCATAAAAACTCTTGACAGCACCTAGCAGCTTACCATCTACACCATACATGCGCAAAAATTTCCACAATCCCTCACTGTCTACTTTGTCGTATGCTTTTTCCAGATCCATGAATGCCATAAACACCTAATGGTCCTTCTCACGATCCTTCTCTGCTATCTGTCTCACTGCAAATACTTGATCCACACATCCTCTGCCACTCCTAAAGCCACCCTGTTCATCACTCACTAGGACTTCTGATATCTCTCTTACTTTCTCTATAATAATTCTTCAATATACCTTCCCTACCACACTCAATAAACTTATGCCACGATAATTCTTGCACTCACTTTGCTCACCTTTATTTTTGTACAGGATACAATCACAGCCTTTTTTCACTTTGCAGGCACAGTTTCACTCACCTATGCGTTCTTATATATCTCCAACAAGCACTTCATTCCTCTCTCTCCACTACACTTAAGCATCTCTGCATACACCTCATCAACCCTAGCTGCTTTCCCATTTTTCAGCCGTTTCATAGCGCTCTTCACCTGTGCGAGTGTCACGTCTCCTGGCACTGCATTCCTTCTCTGCACACCCCCAAAACCAATGATGTTTACAGCCGCTCTGCTCTCTCTATTCCCATTCATCAGTCTTTCAAATTATTCCTTCAATCTGATCCTTACTTCATCTCCATGGGTTAGTAACCTACCACCTGCATCCTTCACACTATCACATTTCTTTCCACTTTCACTTCTACATTTCCGCACCTCTTTCCAGAATAACTTCCTATTTTCAGAGTAGTTCGCAGTCATTTTTCATCCCAGATCATCATTTACCTCCTTTTTCCTCTTCACTAGTTTCTTTACGTGCTTCTTGCTCTCGATATACTCAGTTCTTATTTCAACCGAACCCCTATCCTGTAACCACTTTAGCCACTTCTTCCTCTTTTCCTCCACCGCTCTCTTAACCTCCTCATCCCACCATGCCGTACCCTTCTCTTTTGTTGATACTCTTGCCACACCACACACCTCTTTAGCATTCCTAACGAAGCAGTCCCTATATGCATTCCACAGGTTGTCCAGATCCCACTCATTCCAGTTCACTGATTCTAACTCGTCCTCTACTTTGGTCCTGTAGTCATCTGCCATTTCTTTGATCCTCAGGTTCTCAATTTTCAGTCTTTCACTCTGACTGGTCCTCTCTTGATCCACCTCACTCCTCTCAGCTTGATCTGACAGACCTCCACATTGTCCTCTCACAGCCCTCGTATCAGCAACCATTCCCAGCATCGACCTCTCTACGAGCACATAATCAATCAGGCTTCTTTCAACACGATCCCCGTTTCCTCTATAAAATGTATATTTATGTGCATCTTTGTTTTTGATATACGAATTACAAATGCACAACCTCCTCTCCTGACACATATCCTTTAGTTGATTCCCATTATCATTTTCTCCTGGTACTCCATAACGACCCATTATGTCATCCTCTGGACCAGTGCCTACTCTTCCGTTCATATCCCCCATCACGATCACTTTATAGCTCCTGGGCATTTCTCCCACTACTTCACCCAGCGCATCCCAAAACCTGTCTTTCTCTCTCTCTCACTCCTATCCTCACACGGTGCATACGCTACAATCACTGCCACTTTCAAACTTGAACTTGATATACATACACCTCGAGCTGACACATTTGTGGTCTCTCATTCCACTCTGCCACACCTCATTGATCAACAAAGCAACTCCTTACTTACATCTTCCTCTCCCATTCATTCTCATTCTTACACATTTCACACCCTCCCACTCCTAGACTTCGCAGCCTTTCATCTTCGTTTCACACAGTGCCATCACGACATATCTCGCACTCTTGGACACATTCACCACTTCCACCCTCTTGTTCTCCTCATTCACTCCTCTCACATTCCACGTGGCCACGCCAGTCTGCCCATTTGGTTGGGGCCCTGAGCAGGTATTCGGCCCTCCGAGGCTGTCTGAAACGACTGCCATGATTAAATGATTTTGGATAGGGGAATCTGGGGGACACTTAACCCTGCCAGAAACCTCGGTTATATGGTTACCACCCAGCGTAGTAACTGGTTTCCTGGGTACAGTAAACCATTTGGCTTGTCACTCAGTGTAGAGCTCATATGGCATCACTCTACACTGAGTGAGTGGATGATGGATAATCTCATTTGGCTTTTCTTTCAGTGAGCCATTTTTGTTTTTTCACAGGTTTTTCGAAGACTTTGTTCTATGTCAGAGGACATCAGAAACTACATCATGCTAATGTACAAGTGGTAGTGCTTGATAAAGTAGAGAGTGACTTGGAATCTGATTAGGATCCAGATGATCCAGGTTCTCTGCCAGAAAGTCTTACAGAAGGTTGTGCTGAAGATGGTAGGTTTATGTTCGTGTATCTTTGTAGCAGCCGTAGAACCGGCAGAGAAACAAATGATTATTTATAGCTATCATAAATGAATGATTCTTCATGCATTGTTGGGTATTTTCATACTGCAGTACTGTTGTCACCATACACAGACACCGAAGTTGATGCAATACTCTTCAGTGTCAGATCCACTCTTGATGAAGTGGCTGTGAATATTTCACGGTCCTTTGATGAGTGACTTTGTTGTGCTACAAGTTGATGCTATTCAGATAGGGATGAAAGTACGTCTTAAGCGTCTTCAAGGACATCTTGGGCTGCATCAAGGAGGACTGTATCAGTATAGCCACATGTTGACACTGATGATACTACAACAATCCACGAATATCTTGGTCCTCAACTTTGTTTTACAGATAATTTGCATCAGCCAATTGAATATGTACGTAGGTTCCTTGATAATGGCCTCCTAGATGTTACTGTGGCACAGACAGATCTTTGTTGTTCTGATCAATCCCAAACAACCTATGAACTTATATCGTAGCGCATTGGAACGGTGGCTAGGTTTATGCATTAATTTTTCCATTAGTAAGTTGCCTAATGTTAGGATGCATTGGTCTAGGGAGTTAAGTCCCCTTAGAGATGTTGTAGCCGATGTGATGAGCCGTAACTGCTGGGAAGAGATCAAGACCAAGCTTCATATGGTAGATAACACCAGACTTGATACAAACCCTGGCGCTAACACTGATAAGCTTTTCAAAGTGCGTTCAGTGGTGGATCACGTATCAACCAATTCCTGTGATACAAAATTTATTCATTAATGAACAAATGGTACCCTTCAAAGGGCACAGTTCTCTGAAGTAGTATGTCCCAAGTAAGCCACACAAACGGAGCTATAAGTTGCTTGTTTTAGCAGACAGTGAGGATATGACTTAAGATTTTATGCCCTATACAGGAAAGATTGATCATGTAGATGATCCTGCATTACCAGACCTCAAGACTAGTTCTAACTGTGTACTACATTTATCCCTAGTAATTCCCTCACACTTTAACTATTTATTATTTTCTGATAATTGGTTTAACTCCTTGCCTTTGATAACATACCTTCTGAGCAGAGGTAGTTGGTGCTGTGGGACAGTACTTTTACTGTGCACTTACCTGGCATAAGGAAAGGGGTAGATGCAGAAAAAGAGCTAATGAAAAAGGGCAGGGGCTTATGTGAAGCAGTAAAAACAATATTTTCTGATGCTATGTCGAATGGTATGACAACAGAATTATCAATCTGGTGTCAACATTTGACAGTTTCTAGGTATGACAGCAGGCTCTATCATATGATTGAAGTTCAATGTCCAGACGTTATCAGCCGGTACAACAGCTCAATGGGAGGTGTTATTTGCCAGACTGTCTAATAGCTCTGTACAGAATAAACATAAGGTCAAAGAAAAATTACCATCGGCTGATATTCCACTATGGTAGATATGCTTATAGTGAACAGATGGCTCTTGTATAGAGGAGATGCAGGTAACCTTCGGTTGCCAAGATCAGAAGTCCTACCATTGGCGTCCTTATAACTCAAAGTTTCATTTCTGTTCATAAAAGAAGGACAAACTTCAGACTCAAAAGAGGGGGACCATCCCTTTCAGAGAGCAGAGGCAAGAATCCCAAAGTAGGAAAGCCAAAGCAAACCCTGCCCAATAAACCCATTCGATGTGATCAGGTTGGTCACTGGCCTTCTGAGGGAGAAATAAGAAGGATGAGCAAAAGGCCAGGGTGCAGGGATACAACAAAAATCATGTGTATAAAGTGCAAGGTAAACTAATACTTCAATAAAAAGAGCAATTGTTCTGTCACTTTCCACATTTCTTAGGTGAAATAGTCTACTACAGTATGTTACATTTACATAATTTTTGTAACAAATTTTTTTGGTATTACACTAGCAATAATTATTCAAAACTTTTGGGTGTATGAAAATAAGAAAGACTGAGCTGAATTTCTTTCACTGGTTTCGAAAAAGAATAGTTGTTCCTTTTTGTCAAGGAATAGTATATTTTATCTTGAAATATTTTGTAAGGAAGGCAGAGTTATGTTGAAAGTCCCATGTATGGGATGGTTTGGCTTATTTTAGTTACCTTATGAGATCAGCGGGCAGCTTACAAAAGAAGGAAATGTAAAAAATAAAGTTGAGGACAAACTGAATAAAGTTTAATTTCGTTTTCCAATATTTATGTTGAACACCTGGGGGGAAAAGAACATGGTGCGGCCAACCTCTCTCACGCCCAAATGGATAAATTAGTCCTCAAGTTGTATATTTTACGTAAAAATGAAAATTACCTAAATACCCCAGTAGTCACTCATATAGACATTTGTTGCCAAATACAAGTAGATATATTTTTTAAGCAACTCAGTAATACGCCACGTGAGCGTATTTGTAATTGTGGTGACAGAAATCGATTTCCTTTTACTTTTAGCAGTTTCTAAATAATACATCACTTATTATCTCTTTCTACTACAGTGTCACTTATAATGCAGTGAAGTAACATAATTATGCTGAGATGCCGCATGACAGAAAATAATGGAACTCTTAACACCCAAGTAGTCATTTATTTACTTAGTTTCTACCACCAGTTAACAACATAGGATATTTTCTTTCTCTATCCTATAGCAAACCAGAAGAGTTTCGTACTGAGCGTCACATATCATTTGCTAGTGTGTAGCGCACTACTATGTCACTTGCAATTGTCACCAAAAGGGTCTTTATACGTATTTACTTTATCTCGTGAAGCATTCGCGTTCGCTTTGTATGAAAAAGACAGAGTGGGGTGGGTGAAGGCAAGGCGTAGCAGGGGAAGCCATGGGAGGGTAAGGAAACATAGAGCAAGGCAGGAAAAGGCAATGTAGTACAGGGAAAGGCAGGATAGAGTAAGGAAATCTAGGGTAGGGTAGGGAAAGGCAGGATAGAATAGGGATATGCAGTGCCGGGTAAGAAGACGCAGGGATGGATAGGGAAAGCCAAAGCATGACAGGGAAGGGGAGGGGAGGGTATACTAGGGAAAAGAAGGGTGGGGTATGATAGGGAAAGGTAATGTGAAGTAGGGAGATGCAGGGTAGACTAGTGAAAGACAGGGTAGGCTAGAGTAAAGCAGGGTAGGGTAGGGAATGGCAGGGTAGGATAGAGTAAGGCAGGGTAGGGTAGGGAAAGGCACGATAATGTGAGGAAATGCAGGATAGGCTAGGGAAAGGCGGAGTATGGTACAGAAAGGCAGGGCAGAGTAGGGAGATGCAGGGTAGGGAAAGGGAGGGAAATGCAGGGTAGGGTAAGAAGAAAGAGGGTAGAGTAGGGAAAGAAAATGCATGGCAAGTAAAGGCAGGGTAGGGTAGGGGAAATCAAGGCAGGGTCCAGAGAGGCAGGAGGATGTGCTCCAATTATTGCAGTTTTCTCCTCACTCCTACCTCCCTTTTGGCAAATGTTGTCAGAGTTGTCACTAGAGGGTATGTGCCACCACTCAGGCAGCTAGGCTTGCTTCCTGCCCTGTTAGGTGGTGGTGGAAGTGGGATGGGTGTTTGAGAGGGGCATGACTCTATCCTTACTCTGTGAAGGACAGTGACACTCTGACGGGCGCAATGCAGTACTTTATGCAGCCCTGGAGGGATTCACGCGACCACCTCAGCGAGTGTAACAAGAGATAGGCAGAGATAATCTTGTATAAAATTCAGAATTTCCCACCATCTTCCAGAATGTCCATCACAGTTGCACACACAGACCTTCCAGAAGGTATATTCGAGTCTAAGGGTTTATTTGGAATCACACCACACTAACAGAGACTGAAAAAATAATCACTATTTATTTTATGCAAATTTAAGCAAATGCACTATCTACTACTTAATGAATGAATGAATGTGTGTGTGTGTGTGTGTGTGTGTGTGTGTGTGTGTGTGTGTGTGTGTGTGTGTCTGTGTCTGTGTGTATTGGTGATTTTAAATAACAGGGTTAAGGCTAGCTGACTTGCATTTATGATTATCTTGCATTTTATCTAGGAGTTTTTTTTTTATGCGAGGAAGAAGGAACCAAAGGCCGCCAGCCCGCTATTATTGTTCCTTCAAAGAGAAAAACAAATTACAAGAGAGCCAAATTCAAGATCGGATCATTTCGAGATGCCTGGACACACTGCGTTTGAAAGACTGGAGATCACAGGAAGCAGGAAATACAGGCAGAGGGAGACAGTTCCAGAGTTGACCTGTTGGATAAATGAAAGACTGGGAGTAACGGTTAACTCTTGTATTAGAGAGTTGGACAGAAAAAGGATGAGAGTTTGCTGCTAGACGGTTGCTATGCGTCCGTCGTACAGGTGGAGGAATGCAAGCAGACAGTTCAGAGGAGCAGTGACCATTGAAGTAGCGATAGAAAAGAGATAAAGATGCAACAGTGCGATGAAGAGATAGAGGTTGAAGGGAGTCAGTAAGAGGAGGAGAGTTAATGAGACGAAAAGCCTTTGACTCCACCCTATTGAGAAGAGCTGTATGTGGGGAGCCTCCCCACACATGAGAGTTGTACTCCACACAGGGGCAGATAAAACCCTTGTATAGAGTCAACAATTGTGCAGGGGTAAAGAAGCAATGGAGTCAGTTTAGCACACCTAATCTCTTGGAAACAGATTTTACAAGAGATGTAATATGATCTCTCCAAGATAGGTCCCGAGTAAATGAAACCCCAAGCATGTTCAAGGATGATGCAGGATCAAGCTGAATATTATTAAACGTTAGTGGGTACACCTGTGGAAGATTTTGTCGGGTTGATAGGTGTAAAAACTGAGTCTTTGATGCATTAAAAACAACCAGATTATTTTTATCCCAGTCAGAGGTACGAGCCAAGTCACACATTAGATGTGCCATAGGCTCATTCCTTGTTTGTTGAAGTAAATGCTGCGATGGACGTTGCGGGAACCGAATGGAAAGGTGAAGGATGGAGTCATCAGCATATGAGTGGATAGGGTTAGATGTACAGCTTAGAAGGTCATTGATGAATAAAAGGAAGAGAGTTGGTGATAGGACAGAGCCCTGAGGAACACCACTGTTGATAGATCGAGGAGAAGAACGATGGCCGTCTACAACAGCGGCTATAGAACGACCAGAAAGGAAGCTAGAGATGAAGGCACAGAGAGAAGGATAGAAACCGTAGGAGGAAAGTTTGAAAATTAAAGATTTATGCCAGACTCGATCGAAAACCTTAGAGATGTCAAGTGCAATGGCAAAAGCCCCGAAAGAAGGATGACCAGGAGTTTGAAAGGTAGGTGAGAAGATCGCCAGTGGAGCGTCCCTGATGGAACCCATACTGACGATCAGAAAGAAAGTTGTGATTGGAAGGATGCTTTAATTTTTTTTCTATTAAGATTTGATTCGAAAACTTTTCAGACACAGGATGTTAAAGCAATTGGACGATAGTTAGAGGGTTGGGAATGGTCACCCTTCTTTGTGACTGGCTGAATGAGAGCAAACCTCCAGCAAGAAGGAAAGGTACAAGTTGACAGACAAAGGTGAAAGAGTTTGCCTAGGCAGGGTGTAAGCACAGAAGCACAGTTCTTGAGAACAACAGGAGGGACTCCATCAGGCCCATATGCCTTATTAATACTGAGGCCTGTGATGGCAGAAAATACATCAGCTGAAGAAATTTTAATGTCAGCCATGAGGAAGTCAGAGGGGGGGGAAGTGATGGAGGAACAGCACCAGAATCGTCTAAGGTGGAATTGGGGAAAGACTGAGCGAAGAGGTCCGCTTTATCAGTAGTAGAAATAGCTACAGAGCCATCAGAGTGGAAAAGAAGAGGGAAGGATGATGAGGTAAAGTTGTTAGAAATGCTTTTGGCAAGGTGACAGAAGGATGGGGAAGAATTCGACTTGGAGATTCGAGAGCATTTATTATGGATGAAATTATTTTTAGCAGAGCGAAGAACAGACTTAGCATGATTCCGGGCAGAAACGTATGAAAGATACGATTCAGGGGCGGGTTGGCTACAGTACCTTTTATAGGCCCTCTTCTTGTTGTGGACACCATTAAAACAAGGGTGATTAAACCAAGGCTTTCATGCATTAATCAAAGGAAATGAGAAAGGAATGTGTGGTTCCATGCCCGACAGAATAACATCTGTAACGCGCAAGGCACACTCAGATGCCTCCCGGCCATGGAAGCAAAAATCATTCCAGGGAAAATCAAAGAGGTACTGCCTGAGGGCCTCCCTATCTGCAGCTCCAAAGTGCCACAGCTGACGTTTCTTTGAAAGGTCCACAGGCCGTACCAGAGCGATAGGACAGGTTAAGGTGATAAGGTTGTGATAGGAGGAGCCCAACGGAGAGAAAAGATTAACAGTGTAAGTGTAAGCAGAAGGATAAGTTGTAAGGAAGAGGTCAAGTATGTTGGAGCTCTCTCCAAGGCAGTCAGGGATACGGGTAGGGTGCTGTACAAGCTGCTCTAGGTCATCACGGATAGAAAAGGTGTAGGCTTGTTCGCTGGGTGGATCAGTGAAAGGAGAGGAAAGCCAAAGGTGGTGGTGAACACTGAAATCTCCTAGACTGGAGATTTCAGAGAAAGGAGAAATGGATAGAATGTGTTCCATTGTAGAAGTAAAATGAACAAAAGATGTATATACCTAATACCCAGGTAAAAAAAAAAAATGCTCAAATGCAACTAATTTCACCATGCTATGTTCCATGTTGGAGCATGCAAATCCTTGCTCAAATATACTGAACTAGGCTTACTATTCATTCAGTGCTCATACATGTGTCACAGAAAGGTGATAGCATAAAATACAACCTTTACTAATCCATCCAGAATGAAAGAAAAGCTTTCGGGAGCCGAAAGGTAAATGCCCGCCAGAATATGCTGTTGGTCAGTCCAAGATTTAGGCCATATTTTGATACCCTGAATGTTTCATGTTGATAGCTCAAGCCGTTCATGAGATATAATGGTGCTAAAGGCAGGCGATAAAAACTAGCTGACCTTTGGCAGTCATTTTGGTGGCCTTGACTTTGACCCCAAGTGCCCATTCTCGATGATGTATATTCCAATTTCCACTCAATTAACGCCAGCGTGCCGCAGGGATCAGTTCTGGCGCCAACCCTATTTCTTGTTCATATTAATGATCTCCTATCTGTCACCCATAATCCCATTCACTCATATGCAGATGACTCAACACTACATAGTTCATTCACACTCAGACATCCATTTACAAAGTCTAATATCTCTACCTCTCAACTCAGTACAGCCATCTCCATAAATCAAGATCTATCTACAGTCAGTGAATGGAGACAAAACAACCTTGTCTCTTTTAATGCTAGTAAAACTAAATATATACAGTTTACTAATAGACAGATATTGCCAGATTCGTACATTACCTTCAGTGCTACTAATAATCCCATCTCCAAAAGTATTGAAATTCTTGGCGTCTCACTTAACAGTGCCCTCAGCTGGACCTCACATGTCAGATCACTTGCTAAAACCACCTCAAAGAAATTTGGATTATTGTACAGAGTCCGTAACTTCTTCGCCAATGAGCAGTTAGCTATAATTTATAGGAGTCATGTGCGCTCTCAGCTTGAATATTGCTCACCCTTGTGGAATGGTTGTGGAGAGGTTGCATTAAGACAACTAGATAAAATTCAGAACAAAGCTGTTAGAATCATTAACAACCCTGCCATTACATATAAACTACCTCCCCTGCAAGTAAGAAGGAATGTTGCCTCCCTTGCATTATTTTACAGAAATTTTTTTGGCAAATGCTCAGACGAAGTTGCGTCCATCGTGCCACCTTTCCATGCCTTCCCTCGTGCTACACGGGCATCTGGTAGCGCTCATGACTGGAATGTCACTCAACCATATTGCAGAACTTCTGCCTATCAGAATTCTTTCATTCCCCGAACTGCATCTCTCTGGAACTCGCTTCCCCAGAGTTGTTTTCCTCCAAATTTCAACCCACAACTGTTCAAGTCTAACTGTTACAGATATTTTATGAACAGAGGACACCAGTAATCTGGTGTTTGGATTTTTTTTTTTTTACTAATTTGTTTTTCCTTCCTCCGTTCTGTTATTAAAAAAAAAAAAAAATCGTCCAGGATTTTGGCTATATCTTGATACCCTGAAGGTTTCATGTTGAATAGCTCAAGCAGTTCATGAGATATAATGGGAACAGATACACACACACACACACACACACGCACACACACACACACACACACACACACACACATACATACACACACACACACACACACACACACACACACACACACACACACACACACACACACACACACACACACACACACACACACACACACACACACACACACACACACACACACACACACACACACACACACACACACAGTGCAAAAATGACCAAACATTTCAACCTAAACAGTTCACTTTTAATAATACCAGCTACTAAATTGCAGAGTTCAAGAAGTGCAGATTGGAAATAATATTTCCTTTTTTTTCAGCATTTTCGCAACAGTAACGAAAACCTAGAATAAAAGTTCAACATAAAATTCTTAGTGTAAGCAACAGAGAAAATTTTGCGATATGAAGAATTTTAGGGATGAAGTGTGTGTGTGTGTGTGTTAGTGTGTCACTACTTGGGTATTACATGTCCACCGAATTCTTTTGGATTGGAGAATTCATATATTATCATGCACTAGCAAGAGCAAGAGTCTTTTTGACATGTGAACACCATATTTGCAGTTTAACTGAATCGATCAGACGCTTGTGACAATCAAGAAACACTTTTAACAATTGTTTTTCTTTCTTCCTTTCTTTCCTCTTTTAAAGAGTAACGTATTATTTTCGTCTCATTTTGTTTCCTTTCATATGTGGGTCCCCTAAATTGGCATTTACGCATATGACTCTCACTTGCTTCTACTGCAATAGTGCTTTATTGCACCATGTCTCTCTAAACGCACGTCCTTTTTCACGCTTCTCTTTTATCACTGAACCAGAGCACTCAAAGTCATCCAACAGTTCAGGTCTTTCTCTACGGGCCTTCACTTCACACTGTGAATTCCTTTTTCTCTCAACGACCATAGCCTTTCGCGCATCCAAAATTACTTTTAGTTTTTAGGTCGCCAGAATCGGGAAAAGCTAATGCAGTTTATTGCTCTCCCTCAGAGGAGAAGGCCTGGTCCTTCAGTACACCTGATATGAATTATTACAAATACAGACACAGGTATTTCTCTTCGCTGACTTAATCAGATTAATATCAAAAGATACATAAATGTGTCGCTGGATTCAAGAGGTTACTTGTTTTAATCCAATGATGGGATTTTCATTATATTCTTGCTATCACCAAGTACTTTTATTTAGCGTTAGTGAGGCCTTTCAAACTGTGAGGTTAGATTAGCCTTCATTTTCCCTTCACGACAAGACATCTTTCAAAAACTAAAAAAAAAAAAAAATCGATTAATGGTACAGTACCAAAAATATAGATCAATAAAGTTGTTGTCGATTTTCCTCCTGTGCATTCAGAGAAAACATGGAAACTGCATATCCAACCCTATGATAAGAATGTCAGTTCCTTTGAAATCCAAATTCTCAGAGTCCACTATTTCTGAGCATTTTTATTTTTCGTAGGGGGCTTACCCCCCAAAATAAAGGAAATTTGGGCACACTCCCAAAATATTGCATTAAGGATGATAGTTCATTGTACAGATATCAAAGCTGTATCTGCCTGCCTTTCACTGTTTCTGAGAATGTTAAATACGGTGAGGGGGATTGGTCCCCCTAAAAATCATTATTGCAAATCCGCATTTCATTGAAATTCACTGAGAACTTTTGGAGACATTTTGTGGAATTCTCCGGATTCGGATCCGGATCCGGATCCGCCCCCAACTTAAATGATTTTTTTTTTCCTAGGCCCATGTCCCACACTTCCACAAAATTTCATCAAAATCCATTCATAGCTTTTTGAGTAATCTTGCTTACAAACAAACAAACCCGGGGTAAAACATAACCTCCTTGGAGGGGGTAATAACACTGAAGAAGAGATACCGTTTGAAGTTAATCCAGGCCTGTTCATCAGCCTCAGTGTATGGTGATGAAATAGAAAATTATGATGTGGATGAAGCAATGAGCAAGCACGAACCTCAGTATATATTTGTGATGGTAGACTTCACTGCAAAGGTAGGTAACAAAATAGTTGTACAGACTGCAATACGAAATTTTTAGAATGAGTATGCAGAATGCGAGAGGTGAAGTGCTAGTGGAATTTTCTACACGAAACAGTTATTGTGAGAGATACACGTTCTTTCAGGAGACTATAATTATGGGAAGTAGAAATGAAAGGGACCAAATAGTGAAGTAAAATGAAAAAAGATTTCATCCTCATTGACAAATAATACATCAATGCATGAACGACCTAAGTGCACCAGGCAGAGCAAATGTAGGAAGTGACCACAGAATGGTGAGATGTGGAGTAATACTCGATCTCAGAAGAGAGAAGGAGAGGCTAATGTAAAGGAAACAGCCAAACATTGCAACAGAGAGGGAGAAGGCTGCAGAATTCAGCTTGTTAGTTGAGAATAGATACGCATAACTGATTTGTGAATTAAATACCTGCAGAGAACAAAAGAATGAAAACTTCACGAGAATAGTAAACGAAGTAGCTCTACAGTAGAAGCAAGAAGTAGAAAACGCAGAAGCGACAACAGGAAGATTTCAAAGATCACAAAAGACTTTAAAATAAAAGAACATAATTGCAAGGGCAAGGAGAGATCACACTGAAGCAATTGAACTAAAGAAAACTTTATAAAGGAAGAAAAACGAAGACAGCTGAAACCATAACATTAACACAAATAGAGAAAGTTTAATGAGTGGTTAAAGTCTGAAGGCAAATACAGTATGAGGAATATTGATAAGGAAATAGATGTCTGCTCTGAAAGATTACCAGAGAAGTAACAAACAACAGAAAGGAAATGGCCAAAATAACAGGAAGATTATTATATAGAACTTTACAGTAGGGATACCGTGATCGGAAATCTGTGCAGGATAGAGAAACAGTCGACACAGTCATACCATTGTCATATATAACGAAATAATGAAAGCTGTGAAAGCCGTGTAGAGGTTTGGCGGGAGGGTATGATGGTATCAGCGCTGGTTTTAATAAGGATGCCGACGATTTTGTATTAAACGAAGTAGCAAAGGTGTTTAAGAAAAATTTCGAAATTAAAGCTGCAGTCGTATCTTCGAAACATGCGTCTGTAATTATGCTTTTAAAAAGCGTATCTCAAAGACCTACACGTAAAGAACTACCGTCCAATTAGTTTTCTCCTGTTGAGAACTTGTCCTATCTTAGATTGAAACCGACCAACAGAGCAAGCAAGACTTCAAAACAATTACTCAACAACAGACCACAGTTATTACTATTAGTCAAAAGATTATCTTCTTAAAAAGAACAATAGGTTAAAGTCAAGATCATATGGTAAGGTCGACTTAAAAGTTTTTATCCGATTTAGACAGTGAGTGGGACCTGTGCTATGTCTGTCCCCCTTTATTAATACTGAAGATGACAAAACAAAATAAGTTTCAAAGCAAGCCTGAGGACAGTAAATCACCCATGGGGATGAGGGTGGGTTCATGGAATGTGGGAAGTTTGAGGGGAAGAGCGGGGGAAGTCGTTGAGGCATTCAGTAGGAGGTGGGTGGATGTGGCGTGTTTGCAGGAAATCCGGTACAGGGGTGGATCAGCCAGAAAGATTGTTGGGAAGGACTGTTGCTATAAGTTGTTTTGGCAGGGGAGGGACAGACGGATATGGAGGTGTTGGTGTGATGGTTGCGGAGAAATGGGTGGAATATGTTATGAATGTTTTGAGAGTAAGCGATAGGATACTGGTAGTGAAAATTCTGTTGGGTAGAAAGATAGCTGCGATTATATCGGCATATGCTCCACAGGCAGGATTGAATGAAGCAGAGAAAGATAGATTTTGGGATGATTTAATACGTGTTGTGGGTGGTATGCAGGATGATGAGATAGTGATTTTGGGAGGGGACTTAAATGGTCATGTAGGTGAAGCAGCACAAGGTTATGAAGGAGTGCATGGGGGATGTGCGTATAGTCTAAGAAATGCAGAAGGGGAAAGGATACTCGAGTTTGGGGAGGCAACGGACATGATTGTGTGCAACACATATTTTAGGAAAAGAGACAGTAGGTTAATTACGTATGAGTCTGGAGGAAATAGCAGTCAGATAGATTATTTTCTGGTTAGGAGGACCGATAGGAGGTTAGTGAGGGATGTTAAAGTTATAGGAAGCGAGGAGTGTGTGCAGCAGCACAAAATATTGATTTGTGATATGATGCTTAAAGAACAAGTGATGAAAAAGAGGACTTATGTACCTAGGAGGAAAATATGGAAGCTGAAAAACCAAGTAGTAAGGGATGCCTTCTATAGCGAGTTGAGGAGAGTGGTGGCTGAACAGGGAGCTGTATACAGAGGCGTTAATGAACAGTACAGAGCCATCAAGAACAATTTCTTGAGAGTTACTGATGTAACATGCGGCTGGACAAGAGGACCACCAAGACATAAAGTAACTTGGTGGTGGGATGAGGGTGTAGAAGCTGCAGTTAAGGAGAAAAGAAGGCTTTTCCGGGAATGGAAGAAGGGTGGTAGCAAAGAGGAATATTTGGCTGCCAAGCGTAGGGCTAGAAGAGAGGTATACAGGGCAAAGTCTGAGTCACAGAGACTATTACTTGATAACCTAAATCATGGGGAAAGGAAAAATATATTTAGGGTGACAGGTCAAGTGAAGAGGGATAATCGGGATATTATAGGTGAGCAGTGTGTGAAGAATGATGAAGGAAGGGTAGTGGTGAACAGTGAAGATATTAAAAATGCATGGAGAGAGCATTATAACCGGTTGTTGAATGAGGAGTTTGAGTGGGACAGGGAAGGTTTGGAGCCAGCAGATCCAGTGTCTGGCCCTTGGCCTTTGATTGATACTGCTACTGTGAGTGAGGCAATAGGCAGGATGAGGGTGGGGGAAGGCACCAGGTGTGTCTGGGTTGACTGCCGAAATGTTGAAGGCCTCAGGCGTTATAGAGGTGAATTTAGTCACTGACCTGATTAATAGGATCATTTATGAGTGTGTTGTCCCAGATGATTGGCTGAAGAGTGTAATTGTAAATGTGTATAAAGGGAAGGGTGATGCCCTGGAAAGAGGAAATTATAGAGGTATAAAGCTTTTAGATCAGATAATGAAGGTAATGGAGAGAGTTTTAGAAGGTATGATTAGAGAAAGAGTGAATATTGATGAGATGCAGTTTGGGTTTATGCCAGGTAGGGGGACCACTGATGCTATATTCATTGTTTGACAGCTTCAGGAAAAATATATTGGTAGGAGAAGGGATCTTTATTTTGTTTTTGTTGATTTGGAAAAGGCCTTTGACAGAGTTCCTAGAGAGGTGGTGAAGTGGGCAATGAGAAAGCTTGGCTTGGAGGAGTGGCTGGTTAGGGTGGTTATGGCTATGTATGTGGGTGCTCACACCCAGGTAAGAGTGAATGGAGATTTGAGTGATGAGTTTTCCGTGAATGTTGGTGTGCATCTGGGGTCAGTCTTGAGTCCCATGTTGTTTATCATGGTACTTGAAGCCCTTTCACGTGACTTTAGAAACGGACTCCAGTGGGAGTTGTTGTATGCTGATGATTTGATGTTGATTGCAGAGAACAAAAGGGAGGCGGAGGAAAGGTTTAGGAAGTGGAGAGATGGTATGGGGCACAAGGGTTTAAGGGTAAATGCAAATAAAACAAAAGTGATGATATCTAGGGTTGGTGGCGGTACTCTCAAAGACGAGGGAGAGTGGCCATGTGCAGTTTGCCACAAGGGCGTGGGAAGTAATTCCATCTTGTGCGATGTGTGTGATAAATGGGTGCATAAGAGATGTAGTGGTATCAGAGGTAGACTGTGAGATAATGCTGATTTTATGTGTATGGCGTGTCGGGGTGAGCAGGTGGAGATTGTCAACCGTGAAAAGATTGAACTTACTGGTGAATCTCTTGAGTGTGTGGAAGAGTTTTGTTATTTGGGAGACATGTTGTGTGCTGGAGGTGGGGCTAGAGCTAGCTCTGTGGCTAGGGTGAGAAGTGGTTGGAAGAAGTTCAGGGAGCTCTTGCCTCTCCTGACATTGAGAGGACTCTCCCTACGTGTTAAGGGGTCTTTGTATGCAGCATGTGTTAGGAGTGTAATGCTGTATGGTAGTGAGACCTGAGCAGTGAAGGAGGAGGATATTCACCGGCTCAGACGTACAGAAATGACCATGATTAGGTGGATGTGCAGTGGGTCCCTGCGTCCAAGGCCTGAAGGGGCTGGATTTACAATGGAAGAGTTGAGAGGTAAGATGAGACTGGAGTGTATTGGTGTTGTGATGAGGAGAGGTAGATTGAGATGGTTTGGACATGTGGAGAGGATAGGGGATGATAATTGGGTGAGGAGGGTGAGAAGTGTTAATATTGGGGGTGGGGTTATGAGGGGTAGACCAAGAAAGACATGGCACGTGGTCATTAAGTGTGACCTCAGGGTTAACCCCTACACCGCGGGCTTGTTTACCAATGACTTGCGTGTGCCGCGGGGTTATTTGGGCTCCGACAGACTCTCAAAAAATATTTGCCAAAAATCAGTTATTAGTCCTAGAATAATAAAATTACATATGCTTATGGCACATACCTTCAGCTTTCTCCTGGAATGATTGTTGAGCCTTTGTCAGTTACCGTAGGGCTTGTGGAGACCTCTGAAGTAGGGTAACGAAGTCTCCACTTTACACTTCCCGACAACCCGTAATATGATTACCACAGCCAGATACAAACACTATAAACACTATTCTACAATTTTCAAGTAGTTTGGGATCCATACTAAAAAAAAAAAAAAAACACTGTGAAAGCAATGGAAATTACGAGCGTGTCTGATCGTCACACTTGCGCTAGTTCGCTCTAGGCACTCTGTCATTTATTATTCATAAAACCCCTCACACTTTATATTTCTATTACTATATAACACTTATATATATCTACAGTCTTTATCCATAAGTTTCCTTTAGTAGTATTAGTTTATTGTCACTGTAGGGATTCAATTTCTTTCAGTAAAATACGTAGCATTCACTTTCTCGTCCTGTATACTAGCATTGAGAGTGAATGTCACTTTCATCTTCACTCTCATAACTCATAGCATTCAGACATGCTAGAGTGAAACTTTCACTTTCATTACTCCTAGGGTATATACTCGTATTCTTATAATACTACTCATTTACATTTCTATTTACGTTCTCTATTTTATTTACGTTATTTACATTTCTATTTTATTTACACTGTGTTATGCACTGTCACTTGAAGTAACTTATAAAACTATTTTCCATTGTTCACGTATATTTACATTCATTACTTTCACTTGCTGTTTACACATTATTTACACATTATTTACAATTCCACTTGCACTGTTTTACTCAATAGAAAGATCGTAGTCACTCTTTTATCAATTGTCAGCCCTTTACCTCTTTCCACACGAGGTTTAGTAGGGGGTAAAGGTCACAGGACCCTTTGCATGGGGGTGAAAAAGTCCTTGAAGTCAGCAAGAAGAAACATACGTACCCCCACTTCGGAAGATGAGAGTAAACTGATAACGGAGGGCCGGGGTAGAGGCCTACATAGGGGATATTCAGTGCTACCAATGTTAGCTCTTGAAACAGCTATGTCTAGCACTCAAATGATTGGCAGGAAATCTAGACAATACATTATAAATTAGGTAGTTCCAGTTGAATGTAAATATCACTTAGGCTTCTCCCTTCCCTCCTTACATGTATATTTATTACGAAAATAGATTATATGGCATATTTCAAGGGGGAAAAAACAGCGAAAATTAACGAACGAGTGCACGTGAGGTGTTGTCAGGTGATAATTAGCCAATCCCAGGTGTATGGCACTCTCACTTACCTTATTTCTTTCTTGTATATATTATTAGGTATAAGAATAGGACATAGGGCTTATTTCAATGGATGAAATCAGTGAAAAATTCCAGGGAAGATTTACTTAGTGTAGCACGGCTGGGCAGGCGAGAGGATAGGGTAATGGAGGGGGGGTAGGGAGGGGAGTCAAGAACGAGGAGAAATGGCTAAATTGTCAACAATGGATGGGAGTACAGATGAGATTAGGAGTGCTGACTAGTGTTGGACATTGGCAGTACTGATAGATGATACAAGCCCCCACTTGGAAGCCCGGGTGAATTCAAAATAACACAGAATCACAAAAGCGACGCCCCGCGGTATGATCCCTTGCTCCCAAGCGTCACGAAAGTGACGCCCCGCGGTTAAGGGGTTAAGGGACTGAACAGGAAGGCTGCAATGGATCGTGCAGCGTGGAGAGCCGCCATTAGGTGACCAAGGCCGACACATGCAAGCATGTTGGAGCCTTTAAAAAACGAAATGAAACGAGACGAAACTTTGTCAAAGGGTTCACGGTGAGGCTCGGATAAAGGGATTCAAGTTTGAGAATAATCAGTGAAACGCTAACCGCACAGAGGAAGGTCAAACGTAAAATTCACAGGGAAAGGTTAACTCAAGCAATTTCGAAAAGATTAAGATCCAACTTGGTGGATGGGCCAGGCTAGAATGAAAAAAATAAATCGATTTTTGAGAGCAATCGGCTGAAGGTCAAAGTCACAGGGCAAAGTTAAGATAATGCCGGTGCATGACGTCAGTTGTTGGGTCCGGGTATTGCACTTTTCTTTAATGCCAATGCTAAGTGCTCGTACTACTTTCATTGTGTGTGTGTGTGTGTGTGTGTGTGTGTGTGTGTGTGTGTGTGTGTGTGTGTGTGTGTGTGTGTGTGTGTGTGTGGTTTGAGTTTTGAGTCTGCCACTCTGCGACTCCAAACTACATTTGAACCATCTAACTCTGTCGAAGTCTTTGGCATTACATTTGACATCTCAAAGGCTTTCGATCAAGTCCAGCACAAACCTTTAACTTCCAAACTGCATTCTTACAGTGTTTATACCTCTCCGTGCCTTCATCTCTGGTTTTCTTTCTGGTCATTGTATTGCAGCTGTTGTACAGCCACCGCTCTTCCCCTACAGCTATCAATAGTGGTGTTCCTCAGGGTTTTGTCCTATCACCAATTCTCTTCCTTCTACTCATCGGTGACCTTCTAAGCTCTACATCTAACCCTATCTGCTTATACACTGATGGCTCCACCCTTCACCTTTTCATTTGCTCACCACACCATCTATCACAGCAGTTACTTCAATAAATGAGGAAAGAGGTATGCACACCTAATTTCTGATCTGGTTCATATCTCCGATCGGGGTCAAAGTAAATATGTTGTTTTTAATACATCAAAATTTCAGTTCTTACACCTTCCAACCCGACAAAATCTTCCACAGAAGTATCCGTTAATATTTACCAGTATCCAACCCAATCCTGCATCATCTCTCAACACACTTGGGGTTTAGTTCTCTCGGGATTTATGGACAGATCCTATTTCCTCTCTTGTAAAACTTCCTTCCAAGAAATTAAATTTGCTAGGCTGATTTCGTGCCTTTTTCACCCGTGTACAGCAGTTGACATTATACAGGGGTTTTATTTGTCAATGTGTCGAATACAACTCTCATGTGTGGGGAGACTCCCCACACACAGCTCTTCTCAATATGGTGGAGTCAAATATGTCTCGTCTCATTAACTATGTTCCTCTTTAACCTTTCTTAGCCGCACTGTTGCATCTTTACCTCTTTTCTTTTCTATCGCTACTTCAGTGGTCACTGCTCATCTGAACTGTCTGTCTCCCTCCTCCAATACAGCGGCTACACAGCAACAAACTCTCACCCTTTTTCTATCGAACTCCAATTCAAGAGATAACCGATACTCCCACTCCTTCATTATATAATGGGTCAACTCTGTAATTGTCTTCCTCTGTCTGTTTCCTATTATCTATGTCATCTAGTCTTTTAAATACAATGTATCCATGAATCTCAAAATTAATGGATTATGATTTTTTTCTTTGGAAGGAACAGTCTTGAGGAACCTTCGCTTTTGTTTTTTCTTCCTCACATTAAAAAAAAGGGCTTTTGTTTTCAGTTGGGTCTATCGTGGTGGCTTTTTGTAAACAAGTAAAATGTAGTTGGCCGTGGGATTGCGTTCCTGAGCTGAGACTGAAGAATGAACCCAGCAAACCTGCTGAATTGTGAAGGGCTGAGTTGTGACTCAAAGTTAGTTTTTTTTTAATATATAATCCCTGAGGACAAGGTCAGGTAAATTCATTTCAGCTGCAGACCTTGCCACCTCAGTAGCTATAGAGCCGCTCTGAGGCTGTGTAGCTGAAAAGCAATAAAAACTTTGGTCGTACTTTATAGACTACGAGTAAACCCAAGTCCCTTCTGCCCGGTAGCTCCATTTTAGTCCTTTGAAGAACACAGTCCTAAGCGATACTTAGGTACGAATGGGATGGTCGGCGTTTGCTACATGAACGATAATATGAATGGGATTTGGGCTTCTGCTAAATATAGGAATTAGATGCTGGGCATTTCCTAAATAGAACAATGATATGAAGACCCCTCTCATCGTCGGTGCAACTCTTGAAATGTTGTATATTCCGTTAAACCCAAGCTATTTGATTCAGCGGAGAATGAAAATTAAAACTGGAACGTTTCTCTTGATGTCAGTAACTATTTTATAATCGGGACAACTTTCTAGTCCAGACAATGCCAGATGAATCATTCATATGAAAGAGTAACAGGCACCTCAGAGTTTTAATTGCTTTTATCTCTGAAAGGAAAGAATTATAATCAGTATGTCCTTCCAGTTCTGAAGGGAGAGACAGGAATGAATTAATTGGATTACATTTGATATCAAATAAATCAGACGACATTTACTGTTGTTGGTTGACCCCGGAACGTCTGGCATGGCAAACTCGTCCACTACAGGTTAGTAACTGCTTCTCTGGAGCCGTCCTACAGGTACAATACAGTGTTTACACCTTGTCGGGGGCAGACACCCCAGTGAGGTAGACGGGGACTAGCCAGGGGTGAACCAAGATCGTTCCCAGTGGCGAAGTGCAAGGAAATATGAGGTTTGTGGGTGGACGCCACAGAGCTTCACTCCACCCAAGGTAAACAGCGTGATCATCACCTCACACCACCATGAGTCACCAACATCCTTACCATGGACCGGTCACTTAATTTTTTCATTTAACGCTAATTGGTTCCAGTAACTCTATGCATTAAGTGGAATAGAATGCTAGATCTATTTTAATTATGGTCGGAATAATGATGGCATCCTTAATACTGTCACGCTGAAAGAAATCTCTCATTGTATAATCTCGTCTGGTACTACTTGAATGACAGAAGTCGTGACTGTGAGAGAGATAACAGAATGGGTAAATAGAAATTATTTTAAGCAACCCACATATGGAGCGAGAAATTACTGTCACTGAAGAAATAACACCCGTACAGTAGGTGTGGCAGTCTGTGATGAAACGACTAAAAACGATTGTCAGAGTGGGGACATTTGGAAGAAGTCTTTGTTCTGCAGCGGAATGGATGATGACGTGACGATGATGACGATGACAACGAAGATAATCATGATGACAGTGACGCTGACAACGACGATGACGGCAGTGATGATGATGATAGAGATGATTACACCTATAATTCCACAGCGGATAGCAAACACACAAATCTCACTGCTTTTATACAAACTATTGTTCATTCCCACAAAACCTTACCCATAACCGCACCAGCTTTTCACAACAATATCCTCAGTACTCTAATTTCAGCCAAACCAGTTGAAGTCCGCGAGGGTGATAGTGGTAGTTGCGACATTTGTTGTTGCTATGCTTACCACTTATGCCGGTAACCAGTTGATAAAGTCTACAAAGGCACTGCTTTCAAAGAGTAATAAATCAGTGGGAAAAATATCTATATAATTATTGCCAGATGCCTGAATCCAGCAATGAGTGGCCATGGTCTAATTGCCTCCATGTCACCGTGTACTCCACCGTCTACTGCTCTTTCTCCAGCTCACACTCCGTCTGTCATGCACCTCTCTACCACATCCCTCCATCTCATCCTCGGTCTTCCCCTCTTCATACCCATCCTTCACGTCACTCACTTAAAATGTCTTAGTCTCCCATTCTCCATCCTTTCTACATAACCAATCATCTCAGAATAGTTTTCCTTGTGTTTTCTTTCACATCCACATCAAACCCACAGCGAGCATTCACATCCTCATTTGCCTGTCTGTCTCTCCGTGAAGTCCACATGATCCTCTCAGATAAGTCATTCCCACTGCTCTCACTCTACGTCTGTTTATATTACTGGAGAGAGAGAGAGAGAGAGAGAGAGAGAGAGAGAGAATATTGCTTTGCATTAGTGAAAAAATGTCGGAATGTATTATGTCTGCGAGTAATTTACGATCACATTGCCATTTGGGACAAGAAGTTATCATAATTTAACAGTCCTCTTGTTCTGAAGTGCGACAGGAGAACCACCCTTGAATGTTTTACTGTATTCAGCATACAATTACTTACACATTCCACTTACCACATTCTTTTCCTTTAGGACTGCAGGACAATATCAAGCTCCAGACTAAAAAAAGTTTCCATTATACTGTATATGTTTGTATATAAATGGGTAAAACGAACGCTAATCTTGAAGCTGAACTAAATGAGGAATTAGCCTTCAAATTTTCCCTTATATTATTCTTATTATTTTAACACCAGTGACCATGAAATCTTGCACAATATTGAAAGAGAATACATCAAATGCTAAAGAAAAAAAGGCGATACAGGCCAGTGAACAAATGACTCAAGTCTCTGATATCAAACATAGTGCTTGGCTTAATCAAGGAGGGAGCGTCCTGCACCAGCTCGTCCATAATTAATGTTTGTACATATACAGATATATCCATTCACATAAGAATTCCATCCATCCATCATCCAATCCTACGTTGCCCCATGAGAAGCGTAGGAGCCCGGGGCTAGACAAGTTGGTCCTGACATTTAAGATGAGCGTGACCAGCCTCACTCATCCCTGAGTGGCATTACGTGAGCAATAAACCCCAACCACCCTTTGGATATTAACCTTCACCGGCTCAATCCGACTGGGGCGCCATAATTACCCACTAAACCACCAGGCGCCAAAATTTGGTTATATGTTTACCACCCAGCGTAGTAAATGGTTTCCTGATGTACAGGAAACCATTTGGCTTGCCACCCAATGTAGAGTCACCCACAGGCAGAAGGAAGAGGAAAGAATGAAGGAAAGAAAGACAGAAGAGGGAGTGTAAAGTAACCCGTAGGCAGAAGGACGAGGAAAGAATGAAGGGAAGAAAGACAGAAGAGGATGGAAGGAAAGAAGGATGGAGGATAGGAAAGGGCAGACACCCGAGAGCAGCACTACATCGAGTGATTGGATGGTGAGCGCCTCCACCTGCCACTACATATGAGTTACAGTATAATAATATAGGTGACAAGAAAAATACAGATAATTACCTCCGCCAAGCAGGTTATGTTTCGGCCCATGTTGCTTTGCTTGTCTGTTAGCAGGATTACTCAAAAAGTTATGAACGGATTTTAATGAAATTTTGTGGAAGGGTGAGCCACAGGCCAAGGAAAAAATGATTACATTTTGGGACGGATCCGGATCCGGATCTGGAGTATCCCGCACAATATCTCCAAAAGTTGTCAATGAATTTGAATGAAATTTTGCCGAATGGTGTGCCATCGACCAGAAGAATTTATTAAATTTGGGGGCGGATCCGGATTCGGATCCTATATCCATGGATCCGAATCCGGATCATGATCCTTTTTAATGGCAATGGCATTGACGGAGGTATGCGCTCTCTGAGTGCGTTCTAAGTACTAAATATGTCTCATGGCAACAAAATGCACAAACATTTTACCATTTCAATAAAATGACGTTTTCCATCCCACGATGGTGCTACCTCTGAAAGATTTTAACTTCAGAATTATACTTGGCGGTGAAGGGCATAATAAGGAAGGATATATGTTCCACCCAGTACATGTATTCCTTCACAAACTGAGCAAAATCGTCTCAAAACAGCATGGCAGAGGGGAAAAAAATCGAATAAAACGGGTTAAATGTGTAAATGCTCTCTTTAAATGCATCATATACCCCAACAATATTTCCAGGGATGGGTTCAGAAAAATCGTTATATTTTCTGTAAGACTGCATCATATCATCTTTTAACCAACAAAAACACAACACATAGTCAGGCCAAAACGCTCACCATTAGCTCTCGAATTGTAGGAAAGCTCCATCCGTTTTGAAAAGACTGGATCGTTAAACCAAATGGAGAGGTAAAAATGTTCCTGGAACTTCACACACACACACACACACACACACACACACACACACACGGAGAGAGAGAGAGAGAGAGAGAGAGAGAGAGAGAGAGAGAGAGAGTTGGGGAATGAAAGTGAGGGTGAGAACAAAGGTAGTGTGGCTGAACTTTTTACGCCATTTTCCTGCACGATATCACAGTGTCCGTAAAAACAAAAAACAAAAAAAGTTGGCAAGTTGCAGAAGCTTTCGATATCTACCATTTGCTTTTCCACCATTCCAATAATCCTCTGTATTTCGTATCATTTACTAATCCTCAGACGTCGTTTCTGCAGTGTGCATCTTACATATTCCTTAGAAATTAATTACTTTCAGATCAGCCAGAAAACATAACGAGAACTACTTTGAGACGATTTGGCTCTGTGGATAGGATGAAGAATGAGAGACTGACTAGGAGAAAGTATACCTGTAAAGGACGCTTTGTGAACGCGTGACGAGCGAGCGAGCGTGTGTACAGACGCTTATCATCATAATTTCACCTTGGTGTAAACTTTCAGCATTTCTGGTGAGGGAGTTGAACAATAACAGAAGAATAACTTAGCAAAAATAATTACTTTCTCACGTTTTCTCTCTCCCTCGTCTTCTCTCTGGATGTGCATATAGCAAGGTGCCGTTGCATTTATCACATGCAATGTTCAGTTCTCTGGTCACGATGTGCTGTGTCGATGAAATGAGTCGGTAAACGCTTGGCTGTTGATCGAATAATAAAATCCAGAAATGGGGCATTTACCCTTGCTGATTTCACCCCCCAAACATAGAGAAAACGTTTACGTAATATTATGATCGTAATATCCAATATTTAATTGTTAGATTTCATGCAAGAGAACATATTATTACCACAGGAAATCTTTTTTTAACGATTTCATAGTGGAGCATGTCAGTTGAAGCCCCCGGCACATTCCCTTGGAAAGCTGGGAGTTCAAGGGGTTTCTTTGGTCTCATGAGTAAATATATACCTAAAAAGAATATGTACTGAATGTATCAACTACCTGCTGAAAGAATCTCATCTCCATTTCAAATAATAGAAAAGTTATTAGCCCCTGAAAACCATCCTGGTTGGACCGTGTTGTGTCGGGCCGGGCCGGCTCACGTCTAGTCGCTCATTTCTCAGCTGAACATACTGTAGAGTAAACACCGTTTTGCTACGCTTGCTCGCTTCGCTCGCTGCTCTCGCTCACTCGTAATGAGTGAGCTGAAAGGAAAGGGGAGAAGGAGACCAAGGATAAGATGGAAGGATGGCCTGGAGAGGTACGGTACATGAGAAGTTCAATGAATTGGAGAAAGGGGAGCCGGATGGCAGAGGACAACCCTCTACAGAAGTGTTTCGCTTTTAGCCATCCCTTACAGGATACAGCCGTGTGCTGTGAGAGAGATAAATAGCTTGATCAGCCACCATTAACCTGTTGGCTGCGACAATCACTTAAGGGGTGCCATTCGAAGTCTGTGACACAACTCTTAAGAGCAAGATTTCGAGAAGGAACAGTGCCACACACAATTTATGGCATATTAGGCTATTTGTCACCTCTCATCCACCCCCTCCCACGCAGTTTGAGCCTGGAAATGAAGGAGCAGTACTTGCTTTGAACGAAATTCATATAATTGTTGACATATTTACAGTGGTGTTATCACTGGATGAAGCTCAAACCTGTCCGAAAAAAAAAAAAGTTCCAATCACCTCTTTGTGTGTTTTAGCATTTGATATATTCTCTTTCAATACTGTGCAAGATTTCATGGTCATTGGTGTTAAAATAATTAAAATAATATAAGGGAAAATTTGAAGGCTAATTCCCCATTTAGTTCAACTTCAAGATTAGCGTTCTTTATACCCATTTATATACAAACATAATTAATGGAAACTTTTTTAGTCTGAAGCTTCTTATTGTCCTACATACCTAAAGAAAAAGAATGTGGTGAGTGGAATATGTATGTAATTGTAAGCTGAACATCGTAAAACTTTAAAGGGTTGTGCTCTTGTCGCACTTCAGAACAAGAGGACTTAATTTATGAAAACTACTTGTTCTAAATGACAGTGTGATCGTAAATTACTTAGAGACATAATACATTCCGACATTTTTTCACTAATGCAAAGCAATAATTTCTCTCTCTCTCTCTCCCTCTCTCTCTCTCTCTCTCTCTCTCTCTCTCTCTCTCTCTCTCTCTCTCTCTCTCCAATATATAAACAGACATAGAGTGAGAGCAATGGGAATGACATATCTGAGAGGATCATGTGGACTTCACGGAGAGACAGACAGGCAAATGAGGATGTGAATGCTCGGTGTGGCTTTGATATGGATATGCAAGAAAACACAAGGAAAAATATTCTGAGATGCTTTGGCTTTGTGGAAAGGATGGAGAATGGGAGACTAAGACATTTTAAGTGAGTGACGTGAAGGATGGGTATGAAGAGGGGAAGACCGAGGATGAGATAGAGGGATGTGGTAGAGAGGTGCATGACAGACGGGGTGTGAGCTGGAGAAAGAGCAGTAGACGGTGGAGTACACGGTGACATGGAGGCAATCAGACGATGGCCACTCATTGCTGGATTCAGGCGTCTGGCAATAATTATATAGATATTTTTCCCACTGATTTATTACTCTTTGAAAGCAGTGCCTTGTAGACTTTATCAATTGGATACCGGCAAAAGTGGTAAACAAAACAACAACAAACATCGTAACTACCACTCGCGGAATTGAACTGGGGATATTGTTGTGAAAACCTGGTGTGGTTGTGGGTAAGGTTTTGTGGGAATGAACATTAGTTTATCTCAAAACAGTGAAATTTGTGTTTATTAACCGCTGTGGTATTTTAGGTGTAATCATCCTCACTGTCATCATCACTGCCGTCATCGTCGTTGTCAGCGTCATTGTCATCGTGATTATCTTTGTTGTCATCGTCATCATCGTCACGTCATCATCCATTCCGCTGCAGAACAAAGACTTCTCCCAAATGTCTCCACTCTGACAATCGTTTTTAGTCGTTTCATCACAAACTGCCACACCTACTATACGGGTGTTATTTCTTCAGCGACAGTAATTCTCTGTATATTTTTTTCTCGCTCCTTATCTGGGTTGCTAACCATAAGTTCTACTTAGCTATTCTGTTATCTCTCCCACAGTCACGACTTCCGTCATTCAGGTAGCACCAGACGAGATTATACAACTTAGAGATTTCTTTCAGCCTGAAAGTGCTACGGATGCCATCATTATTCCGACCATAATTAGAATACATCTAGCATTCTATTCCACTTAATGCATAGAGAGAGTTACAGGAACCAATTAGAGTTAAATGAAAAAATTAAGTGACCAGTCCATGGTAAGGATGTTGGTGACTCATGGTGGTGTGAGGTGATGATCACGCTGTTTACCTTGGGTGGCGTGAAGCTCTGTGGCGTCCACCCACAAACCTCATATTTCCTTGCACTTCGCCACTGGGAACGACCTTGGTTCACCCCTGGCTAGTCGCCGTCTACCTCACTGGGGTGTCTGCCCCCGACAAGGTGTAAACACTGTATTGTACCTGTAGGACGGCTCCAGAGAAGCAGTTACTTACCTGTAGTGGACGAGTTTGCCATGCCAGACATTCCGGGGTCAACCAACAACAGTAAATGTCGTTTGATTTACTTGATATCAAATGTAATCCAATTAATTCATTCCTGTCTCTCTCTTCAGGACTGGAAGGACATACTGATTATAATTCTTTCCTTTCAGAGATAAAAGCAATTAAAACTCTGAGGTCCCTGTTACTCTTTCATATGAATGAATCATCTGGCATTGTCTGGACTAGAAAGTTGTCCCGATTATAAAAAGTTTAATGGCATCAATAGAAACCCTCCAGCTTTAATTCTCAGTCTCCGCTGAATCAAATGGTTTGGGCTTAACGGAATATACGACATTTCGAGAGTTGCATCAACCATGAGAGGTTACATCTTCATACTAATATTCTAATTAGGAAATGTACAGCATCTGATTTCTATATTTAGCAAAAGCCCACATCCCATTCCTATACAATTATCGTTCAATCAGCAAACGCCGACCATCCCATTCATACCTAAGTATCGTTCATTCAGCAAACGCCGACCATCCCATTCGTATTGTTGTTTATATTGCATGTGGGTGTGTTCCATGAGAAGATGTTGCATATCTCAGCGTGATTCATGAATGTGTTGGGGGGCTGAGGTGGGGGATGTTTTATAGATAGATAGATAGATAGATAGATAGATATTTATAATATATATATATATATATATATATATATATATATATATATATATATATATATGTATGTGTGTGTGTGTGTGTGTGTGGGTGGGTGGGTGGGTGGGTTGGTGTGTGTGGGTGTGTGGGTGTGTGTGTGCTTATATTTATATATGTGTGCTAGAAATATTTGAGAATAATTGTTGTGTTTGTAAGGAGTTACTTCTGTACGTAGAAACAAGAATATATCACACACACACACACACACACACACACACACACACACACACACACACACACACATGTAGCATAAAAAAGGGCTAACGAATCCCAAGACTAAGTTTATCAGTTTCAGTCATGCAGAACCATTATTACAATGGTCAGCCGGGTGTACAAGTTGGAAATAATTGCGTTTTCAAGATCTGTACACGAGAAATATAGACCTGTAATAAAAATGTATCATAGTATCCTCACAATCAGCAACAGTTACAGAAAATTGGTTATATGAATAGTGTCAGGGAAGAAGCATTTTTTTTTTAAATTCTCACCCGCTTTGGCTGTGGTAGGACTCCATATTATAATTGCAAATCATAATAAATAGATAGATAAATAGATAGATAGAGAGACAGATAAAAGCAGGGAGTCAGATGATGAGAAGGTATTGTGTCTGCAAGAATCGAGCAATACCAAACAATCGAACATAGGTGCAACTATTCCAATAAAATCTACAGTACATCATTTACGAGAATTAAATATCGATTTAAACTCCTTCTATAAATGAAATAACAATCAACCGTAACGCACATCATCACTATCATCGACCAAAGCATTATAGGAAATTAATAGATTTTTTTTTTCGGTAGGTTACGATGAAGGGACTTATGCTATGGATTCTCCTCTACATAGTAAGAGGATATGCGCACCTAGACCCCAAGCATATAGTACGACAAGGATGCCTCATAGCTCCAACGGCCACGACTACAATCGTTAAGGACGTCAAGAGTACTGAAATAAGTCTAGATTACTTGTATGACTTACCTACTTATCTAGAAAGACTTGCGACGCCGATGCGAACTCTGGACTTCATGATAGGAAATTATGTTTCACAAGCACATAACACCAAGGAAGTGAATGAAATGGTGAAGTTAGCGAAATGGAAACTAGAACAGGCAAAGTCAACTATGCTCATCATGATCCAAGATCTCCCATCTTATGGAACGGAGGTACTGAGCGATAGGAACAACATCACACGTACTCGCCAAAAGCGCGGTTTGTTCGACCTGGGCGGCGCAGTTCTTGGGAACATCTTTGGATTGGCTACAGAGGATGACCTTAAAGAAATAAACAACAAATTTAATAAGATAGCTCAGGTACTAACATACCAAGATAAATTCATCACAGGACAGAACTCAGCAATGAAGACAATTGTGAAAAATCTGAAACAAGCAGAAAACGTAGCTCTCGAGAGTGTAGATAAAATAAATGAATTAGAGGGAAACGTTACTATTTTCCAGCACTTCTCCATCATCACAGAACATATTGACACGATTCTACTACAATTAGAGAACACTAGAGATCGTTTCAGGGCATTTATGCAAGGAATTTCGAATGCTGGTGATGGCAAGATCACAAATGACTTACTCCCAGTTCATGAGCTACGTCAGATAGTTAGTCAAGGCATACATAAACATAAATTGAAGCCGTTGTTCCGCAGTAGGGAATTTATGCAATATTACCCGTATTTAGAAGCAACACTAACACCAACATCAGTGGTAGTTCATGTACCATTCATCACTGAAGACCTGTTCACAGTATAGCAAATACACCCCTTCCCCTATAAAAATAACAACACTTTGGTCATCATCAACATCAACACAGACACCGAACTCATCATGGTCTCCAAGAGACGGGACACCATCACTTTCGCAAGTGAGTCAATGATTGAACGAAAGTGCCGCACATCCTTACATGCTGTTCATCTTTGTCCTGCGTACATTTTCACGTTTCAGCCTACTGATACAGTCCCTTGTGAAATGGCTATCATCAGAAATGACAATATTCATCATCATTGCAACTTCACTTTTGCTCCAGATAAACTTGTACACCATCAGTGCATTGGACACTCACAGTTTTTTTATTTCCCTCATAACTCATCAGTTTACATAGTCTGTCCAGATATACCACCATCTCATACATCAGCATCAGGATTATACATAGCACCAGACTACTGTGCGGTATTTACACCAGCCATGTCTACTTTATCCACCATCAATCACTACGCCATTCTCAATCATACACACAAACATTTCCACCCACTGCCCGATATGAACTTAAACATGAGCACAAGTATTAAGCTGACTTCACCTAAGTTTGAAACTATGCAGCTGATCAATGAAACAATGAAGCCCTGGGAAGATTTGAGTTTGAGTATGTTCAACCCATATTATGTGTATAGCCCAGCACCTACTGTCTTTATAATCGTCTGCATTGTAGTTGCAGTACTGCTGTTCGCAATGCACAGAATGCATGCAAGAATTGCTAATTTGGAGTCATTATTTAGTGGGGGGAGAGTTAACATCACAGTTAACCACCCTGAATGAAGTGTATATATTTTATATATAGTATTAATTATATATATATAAAAAAAAAATACAAAGAAGAATGACCCATATATGACAGACCAGTACCATTATCTTTAAATGAAATATTAATAACTCTTACCATAATCTTCATTTTAAACTATTTTTTATTCTTGCTTGTATGCATTTCACTATAATACCCCAAGTACATACTGTATTACAGTTAAATAATTTACTTTAATGCATTTATTCAAATATGTATACAACTTGTTTAAAATGTAATATTACTGAATAATCACTATTTACTATGAATAATATATGTATACAATATTCATACAATTATGTTACTTTTACAATATTATGTATTTCACTTAATTAGCTTATAAGTTCATTATAATGTGTATATAATGTGTATTAATATGTTAGGACTATTAACTGTCGATGGTACGCCATTTTCGCGCGGCCGAGCAGTGTGGTAGGACTCCATATTATAATAGCAAATCATAATAAATAGATAGATAAATAGATAGATAGAGAGACAGATAGAAGCAGGGAGTCAGATGATGAGAAGGTATTGTGTCTGCAAGAATCGAGCAATGCTAAACATGCTTACACACTCTTAACGCAAGGAATGCTTGATAGGCACATGACAGCGCCTAGTGACCATACACACACATACACACAGGCTGCTAGAACTTTCCATCCACGAGGAACACACGTGACACACCCCTGCTACACCAGAATTTAGGAAAGAGAGCGGCAGACGGAGGTTAGCCACAGAACAGGCAAGAGAGAAGGAGACAGGCCTCAGAGGAGACAGGTCACGGGGAGAAGGGCTTGGCAATTTGAGAGAGAGAGACAGATAGCGAGACAGGGAGGTAGCTACCCGGGACTTATACTTCGTTCCGTGTGAGAGACTTGTTAATATTTCCAAGACAAATAAAAATAGTCCCGTACTATTCTTTACCTCTCCTGTCACTACATGACAAATGGGAAGCTACTCCAAGATATAAAAACCGCTCGTCCATAAATCTAAAATATATATATAACTCAACCACAAAGGAACCTACACAGTCTTTTATGACACAAAGTCATTTATGACATGGCTACTTAATATTGTGCTTGTCCTTATGTCGCACACTCCTATCACATGGCTCCTACCACGCGAGAGGCGGTCTGAAATAGAGACTTCCTACGGACAATAAGATAGCCTGCGGTGCATTGGTGTTCACATCAAACTCACAATTGTACGGTTCTTGGACTAGTCAGGCTTGCAGACAAAGGCTGTGTTTACCCCTTCCCTGTCCATTCATCAATTCTGGTGGACTAATGAAGGTTGTATTCTAGGGGAGGGTTGGAACTTAGCAGATATTGAATGTCTGTCTCAAGTGACCCTAGTGCAGTCCATTATTAGCATAAGCCTCCTCCTTCCACTAAAAAATCCATGTTCTAGTTCTCGTATCCAAAAGCAACAAATGGTAAGCAATATTATGCTGTTAACTCTTTCACTTCAACACACCCATTTTGTGATGCATGAACCACGAGTCAAGGGCAGACATTGAAAGCCGGTGCTGGTAGTATGTCTTTTCTTATGCTTCCATATGTTCGCACCCTGTTGGTTTAGCTGATGACATTCACAGACTCTGAAACACACACAGTCAACATAGCTCAATGATTTTCAGGATTTACATTCTAAGTGGATTGGGAAGCTTATTTGGCGACTTAGTTCACTTATTATACCTTAACATTCTCTTGTTTGTTCCCTATGTCTTCTTGCATCAATAACATGCAAGCGGGTATTTTTTTTTTTTTTTTTTTTTATGCGAGGAAGAAGGAACCAAAGGCCATGAGCCCGCAGTGAAATGTAATGAAGAAATCGTTAAGTAAAATGCAGTACAAACTCTCCAACGGCACTTACAATATTGGCTTCACATTCATCTTTCCTCCTGCCGAGAGCCCTTCTCCATTCGTACCTCGCCAGCATGAGAAAAGGTTAATTCCGGCTATTATTTTGCCTCCAAGAAATAGGTCACGTCCTGCAGTGGCCCTAATATGAACTGATACAATTAGAGTTATAGCCATTTCGATGCTGTTCGTACACAAGTTTATTTTGATTAGGCTAATTATACATCTATTTTACTAGGGTTAATTATACATCTGTTTCACTATGGTTAATTATACATCTATTTTACTAAGGTTAATTGCACATCTATTTTACTAAAGTTAATTATAAATCTTTATCACTAAGGTTAATTATACATCTATTATACAAAGGTTAATTATACATCTATTTCACTAAGGTTAATTATACATCTTTATCACTAAGGTTAATTATACATCTATTTCACTAAGGATAATTACTATACATCTATTGTACTAAGGTTAATTATACATCTACTTAACTAAGGTCAATTATTCATCTATTTCTTTAACTACAATACATCTAATCATTAAATGTGAGAGGGGGATGTGAGCTGGGAGCAGAGCAGTGAAATGGCGGGGAACAGAACGACGTGGAAGCGATTTGTTTGTGGCCACCACTAACGTGATCAAGGCGCCCGGCAATAGACAGATTATGCTGATGGCTAATTCTGCAATATGAGTTCCCTAAGACTGACGTATATTTACCAGTCAATAACAAATCATCCCCTGACGGCCCCACACAACGCTCCAGTTATTCGTGAGTCAATTTAATATTCGGCCCAAAGTCATGCTGAGCTACAATGACGAAGGAAATGAATAAGGGAGCTTCGTCCTCGCTTGGTGCATTCCTCACCTCTTGCAGGGAAAACAGGAAGATATTGAGAACGTTGATTAAAAGGTAGCAAGCTGTCTATCTACCTGTCTATCTATCTATCTTTTTGTATGTATTCTGCTTATCACTATCTATCTATCCATCTATCTCTCTTTATATCTATCTATCTATTTGTATGTTGTCTGTTATCTCTATCTATCCGTCTATCTTTATATCTACAGTTCTATCTGCCTATCTATCCATCCACCCATCTATCTATCTGTCTATCTATCCATCCATCTGTCTATCTATCTTTATATCTGTCTATCTGTCCATCCATCCACCTATATATTTATCTATCTATCCGTTTATGTATCTATCTTTCTGTCTGTTTATCTGATATCTGGACGAAAAATACCTTCAGCATCACTCTTCATTTTCCTCTCAAGCTGAAGTGGGACAGGCTATCTTGGTGGAATTATTAAAAACTGATTGTACAGTGCTTTTTCTCTTTCTGCTTATTTTTTTACACGTCTGTCTATCTGTCTGTCTGTATCTGTCTCTCTCTCTATCTACCTATCTTTCTATATCTACCTATCTATCTATCAGTCTCTGTTTATCTATATGTATGTATGTATTTATCTGTCTGTCTATCTATCTTTCTATCTAAATCTATCTACCTATCTTTCTATCTATATCTACTTACCTACTTATCTATCTATTTATCTATATGTATTTATGTATCCATCTATCTATCCGTCTATCTACCTTTCTATCTAAATCTATCTACCTATCTATCTATATCTATCAATCTACCTACCTATCTGTCTTTCTATCCATCTATTTATATCTATCTATCTATCTATCTATATCTATCTGTTTATCATTCTGTATATATACCTGTTAGGTCTCTATCCATCTTTACATCTATCTTTATATCTATCTATCTGTCTGTCTACCTCTTTATCTATCTAGTCATCCGTCTGTCTATCGCTCAAGTGAAAATATGTTGGTGCATTGTATTGAGAATCTTTTATTAAAACAACATGCCTTATATGTTTTTCAATTTGTTCCCCCGTCTATCTATCTGTCTACCTTCCTATCTGTTTATTTGTCCCGTCTGTCTATTCTGTATCTGTCCACACATTCATCTTTCCATCTATCTGTCTGTCTGTCTATCTATCTATCTATTTATGTGTCAATCAAGTTGTAGCTAAAACAATAGATGTTGACGAAGCTTCACGGAAAGGTGGATGGCCATCAATCTGTGCTGCTCTATAATTGAACACACATAATAAAAACATGATTAGGCCGTCCATCTGTCTATTTATTCAAGTATTTTTTTATCTGCCTATTTGCTACTTAGCCTGGATTGAAGACGGTCAAATATCGAACAGATTTAAGTAAACCCTTGGTCCGCTGTCTATCTGATTATATAATTATCTGTGTATCTATATATCTGTCCATCTGTCTATCTGTCTGTCTGTCTGTCTGTCTATCTATCCTTCCATCTATCTGTCTACCTATCAATTTATCCACCATCAAGTCAGGGAAACAACACGTTGGTTTCAGAATGCTTAATTTTAAAAGTTTGTCATCTGTATATTTTTTCCAGACCCCCAATCCCAGAGAGTGTCCAAGCGGTGTTACCAAACTGCCCGAAGCCTCTAATGCCTTCCATAGCCACCTTTGAACCTTTAACCCTTACATTAGAGTGAAGCGTTTTTACGTTTATCAGAAGTGTGTGTGTATGTATGTATGTATGTGTGTGTGTGTGTGTGTGTGTGTGTGTGTGTGTGTGTGTGTGTGTGTGTGTGTGTGTGTGTGTGTGTGTGTGTGTGTGTGTGTGTGTGTGTGTGTGTGTTATTCTCGCTCTATTTCTCTCCCTATTCCTGCTGTTGGTTTTGTTAGTGTACTTACCAAAGCTCGTTGCCACGGCCTAATGCAGGGGAGTCGAGTGGCCTTACCCACTTCCTACCCGCCAGTCACTGTGGGGTGAGAGGGAGGAGAGATTGTGGATGTGTCGGGGGTTAGGCGAAGAGAAGGTGAGTTGTGAACTTGTGATAGTAAAGACTCTACATACAGAAGAATGGTACAAGAGAAAGCTAGGACTCGACATAGCTTCAGTTAGGGCAGGCTTGAATTATTAGTTACTAGTATTTATGTGCTATAGGTGTTGTAGCGAAGGTCTGATATATCTCCATTTAGCACAAGAATTATACACTTGGGAAACAACGGCCTCTTCCTAGATGGAGAAAGTATCAACAAGTAGCCCAACACGATATAAAGAAATGATGGAAGTTGGTTGTGGGGTGGACATCATCGCGTCCCTAGATGTTGAAAGCCTCTTCAGCTATGCCTCTGTGGATTGAACATTGCACTTCATCCTCTTCCAGATATATAAAAATGGGGAGAGCTTCTACATGCCAGAAGCCGTCCTCCGTGCATCATCAGTGGCCACTTCATATATCCCGTGGGAAGATGTATCGCCAGATTGATGGTGTCGCTATGGGTAGCCCCTTTAGAGTCCTTTTTGCTAACATTTTATGGGTACAACTGAAGCCACTACCCCATCTAGTAAGCCGCCATCTATCTGCTGCCATTATGTGTTAATATTTTTATTAGCGTTAAGTACATCCAGAAGCTCTAAATTTTCATTCAGATCTCATCAACGACTCTGACGTAAGTTTCACACTTGAAAAGTCTGTCCAAGGTAGGCACTCTTTCTTGATGCCTTAGTCACCGTACACGATTCTGGTCTCACAACAATAGTCTACGGTAAATTCGCCAATAAAGGTTTATGTCTCTGTGGTAAAAGTGAAAACCCCCAGCTATGCCTACGCTCCACTATCAGTGTCTTCGCCCGCCGTGCCCTCACCCACTGTTCCTTGCGGAGTTGTGCTTTTTCAGGGAGACTCATTCAAGTTCTCATTAATAAAGGCCACCACAATAAGGATATAGAAGATGTAGTAAAACAGGCTGGGGATTACTGGGACGCTAGCTACACCGTCCCTTCCTTTAACAACGACAAATCACTCTGTATTAAAGAATCTGCAGTGCACGTCCAGGCACTACAAGGCTGGTGAGAGATTTAAGCAAGGGGTCATCCATAAGAACGTGAAATTCACAGATCACTTCCAAAGCAGGTCATTAATCACTTTCTACATGTTCTATAAACCTCCAAGATCTTACTTAAGGACCGCTCTGCCATGACAAAAACACTCGTGCAGAACGACCACGTCACCTATCAGCATACCTACACCAGTGACCACTGTGGATATATACCTACACTGGGATGACGAGAATGAAACTATCAAGGTGTTTCACCTGTCATCTGCAGGAAGGATCAATCAAGAACCACGGTAGAGCTAGTCACAACGCCTCACTCAAAAGCACCAAAATCCTTGACGGTAAAAATGACCCACTCCAACTGTTAGTTTTAAAAGTACTATACATTCCAGATTGAAACCAACAATCAGCTCATAGGTAGGTGAAATAAAAGTGCTACCCACATGTAAACACAATGAATATGGCCTTCCTCATTCCAGCAATGGTAAGCCCACTCAGCTCAACGAGCACAAAGGCGACCACTCATGTTGCCAGACATTATGAAATTAGGTTTCATACCCATCTGCCGTCACACGGGCCTGAAGAGATTCTAGAGTTGGAAGGAAACGTCACCATGGCCAACGTGCTGACAGTTTCTCAAAAATCTGCCTGAAAACCATGGCAGATTTGACCAGTGCACCGAAATCATCAAGTAAAAACTCTGCAATGCAGGCATATCAGTTACCTTTAACCACGTCTGCACACAACAGTATTTACCTGTCTTTCTACAGTGACCGCATGAGAAATCATAATCTATATATAATAAACACTGTTAACCAGTTCAGTACTGTGTTGCCTATTTTCATATATTCCTGCTCATACCAGGCGATATTATTCAGTTCTTGGTATCCTGCCACAAGCGAAAGAGTCTATAAAGGCCATATTGGGCGCAAAGATTTAAAAAAAAAAAAAAAAAACGCGGCTAAAGTTTTTTTACTTCACACTTCTATATCTACCTGACCTGTTGACGTATAAATTTCATTTTTAGCAGTTTTTGACTAGCTAATCCTACTTACGACCCGTGGCACTTTTTATTATGCACATTTATGGCATATTCTGAATGAAAGAAAAAATATATAAAACAGAACAAACAAACATTGCCTTCTTCGACATTTTCCCTGAATGGCCATAGCGACGTTTATTTTCGGTGCATCAGAATCAGGTTTTTACTGAATTGCTTATCAAAGTCTTTACCCTGGGATGGTAAAACCCCAAAATTTTAATTCTTATTCGCCATGTGTCCACACTAATTGAAACTCAAAGAATCTCCAGGCAGTACCAACTGTTGAGTCGCTGTTATACGATTCTCATTCAGCGTGGGCAGAAATAATAAAGAAATAAAAGTTCTGGGATTTCATCACCGAATGGAGATACATTCTGCTACACTGCACTATGAATCTGATGTTATAGCACAGGAGACATACATAGTAATGGTCAGTCAGTAAATAAAGAAGTCGGAGATGACACTTTTTTTTGTGGGGGGGGGGTAAGCTATGTATATTATTATTATTAATGCCATTATAAAAGTGCAGTTGCCACGGTCACGAAAAATAATAAACCATGAATCGTCTGTGTCAATACACAGATTTGCTATGGATGTTAATTAACGAATGCTTAAATAACTTCTTTCTCTATTTTCAGTGTCGGTGCTTCCCTATTTTCCTTTTAATAATGCTGGAGCCAGTGACTGTGATCAGAAAACTTGCAATTACGTCATTATGAAAGTTAAACATCCTAACGACACCAATAGCTGCTGGCACGGAGTAGTGGAAATAATAGTTTACATATTGTGCATGACTTTCTTTTGTCCATCACAAAGTCTTCCATGTGCGTCAACGTAAATGCATGACGAGTTAGTTACCATGATTGTTGTCATAAAACATAAATTTGGTAACATATCTTTCCTTAGAGGCGATGCACTCGTGCTTGCTGGGTGTCGGAGACGAAAAGTAGAGAATGCCTTCTGCACCATCCCAGAAGGTCCAGCCTCATCAATATCCTTCTCAGATCCTAGCTAACCTTTGCCAGACTTTCGACCCTACTTCCAGTGTAGCAAGGGCATCCAATCTACAGTTCGTACTCAGATAAAGAATCAAAATAGCGATATCCATTGAATTGCGAGTTTGAGCCTGGTAGGCGCATAGATCCCTCGTTTATCTCAGGACCTTATATCTAACTACTTCGGTTCGAGAGGTTTCCCAACACACGAATAAAATAAAGGATTATAACAAAAAAAAGGCAATAGTAAAGAATATCCTTCTCTCTCTCTCTCTCTCTCTCTCTCTCTCTCTCTCTCTCTCTCTCTCTCCGCCACACTGTTGTATCTTTATTTCCTTTCTTTCGCTACATTTATTGTTCACTGCTCTGCTGAACTGTCTGCTTGCATCCACCCTCTATTACGGCTGGCGTGAAGCACCTGAATTGCAGCACACTCTCATCCATTTTCTATCTAACTCTCTAGCGAAAGAGTTAACCGGTGCATCCAGTCCTTCATATATGCCACAGGTCAAATCTGGGACTGTCATCCTCAGTCTGCATTTCCTTCTGCCTATAACTTCCAGTCTTTTAAACATAATATGTCCAGGCATTACGAACTGAACGGATCTTGAATTTGGTTCTCTCTTTTATATTTCTTAGAGGAGCAATTACTGTTGGCTTCGAGCCCTTGACTCCTTCCTTTCATAAAAATTCCATTGGTAAGAAATAAGTAATAATTAATGAAATCGGCTTGGGTAGGACGGGTGAGGATGGCGGTGGGTGGTGTTATAGGGCAGGATAAGCACTCCCTGTGTGTGAGGAGCGGTGGTGGCTGTGAGGGGAAGCTTCTTTGAAAATGTTTAATATCAGGAGTACAAAAAGGCCAGGTGGGTGGAGAGGGGTGGACGTGATGAACATGGATGGTGGGGCTGGAGGGGGCATTACATCCTGAGTAGTTTTACGTTAGCCGGTATGAGTGGTGATGGCGTAATTTAAGACTTTCACCAAACAGCATCAGCAACAATAACAACAAAACAAATGAAGCTCGCGACGCCCTTGTATACTTGGCATCCCATAACCCAAGTAAAAACACCCCATTTAAAATGATCTGACTAGTCCTGAATGTTGCAGCCCGAGCATGTGTTTAGTATGAAGGGTGGATATTAGAATCTCAGTGATGGCATGTGAAGATGCATGATGTGTGTTAGGCGTAGGAAGGCTGTTAGATGTAAGGAAACAGACTCCAGGTGGCCAGAGTTGGATCCATAATAACACGTAGGCTACATCTTTGGTGCTGAACCGTGCCAGGTAAAATAATCCTGACACACGGTCGCTGGAAAAAGCAACTTGAAAATCCTCTTAATTGTACCTGACAGGCAGAGGAGAAATTGGGAAGCTTAAACACAGCAGCCTCGCATTCCCACTCTGTCGGCACAAAAATGTTGCCTCAGCTAAAATGTGTCCTGGCAACACATGTGCCTGTCTCTCTCTGTCCATTTATTACTTACCTTCGTTCTCTGTGAGGGATGGCTTGACGAAAGAACCTCCAGGCGTTTCTCTCCCCATTTGGTAACGGCCCCTTTCCACCACACACTTGTTCCCTCCTTATACAGTCGTACATTGTTTCTCCGTCTCCCTCACCTCCTATTCAGCTTCACTCTGCCTTTTTTCCCTCTGTTGGTACTAAAATGTTGCCCTAAGCTATATAGTAAGTCCAGGAAACGTAAAGGTCTGTTTCTCTGTCCATTTGTTAACTAATATCGCATCCTTTATGAGACGGTCGCAAGAAAAGGATCCCTTATGTTTTCTGTCCCCACTCAGTAGCAACCCTTCTTCCCACGACACAGCTACATCTCCTGTCTCTCCACCCACCTCATTCTTGTGTTTCTCCACCTCCTCCCAACCACCTCACTCAACACACCACGCTCCTTTACATTCTCTTGCACTTAATCTCTTCACCTCCTTCTCACTCTCCTTCTCATTCTTCTCCAGCCGCCTCACTTTGGCATGCATTCACTGTGCAATAAAATTTTTCCTTCAGTCAAAGAGTGTCCAGCTCCAGTAATCGCAGGAGTCAGATTTTCTGTCCACTCATTGTCTGACCTAGTGTCATGTCTGAGGTGGCCTACAAGCATCTACAAAGCTACTGTGAGATATGGCGGCAGCAAACGTACGAACCTCGTCTACGAATCTACAGTGAATTCCTACAAAATACAGTCTACAAGCCTACGAGCCTACAAGCCTACAAGTCTGCGAGTCTACAGGCCTACGAGCCCACGAGTGTACAGTTGATTCTGCATTATCAAGATTGAAAACAAAAAAATACCTCTTACAACCGACAACTCACAACCAGCTCCTGACAGTATTCTCTCCAACCCCCCCCTCCATCTCCCCGATCATCACGCTGATTTAGAGGTGAAGAGGTCACATGACGCCTTGCCAGTAGTTTAACAAAATACTGATACAATCTTCCAATTTCTACGACGAACCAACGAACTACAACCATCTACGATCAACTACAAGTAACAACTCTACGAGTCGTCTGTATAATCTTCTACACGCACCTACAAGTAGCGGCAGTCTTCATCCCACAACGAGTAAATCACAAGAGAAAAGGACGGAGAATACATCGAGAAAGAAAAACAAAACAAACAAGCGAAGAGTGAGACACGACTCACAACTCGCAACCACCAGACCTCACCCTCCTCTCTCTGCTACATCCACCCAACCTCCATCGCTGACTCAGGAGTGCAAGAAGGTTAAGATGACGAAGCAAATACGAAGTCCATATTCACAACTCATCTTACTCACTCATCTTCACTCAAGTTACTCATCGCTACTCATTCGCTCACCACAGCTACGAGTGTGGGAAGTCGACGTCATCATGCATGCTTGCTGAAAAGACGCCAAGCCAATCAACTCACCACCTGCACCATCACTAACACCATTCCCATCACGGTAAAAATTAGTGAGTTACATAGTTACTTCATTTATACAATACACAGTAATAGACACAGTGATAGACAACACATTTTGCACAAACATGTAAAACGTGCTGTATAGTTACAACTTACGTACACATACTTCAGTTATCTGCATAACTCAAACACTAAATAATCACCAACAATAAATATTCTACACTGTATATATTCATTCATTTACTATAGCATTTATTTACTACCAACGAGTGTTACCATTTATACCTACATAAAATACGTGTTTCATACATACAGCTATACATTATTACATCTACAAAGTAATAAAGAAAATATACCATCACGGCTGCTCAGTGAGCGATTAAAAGAACTGTATTAAACAATTATTAATTAAAGTTACCTTGTGGAAACAGACAAGTTATGTTACGAGGAAAACAAGGAAAAAGACAAAAAAAAGTGGCCAACACAAATGACGTTAGCAAGAGTGAACATCTTCAACACAATCGTGAAGACAAAAATTTCCACACAGTGCTGACACATATATTGCCCACGATAGTTACAAGTGAACAACAAGTCAGTGTATATAGTTAATCCTGTATATAGTATATGTATATATATATTTTTTAATATAAAATAACAAAATATGGGGCCATATAATATCATTTTCAGTAATATCTGTGCAATATAAACTAAACCTTAAAAAAGGGTCCCAAGGGAATTAGCCAGCAATTATGCAACCTCGAACAACACCGAAAAAGCGTAGACAAACGAAGAAAAACAAACTATAGAAAATCAATACATAAAAAAAAAAAAAATACAGTACGATCACATAACAAACAAATGAAAATAAGTGTAAGTGTTACTACAAATGCCAAAATACCACATAAACTACAAACAAAAAAGCAAATTGTTATCTCAACAAGCTAGTGGCATGGCACATCATATCATCGACCGCAGCATGACCGGATTCAATGTCAGGACTGCAATTATTACAATTATGTAACTACAAACGATATGTAACAATTATGTAACGACAAACGATTGCATTATGTTACACTTGCTACAAATATGTAACTACAAACAATATGTAACAATTATGTAACGACAAACGATTGCATTATGTTACACTTGCTACAATTATGTAACTACAAACAATATGTAACAATTATGTAACTACAAACAATATGTAACAATTATGTAACGTCAAACGATTGCATTATGTTACACTTGCTAAAATTATGTAACTACAAACAATATGTAACAATTATGAAACAGTTGCATTAACAAGACGTAACTTTTATGGAACTTTAACTACAATTATAAGGCCAACACAATTATGTAACAGTTGCATTAACAAAATGTAACTACAGTTATAAGGCCAACACAATTATGCATTACCACAATATTATGTAACAATTCATAAAATGTTACAATTATGTATTACTACAATGTTACTACAATGTAACAATTACAATACAATTATGTAACAATTCACAATGTTACAATTATGTCTTACCACAATGTTACTACAATATTATGTAAAATCATACAATATTACCGCAATTCTGTGTTACCAGAATCATCATACAAGTTAGGTGAAATATTAGACATTACTAAAGAGATAACTCAATATATAATGTAATAACCTAGCAGTATTACCATTGCACAATTATATGCGTATGTCTGTTATACATACACATCTTACAAAATGTCATACAACAACCATTGCAGTTATTCAAATATGTATACAACTTGTTTAAAATGTAATATTACTAGATCATTGCAATTTACTATGAATATTATATGTATACAATATTGTAATCAATATTATGTACTAATAGATTAGCATATATCCATGATGATTGCTGTCAGAGGACCTCCAGCGGCGTGACCGAGCAATGTTAGGACTCCATATTATAATTACAAATCATAATAGATAGATAGATAGATAGATAGATAGACAGACAGATAGAAGCAGCAAGTCAGGGGATGAGATAGGTATTGTGTCTGTGAGAATCGAGCAATGCTAAACATGCTTACACACTCTAACTCAAGGAATTTTTGATAGGCACACGACAGTGTCTCGTGACCATACACACACATACACACATACTCACACACACAGGCTTCTAGAAACTTCACATCAGAATATTCCACGTGACACGACTCCTGCTAAAATAGGAATTCAGGAAGCAGAGCTCAGAAGGAGACAAACTATAGAACCGACAGGTAGTAGGGAGAACGAGCCAAGCAACATGGGCGATAGGGTGGAAGAGAGAGAGAGGGAGAGAGCGAGACAGGGAGGTTAGCTCGCGGGACTCTATACTTCACTCGTGTGTGAGAGACTTTGTTAATATTTCCAAGACAAATAAAAATAGTCCCATACTAATCTTTACCTCTCCTGTCATTGCATGACAAAAAGGGAATTAAGATTATCTACTTACAAACTACTCACGTACAACAACCGCTCGTCCACGAGTCTAATATCTGTATAACTGATCAACAAAACCTCACTACAAGTTCTACAAAGTTATTGTAAGACATGATCGAAACTACAGGCTCTTTGTTCCTAACCAGTAACGATGTATCTTCCCACGCTACACTAACACTCTCACTCTAATTTTCAGTTTATCACCAATTACATTACTTACTAATGTTATCAGTATGATGGCGTTTTCTTAGCAAAATAACTTTCCATGCTTTCGTTCGTGATTCCTGAAATACGTGGAACAAGGCAGTCTGTGGTCAGCAGAGTTGAAGAAAGCGGGCGTTGATGGTATGGTCATATGGAAAGAATGAATATAAAAAGAGTGGTGAAAAGGGTATATGCAAGTGTGTTTGCCGAGAGGAGGTGTGTCAGGCCTTCATAAGTAAATGAATAGATAGGTACAGTAAGTAAGCTTGTGCGAAGTGAGATTTGGAAGTTGATAAGCATAGGGAGCTAATAAAGGATCGAACTGGTTGGATGGAGCTGACAAGGGAACGAGTTGGTTGGATGGAGCTGACGCGGGATCGGGCTGGTTGGATGAATTTTGAACGGAGCAGCTCATGACAAGGGTTTGATGCCTCATTTTTTACCTGATAATCATCAGTGTTTCTGTCTCATAGATTTTACGAATCACATATATTACGAAGACTTTGCCCGTGAGATTGAGCTAGAATTCCGGGGGCTTGAATGAGGAGAGAATGAGTGTATGGTCCATTTGTTTTGGCATAGTGTAGATTACTTCTCCATTTATCATGGCTTTTCGCTTCCTTTTTTTCCGTTCTTCATCTCACCTGCCTTTAGTCTCACAAAGTCGGATGCTGATGCTGATGATTACTACTACTACTACTACTACTGCTACTACTACTACTACTACTGCTACTACTACTACTATTACGATTATTATTATTATTATTATTATTATTATTATATTATTATTATTATATTATTATTATTATTATATTATTATTATTATTATTATTATTATTATTATCAGCTAGTCAGGTCAGTTGCAGGTAAGGGGATGGGTCTGTTATGATGTGGCAGGGGTAAACCAGTTCTGCTGTCGGGCCCTGCTGCGGATGTCACTGATTGCATTGCGCAGTTGACCCTTGTGCGGTGTGGTGCGGTGAGGATCTGTCCGTTCTCCCCTTTGGGGCTAAGATGCGAATGAATGTGTTTGAATGGATGAGTAAATGGGGAGTGTGTCGTCCTGTCTCGGCTACCTCCCTTTCCTTGGGGGAAGCAGCCTAGGTATATAGATATAGATAAAGAGATTATTATTATTATTATTATATGATTATCGGTCCACCTATTACATAGGTGGAGACAATTGTTTTCGTTGGTATTATTATTATTCCAGCCTCAGAGTCTCGCAACGATTCCAGGAGAACCGGAAACTGTGCAACGATTTTGGAGGGCCCAGGTTATGTGTCCTGGCATGGGCCACTGATAACAGAAAAAAATCAAATCTTTTACGCACAGTGAAAGGGCATGTCAGAAAGAGTCATATCAGTATTATGTTGTGAACGCAATAAATTAGTCATGTCGACTGGAGATTTCAGTAAGACCTGCACAGGGAATCTGAATGGCACAGGTTATGTGTCCTGGCATGAGTCATTACTAGTAGAAAAAAATCTAAACCTTCCCTCCCCCCGTGGGGTCAAGGGCATTGTAAGAAACAGTACCTGGAGACTAGTGACAGTTACAGAGTTCTAGTTATTATTATTATTATTATTATTATTATTATTATTGCTATTATTATTATTATTACGTGCAGCAGCAGCTACAGCAATTTCATCCTATCCTTTTCTTCCTTCATGTATCGAAAATAATGAGAAATACTGGAAAAGAATGTGGAAGGAAAAGTGGAATCATGAGGGAAATACCCAGACAAGCAGGCAGTTTATATGCGTGTTTTCCCACCTTCCCTGCGTTTCACTTTTCCGCGTAAGCTCATCGCGGCATCAAGAGTTTTTTCTTCAGAAGAGTGTGTGCGTGCGCTCTGTGTGTGTGTGTGTGTGTGTGTGTGTGTGTGTGTGTGTGTGTGTGTGTGTGTGTCTACAGGCTCATCTGAATGTCAACCTGAAGGGATGCAGGCTGAAGCTGCTGATCTGCAGTTGCTCTTGTTTCGGACGATAGGGAAAAAGGGCGTTTGTGGGCAGTTGATCTACAGTTATATCGGTGCCACTACATGAAGGCGTCCCTCTCCATCACAGAATCAAGGTGTTAGTCACAGATATTATACTCTGAGGAGTCAACACTACGGGGGATGAATTTACCACGTTTTCATGGTCGGATTTAGGGAGGACTGAAGGACCGAAGTATACATTGCCATCAAAAACAGAAAATGGGGCTCCTGGCCAGTTCGTCACTCGTTTTCTAGATTCCTCAGTACAAATGATTAAGATTAGAAAGTGTGAAAACGTATAGCCAATGTTGAACCTATATAAAATTATGTGTATGGATGACACGCTTTGCGATTGGGCCTCGGCATCCCAGAACGAAAGTTGACTCAGGAGTGTGCATTTTGGTGGGTGATGGTGTTGTCAGTACTTCTCTCTTTAGTAAATTCGACGGTTCCATGATGTGATCAGGAGGATGACTAGGACTAAGCAAAAATTGATTATCTGTCTCAATGACATTTGTCTAGGTGAAAACCATTGCTTCTAAACCTTTTTCTTCAATGGGGTGTCATGTATTTCTGGTTGATGAGAGTCCAAAATATTAGTGTCAAGAAGACCCCAGAGTTGAATCAGTACTCTCACATGTGAACTCAGTGTTTTAATGTGAAAGGAGTAGAATTTTCATTATCAGGTAGATCATGTCCCGATGACCTGCATGATGAGCTGCAGGATGAATGGTTCTAACATGAATAATGTTAGGACAGGAGAAGCATCGCAGTCCAGGAGGCATGAATGTCTCCTCTTCAACCCCAGATGTCACTCTTGTCAGCAGGTATTTAGGCTGTTGTCCGGACTATAACAGCCTACGTCCCGTGAGGAGGCTATGATTATCTCAAGGAAATATTGCCAGGGTGATTGCTGTGGTTCCCCAGTCCCTTGGTCATCGTCACAGCTACTCGACTCACTGAAAAAGGATGTGAGTGATTAGCAGGTGAGGTGCTATGCTTAGAGTTGTATTGTCATAGACTCCTGCTACTCCCAGGTGTGGTGATAGGAAACAGGTAAGGAAAGTGTAATGAGCTACCTGTCTTCTAGTCATGAAAAGCAAGGGTAACATAAACTGAACGAGAACGTAGTAAAAAAAAAATAAAATGGTATTAAGAGGCGTTAATGCATTTGTCTCATTTCTTAGGACCTGTTGTGAGTAAAAAAAAAAAAAAAAAAAAAGAGAGGTTCTTAGAATTTATGCCTGTTTATTTCATGAGGGTCATTGTTAGGATTTCACCTGATTGCGAATGTGGGGTTAAACTTTTCGGATTTTGTGAACGGCCTGTCAGGTTTCCCGAGCTGTTGAACTAGTTTCGTGTGTTCGGACATAGCTGTGACTGTCTGGTTACTACATTCCATCCTGGTTACTGTATGACTGAGGCCGTGCAGATGAGGAATGACCAGTAACAGACTGACCCAAAGCCGCATCATCACCTCACCTCCCCCCGTGATCTAACTACCTTTTATGTGTAGTTGAGAGGAAGCTAACAGGATGGAAGAAGGGTGAGGGTTGCTGCCTCATGCAACTTGTTCCTTAATGCCAGTAAACCCTGTCATGTCTCCAGTCCTGACCACCACCAAGACCGAGTAATGAACAGTGCCAGTTGTTAAGACTATAAGACCAGAGGACAAAAGGTGCCTGGTGTAGTTGGCTGCCAGAGTTCTTCATGGGGACCTACTGACTATGGGTGTGGTGAAACCTTCTCTCGAGTGTGAAGAGAGGGGGAGCTACCGATTACAAGCGTACCAGTGACGAAAACGGAACTGTGGAGCTAATTATCTCAGAAGAGATTATCTTGATTTTTTGTGTGCTCAGTTGATACGGCAGTTCTTTCAAGGGACTTCATCAGTTACTTTATAAGATTTTTATAAAAATCCTGTTCATTTTCTTATCCCTGGACTAGAGTCAGTGTGCAAGGCCATAAAATTATAATGTCTTATATACTGTACTTTCCCTGAGGAAACCTAAAGAGACTATTGCAGTCATAAAGACGGACAATCCCCCCCCCCCACACACATATTTTGCCAAGTTCCAATCTTCTCCCGGAAGGAGACTTTCACTACTCATATTAACATCAGTTCCCTAATGTTGTTGGATGAATAGGGAAACGGGGAAACAATCTACGTCCACCAGTATTACCAGCTCGAGTATCTTGCTCTGATTCTTCCATATGTGTTCGATATGCTAAGCAATGTATTGGGGGAGGCGGTGGCTCAATCGGTAGAGAGGTGGCATGTAGTCCTAACGGACCCGGGTTCAAATCCCGCTGGGGCAGGAAACAGTTTAAGGATTTGAATTTCGTAAAAATCAGACTTTACAGATTTACCAAAAGACCCACCCACATGTCGTAAAAATACCCCCGCTAATACAAATACACCCGTCCTGTATGAGACAGCCCTATGGTCAGACTCAAATATGAAGTCCGTTTGGGTGGGGCCCGCGTGGGGATTTCCCTCTCTACAGCTCTGCCAAACCTCCTCTCTCTCTCTCTCTCTCTCAGTTGATTGAGAAAGTTTTTATATATTTATAAGTTGTGTTTTCTTCAATATTGTTTCGACCTTTTTTCCACACCACCACTGAGATAAAAGTCTTGGCGCATTTTTTTTTTTTTTTTTTATAGAGGTTTCCCCAGGAGGCATAAATCCTCTCTCTGATCTTTCTTCTATAAAATACTTGTTCACATTGTAAATAAGTTCTCTCTCCCGACTGTGGAGCACACGAGAGCGAGTCGGAGTAGCTGCCATCGTGGGTGGGGATCAGGGAGGAAGTGACCGGTCACCTGTAGTCTGAGGTGGGTGTCCTTGACCTCTGGCAACGTCGGAAAGCGACGTTGTCACGTGGTGTGGAATTTATACAAATCATTGCTATTATCCTAAAAAGCGACACATTCATAGCACTATATAGCCTTATTTAATATATTGAATAAGTACATAATATTTAATATACAATTTCAAATAGTAAATAGCTGACATGACAGAGAGAGAGATAGGTACTGGGGTTGATGCGGCAGAGCTGTAGAGAGGGAAATCCCCTCTCGGGCCCCACCCAAACGGACTTCATATTTGAGTCTGACCATAGCACGTATTCAATATGGACGATGGGTGTTAGCGCCGAAGTGGTGACATGTAGAGGTGTGCGGTACTTAGGACTACTGTGCCTTGAGAGCAGATTGTGAAGCTTATGCCCAGAGTCGGACACATAAAAAAAAAAAAATCACTGACTGCCCCTGTGATGTGTCCACCTGCACTCCTGATTTTTTTTCTCCACCAGCACACTTACCAACACACAATCCACTTTTATTTGCTTCACGTTAGATTTAAAATTGAAATACCTGTTGCAGAGGCGTAACAAGTTAGCCTTTAAGTTTCCTGGCCATTATTTTCCTCCAACGTTTCATAGTTAGCGCGCTGCCTGGGTGGTGATGACCCCTGGCAGCCTCTCCTTCCCCGCATTCCGTTCCTCGTATTTTTTCTTTCTCATTTCCTTTGGGGCGTTTTATCTTTTGAACGTTATTGTTATTTGTATTTGGTAGGTGGTGGCGACCATCATCCACTCACTTCATGTAGTGCTGCCTACTTCTTCCTTAGCCTTTATCATTCTTTTTCTGTGTCTGCCCTCCTCTCTTCCTATTTCTCCCATCTTTCCTGTCACTTCTTATTGCTTTTCTTTCCTTTACAGGTGGCTTTACATTGAGTGACAAGCCTAACGGTTTCCTGTAAACCAAGAAACCATTTACAACCCTGGGTGGTAACCATATAACCAAACCATGCGTGCTCCCTACGTGTCAGTAAGTGGGTTGGTGGAGGGTTAGTGCCCCTCCCCGTGAAACAACTAACTCAAAGTCAAATGGCCACCCTTACGGGTTTATGGAGTCTGGCAATAGATAGATAGATAGACTTACAGAAATTTTCAGTCTGTAACTCTCCTTTTATAATCCTCTTATTTTTACTCCATTAACTGGATGAATTCTAAATTATTTTACTAGTGCTGTCTTAAGGGCATTATATTCTGTCTAGAAAAGATTAATCGAACTGGGTCGGGGGGGTTTACGTATAGCGTACACTGACCAATTTAATGTGAAATGCCTGTCGTAAATTTAATACAATAGTTCAGGGGAAAATGTATAAACTAAACGATTATATAACTGAACTGAAGTCACTAAGAAATTTCCCTTCTTTTATTATTTTAACAGTAAAACAAACCTGACTCCTGTCATTAAAAACTGTCCCTATACATTAATTATTTTTACAAGCAACATAAACCTGTCTCCCGTGATGAAGAGCTGCCCTGTTTACAGTCTTGGTATTACCCATCTACACCCCCCCAGGAGACTAGACCCCCCAGTGGGGCTAACCCACCTTTGGGAATCCGTTTAGGAGGAACTATCTCCCTAATACTGAGGAATAGATATTCAGGAACGTTACCCTGATTCAGGGGGTCTAACCCAAAACTGGAACTTAAGAACATAAGAAGAGAGAACCACTGCAGCAGGCCAACTGGCCCATGCTAGGCAGCTCCCAGAAGACTAACCAAACCACCAGAACAAGACAAGGATAGTAAAGAAGAAGGCTCTTCCCTGCCCACCAAACTCTCCAGCCGAATCCGGCAGGATAAAGTGAAAAGGAACATCACACACTATAGAAAAACTAGCTTGGAAAGTGAGAAAGGAGAAAAGACACTATTGTGGTGAAACCTGAAAAGAAAAAAGACTGAATTAGTATCGTTTATTAGGAGATTTATTATATCCAACCCTTACTTGTCATATGTTTATCTTGCTCATTGTTAAAACCCTCAATGGAAGGGGCTGCAACTACAGCACTAGGTAGCTTATTTCATTCGTCTATTACTCTGTTGCCAAACCAATTTCTGCCTATCTCAATTAAAACAGAAGTTATCAAGTTTAAGACCAATACTTTTAGTTCTATCCTGTTTGCTCACTTCAGGTACCTTGTTAACATCCACGTTATTTAAACCCTTCAGCCACGTAAACACCCCAGTTAAGTCTTCATTTACTCTAAGCCTTTCTAATGAGTGCAACTTTTGTCTTTTCAATCTGTCTTCATATGGAAGGTTCCATACATCATGTATCATATTTGTCATTCTTCTCTGTACATTTTCTAACGAACATAAATCCGTTCTATGGTATGTACACCTTAATTGTACGGCATAATCTAAATGAGGCCTTACTAATGCTAAAAGTGCAAGATTACATCAGATGTCTTATTCCTCACGGTTTGCAAAATAAATCTTTGGACCGTAATTGCTTTATTTTTTTCATTTATACACAGATGCCTTCGTTTGTCTTTACTAGCCGTAACTCACAGATTTCTCTCGCATTCCGATTTATTAATTTCTTTATTATCTAAGCTGTATCTAATAGCTACGATGGTTTTGCCCAGATGAATTCCATTTGCCATTCTTTAGTCCATTTGAACAATATATCAAGGTATATTTTTAGGTCAACACGGTCGTCGGTAGATTTAATGATATATCTTATTTTTGTGTCATCGGCAAATATGCCAAAACTGCTAGTGATTTCTAAGTCTCGGTCATTCATACAGAGTAAAAATTAAGCGACCAAGTACTGATCCCTTTGGTACACCGATAGTTACTAATCCCTAATCCGACACAGTACCACATATTAGAACTCTCCTTTCATCCCTTCAGCCAGAATTCTGTCAATTTTAAGATATCATCGTCTATCCCATGTGCTCAACCCTTCCTGACTAATCTGTTGCGTGGAACTCTATCGAAAACTATTAAAATTCAGATAAATAACATCGTAAACTTTATCGCTCTCTACAGCCTTATAAACCTTCAAGAAAATTGAAAAGGTTGTGAGGCATGATCGTCCTTGCACAAGTCCATGTTGACTTTCATTTATGAGATAAAATCTTTCTAGGTGCTCTCCAGTTTTATTTGCTAAAACTGACTCTAGCATCTTACTAACAATTGAAGATAGACTTATCGGAGGATAATTCGACGACACTGATTTATCACCCATTTTAAAACTTGGTACTACGTTTGCTGTCTTCTACGTCTCTGGGACTTTTGAACTAAAGGAATTATTGATATCTAAGTAAATGGCTGACATAATTTGTCCTTGGTTTCCTTTATATATATATTTTTTTTTTCATATATATCGTCAGGACCTGGCGATCTGGGGGGCTTTAACTAATTTACTTCTTTCAATAATTCCTCCTTACTGATAATTAGTTTACAAGGAATATCTTTCTCATTATCATCGTGAATAACTGTTGCTTGAGGCATCAGGCCTAGCTTTTCCATGGTTACTACTGATATGAAATAAATATTTAGGAATGAGCACTTTTTCTTTTTTATTTCCTGTCACCGGTGATGTTACCTGAGTCTGTTTTAAGTGGTCCAATTCTATCAGTATTTTTCGTATCGTACACGTGACAAAAACCTTCGGAGAATTCGTTCGATTCTCAAGCAACCTTCATTTCATAACCTCACTTTGCTTTCCGTGTCTTTCTCATTAATTCCCTCTTCAGTATCGCGTACCGATTACGTATGTGTTCCTCACCTCTATATTACTTTTCTGTATATTTCTTTTCTTTGGTCTATGCGAAATTTTAATCTGCTGTTGAACCATCTCGGGTCTTAATTGTTCGTTTTAAAAGTTTTTGAAGGGATATACCTGCCCTGGCCATTCTTTGTTATATGCATCGTATTTCTCACTAACGGAACGGATACCTGGTGCCTGTCCTGAATTAATCTCTGTGTCCTGAGTTACACCTCCACCTATATCCTTTCCCTCACGTATGACCTGAGCTTCCCCAGTGACCTGACTCTCCCTAAATTATCCAGTCTCCCCAGGGATTTCGGTTTTGATATAAGTTTTTAAATGCTTCAAAATCCCCTAGACGAAGATCAGGGACACTCAATCTGTTTTCAGAAGGCTACAACGGTCATTCCAAATGAATTTCAACTTAATTTCTTCATGGTCACATTTTCCAAGTCCTCCGCCTAATGGTATGTCACTATTAATGCTTTCTTTATTAGATAAATGCAAGTTTAGTATATTATTGCCTCTAGTGGGATTCCTGATACACTGATAAAGGAAATTATCCAACACCACATCTAGAAATTCCTCTGACCCTGCATCCCCTGTGAGATTCTGCCAATCTTTCCTGGGAATGTTGACGTCCAGCACGATGATTACTGAGGGGAATTGTGTTGCTATCTTAATCTCCTCACAAAGGTTTTTCCTGTCTGCTCTGCTTAATTTTGGAGAGTTGTATGTAGCTCCTACGTCTAATTTCTCCTTTTATTACTAATTTCAATCTAAACACTTTCAGTATCCCGAGTGATTTAAAAATTGGTTTTATTGTAACAATACTGTATAGACTAAGAATCTTTTACATAAATTGCTACTTCCACCCCCCCCCCTTTTACTCTCATCCCTCCGGAACAGTCTCCCGGTTATGGAGAGACAGATGTCCGGGATGAGATTTCCTAAAATCCGGGTATAATTGGTTATCCAGCCATATTGGCAACGTCCGATCGAGTGCACCGAGAAATAACTCGGGGGCGTGGCGCCTTCGTCATCCCCCTAACAAAGTAAAGTATTATTGTTTAACGTTAGGTTTGGCTTAAGTAGGTTAGGTATAGGCTGGCTTAATGTCAAAACACTGCTTTTCTTTTTTTTTTTTTTTTTTTTTTTTTTTTTTTTTTTTATCCGATTAGAGAACTGCTTCACCTGTTTGCGATCCAAGGCTCGACGTTGCCGAATCATTTCTTGCTGAATTCGTTCATAAGCTGCCAATATGACTGAATGACTTAGGGTACCTGAAGAAAAAAAAATTCCAGGATAGTTCACTCATATATATATATATATATATATATATATATATATATATATATATATATATATATATATATATATATATATATATATATATATATAATAGAACAGAGGAAGAAAAAACAAATGAATAAAAAAAATAATCCATACACTAGATTACTGGTGTCCTCTGTTCGTAAAGTATCTGTAACAGTTTGACTTGAAAAGCTGTAGGTTGAAGTTTTGAGGGAAACAGCTCTGGGGAAGCGAGTTCCAATAAGATGCAGTTCGGGGAATGAAAGAATTCTGATAGGCAGAAGTTCTGCAATATGGCTGAGTGACATTCCTGTCATGAGCACTACCAGATGCCCGTGTAGCACGAGGGAAGGCATGGAGAGGTGGCACCATGGACGCAACTTTATCCGTGCATTTGCTATAAAAGTATCTGTAAAATAATGCAAGGGAGGAAACATTCCTTCTTACTTGTAGTGGAGGTAGTTTATTTGTAATGGTAGAGTTGTTAATAATTCTAACACCCTTGTTCTGAATTTTGTCTAGTTGTTTTAATGCTACCTCTCCACATCCATTCCACAAGGGTGAGCAATATTCAAGCTGAGAGTGCACATGACTCTAATAAATTATAGCTAACTGCTCGTCAGTGAACAAGTTACGGACTCTGTACATCAATCGAAGTTTCTTTAAGGCGGTTTTAGCAAGTGATCTAACATGAGAGGTCCAGCTGAGGGTATTGTTAAGTGAGACGCCGAGATTTTCAATACTTTTGGAGATGGGAATATCAGTAGTACTGAAGGTAATATACGAATCTGGCAATATCTGTTTCTTAGTAAATTGTATATATTTAGTTTTACCAGAATTAAAATAGACAAGGTTGTTTTATCCCCATTCACTGATAGCAAATAGGTCTTGATTTATGGAGATGGCTGTACTGAGTTGAGAGGTAGAGATATTAGACTTTGTAAATGGGTGTCTGAGTGTGAATGAACTATGTAGTGTTGAGTCATCTGCATATGAGTGGATGGGATTGTGGGTGACAGATAAGAGATCATTAATATGAACTAGGAACAGGGATGAGGCCAGAACTTATTCCTGTGGCACGCCGGTGTTAACTGAGTGGTAATTGGATTATACATCATCTAATTTTACTCTTATTTTCCTGTCACTAAGATATGGAGAAATCAAAGGAACAAAAGACGTTAGTCCATAGCAAGGGAGTTTGGACAGCAGGGAACGGTGCCATGCTCTGTCGAAAGCTTTAGAAATATTAAAGGCTGCGGCACGAGTTTCTCCATGTAGATCAATTGGTTGATGGATGGTATGAGTTAGGAGATTGAGTATGTCAATGGTGGATCTTTCGTGGCGAAAACCATATTGTCTAGCACTAATTAAGTTGTTGGATTCAAGATGCTTAACAGTGTGCTTATTAATTAAAGTTTCAAATACCTTACCAAGAGAAGATGTGACTGCTATTGGTGTGTAATCAGAGGGGTCAGAGGAACTTCTTTTCTTCGGAATTGGGTGGATATTGGCTACTTTCCATGAATTTGGGAATAAAGAAGTACGTATGCATAGTCTGAATAATTTAGCTAGAACAGAGGCAAGTTCAGGGGAACACTTTTTCAAAACAATTGGCGGAATTCCATCTGGGCCTGGAGCTTTGTTGGTGGGTAAATTGTCTAGGATGGATTTTACGTATCTTGTCTGTATTTTAAGTGGAACAATTTCGGGAGAGTTAAGTTCTAGTACTGGGATGTACTGGCTGGCATTGTCTATGGTAGAATTTCTAGCAAATGTACTGGCAGAAATATCTCCTTTCGCACTTGGATCATTTGTAATGTTGCCATCTGAAGATTTCAGTGGAGGAATGGATGATGATTTGTTAAAGTTATTATTCAATGAATTAAGAGTTGACCAGAATATTCTATTGTCACTAGGATTGTTAAGTAGTTTTGATGCTTGCTTTTGAAGAAAATTAGATTTAGCTAGATTTATTACATCTTTTGCATGATTTCTAGCAATTATAAATTGAGAGTGTGATTCAGATGTTTTTTATTTTAAGTAGGAGTTATATGCTACTGACTTTTGGGCTGTTGCTCTGGCACAGTTGCCATCAAACCATTTTGGAGAGTTCGATCTTTTAGTGAACTGTTGACTTGGTATGAATAAATCCATACCAACTAGTATTAAGTCGCAAATGTGGGACTGGGTAGAATTGGCATCACTAAAGAAGAAAGACTGCCATGGAATGTCAGCAAGATAATTTCTAAATCCATCCCAGTTTGCCCTATCAAAGTGCCATCAGGTCACCCTGACAGGTTCAGAACGGGGAGGTGTGGGGGGGCTAAGGTTTGGGGGGCCTAGCTAATGAGGCTTTGAAGAGATTGTGGTCAGAGGATCCAAGTGGTGACAGTACCTCTATCCTGTGTTGATCTGGATTATTTGTCAAGAATAAATCCAAGAGATGAGGATTATGGTCAGGATTATCAGGTATTCTGATTGGTTGCTTTACCAGCTGGGTGAAATTAAACGATTCTGCAAACAGTTCGCACTCTAGACCAGCGTCATCAGTCCTGGCAGAATGCAATAACCATTCAACATTATGTATGTTAAAATCACCCAAAATGCTTATTTCGGTGCTGAGGGCAAGGTTAAGGTTATTCAATTGTGTGGATATGAAGTCAAATACACTGGGTTCTGAAGAAGCATTGGGGGAGCTATAGACTAAACAGATATATTTGGTAGTTTGACAATTTAGTTTATACAATGAGTAATCAAAACTGGATGAAGTGAAGTTTATAACTGTGTCAACTGCATATTGGGATTTGATATAACAACAGGTGCCGCCCTTGTTACGGAAGTTTGTGAAGAGATGGTAACCAGGAAAACAAAATGGGGATATATCAGTGGAGGATGAGATTTGTGGTTCTGTGAGGAAAAGGGCCAGAGGGGATATGGATTAAAGGAAAAAATGAACTGAATTTAAATTAGTGCTAAGGCCGAGTATGTTGGTGAAGAATAAGGCCGCACTTTCACTTCTCTGCTGACGAGCATCATTGGAAATTGCAAGAGTTAATGCCGGCACAGTCGCTTGATGGAGACCGGAAGGACCCTGTGCCACCAGCCCTACCCTGCCGGTGGTGGCAATCCGAGGTACCACCTCATTTGATAGTAACATTGCAGCGGCCATTGCTAAAATGAGTGAATAGAAGGTGTGATATGTTATGCGCGTGTAGTGTGGTGTAGACAGATGAAAGTAGAGGTATTATGAGAGCATGCTGGCCTACTCTCTGTGTAAATGAATGCACTGAAAATGCTCAGCAAAGGGAAGTGGTCAGGATAAAGTCCTGAGGGCTGGTGAAACGGGAGCTCCAGCTCTCCCTATCACCAGCTTGTCATCCACCTCGGGAGTACTGCCCTGTTCGACTGGTGCTACAGTCAATTATGAAAAAAAATAACTGATTCTTTTATGGTTATCGACTCTAATGCCTACGGTCCTTGTCATTAAGCCATATATATAGATAGATAGATAGATAGATAGATAATTTTTACTTCTATATATTTTCTAATATTTTTTCTGAACATAAAAATATCCTAAACTATCATCCTAACTCTGATAAACCTAACAAAATAATTGGTAACTTACATTAATGCCTACAGACAAATAGCTAAACGTATCTAACTATTCATCTTGCTTATAATTATGGATAAAATACCTAGACCAACAGAACACCATTGACTGCAAATATGTAATGCCTTTCTACATTACACTCCTGCACTTATCACCTGCTGACTCAGTCGAGGCATAATTATGTATTAACTTACGGGACATCAATATAATATGAAAGAGAACCAGGAGAGTCGGGAACTATTTCATATTCGTCAACTGTCTTCCCTAATTAAGAAAACTTTCACAAGCAGATGTAAAGTACAAGGTGTTCCAAAGTCCTTTTCCGAGTTAATAAATATATACGGTATTGATAAAAACAAATAAGATAGATTGTTCGTGTTCTCTGCATGATGTTTGAATTAGTCAAGTTTTTTTTTTTTTTTCCAGATTGTGGTTTAGTGGTTGTCGATGTCGTCTAGTCAAGATAACTGCTGATGGCGTCAAATCAAGAAAAAGCACAATGCTTCATCTGGTTCACTGAATCCAAAACCTCTGACAACAATTCAGAGGAATTACCGGCAACAGTTCAACAAATATCCTCCCTCTTAACCCAGCATAAGGGCATAGTTTAAAAAGTTTCTGGAGACTGGAAGTGTTTGCGAAGCACCTCGAAGTGGATGTCCAGGGACATCTGAAGAGACCATAGACGCTGTCCGTGAAGCCTTCCAATGCGGTCCAAGAAAATCCATTCGACGTGCATCAGCGGAACTCCATCTACCAAAAACAACTGTGCACAGAGGACTCCTTTTCAAAAAAAAAAAAAAAAAAAAAAAAAAAAAAAAAAATACAAATGACTACATACAAAATTCAGATAACACAGGCATTACAATAGAATGATCTACCTAAGCGCTATCGTACCTACAAAAGGTGATATTCACAGAGGAAGTCACTTATCATGTGTGTGGACGTGTGAACCGTCATAATGTACGAGTATGGGGATCAGAAAACCCACACATGTATGAGGAATACATTCGTGACAGCCCAAAACTTAACGTCTGGTGTGGCCTTATGTCGGCCGTATAGTAGGCCCATTATTCTTGGCAGAACAAACTGTTACTGGAGGCGTGTATTCTGACATGATCGAGAATTATGTATCCTAGCACCCCAGTTGGAAGAACTACAACCAAATGTAATTTTCCAGCAAGATGGTGCTGTGTAACTGTGCGAGAATTTCTCAGTGACATTTTTCCTGGGAGGTGTATTGGCCCAGTCCCATGGCCTCCTTGCTCTCCGGATATAACCCCCTTAGACTTTTTTTTGGGGGGGTTACGTGAAGGATCTCGTTTACAACACACCTGTTGCAGACGCTGCATCTCTTCGTCACCGGATAACGAATGCAGTTAGATCAGTATCACCAGATATGCTGGTTAACACCTGCCGAGAAATGGTGTATCGGTTAGATGTGCTGAGAGCTACCAAATGAGTACACGTCGAAGTTGTATGAGTGTGCAAAAATTACTTGATTACCTAAGGGACATACAGTAGAAAAACTAAAAAAAATTATCTAATTTGGTTTTATCAATATATATTTATTATATCGGAATGAGACTTCTGGAACACCCTGTACAGAATTTACATATGTAAAAGAGGTGGAATACCTCGCCCCACTGATTACCAAAACAATTTATAACCCTTGATTTATGTAACAACTTTGGATGGACACTTACAGGCTGGAAATTGCAATGCAATTTCAGGAAAGCCTTTGTTCTAAACACACACACACACACACACACACACACACACACACACACACACACACACACACACACACACACACACAGATAGAGAGAAAGAGTGAGGGAGAATATAAGCCCGCCTTCCATCTGTCCAACATCCAGAGCTAACTCTCCTGGAAGTTACCTCCCCCACCCCACCCCACTTTTTTTCTATCAACCAGTGGTCGAATGCTTATTTCTGATTTTAACATCATGGATTTTGGAGATTTCCATACAGAAGACCTAATCTGTTCTAATTATCAAAAAATTGTAAATTCAACAAAGAAATCATTATCCTATACCAAAATATAATGAGGCCATTAACCCTTACACGGCGGGCATGTTTCCCAATGTTTTGCGTGTCCCGTGGGGTTATTCGGGATCTGACAGACTCTCAAAAAATATTTGCCAAAAATCAGTTATTGGTCCTAGAATATTAAAATTATATATGCTTATGGTACATACCTTCAGCTTTCTCCTGGGATGTTTGTTGAGCCTTCGTCGATTACCGTAGGACTTGTGGAGACCTCTGAAGTTGGGTAATGAAGTCTCCACTTTACACTTCCCGACAACCCGTAATATGATTACCACAGCCAGATATTAACACTATAAACACTATAAACCGTGGGGTTATTCGGGATCTGACAGACTCTCAAAAAATATTTGCCAAAAATCAGTTATTAGTCCTAGAATATTAAAATTAAATTTGCTTATGGTACATACCTTCAGCTTTCTCCTGGGATGTTTGTTGAGCCTTCGTCGATTACCGTAGGACTTGTGGAGACCTCTGAAGTTGGGTAATGAAGTCTCTACTTTACACTTCCCGACAACCCGTAATATGATTACCACAGCCAGATATTAACACTATAAACACTACCCTATGATTATCAAGTAGTTTGGGATCCATACTCCAAAAAAAAACACTGTGAAAGCAATGAAAATTACGAGCGCGTATGACCTTCCCACTTGCGCTAGTTCGCTCTTGGTATTCTGTCATTTATTATTCATAAAACCCCTCACACTTTATATTTCTATTACTATATAACACTTATATATATCTGAAGTCTTTATCCATAAGTTTCCTTCAGTATTATTAGTTTATTGTCACTGAAGTCATTCAATTTTTCATTCAGTAAAATAGGTAGAGAGCCACGGAATCACTTTCACTTGTATAACATCAAGTATTTGTATTCATATTCTTATATTACTAATTACTTACATTACTATTTACATTTTCTATTGTATTTTCAATATTTACATTTCTATTTTACTTACACTATGTTATTCACTGTCACTTTCAGTAAGATAAAACTATAATACACTGTTCAATCATATGTACTGAACATCCATTGCTTTCACTTGCTATTTACACATTATTTTCACATTACTTTCCTTTCCCACTTGCACTTTTAGAACTGCTTCTGGCTGTGGTTATCAAAGAAGCAGGTAACACAGAGGGGAACCTGGCACTCAGCGCACTGCCAAGAGGTGCGTTTGTGCTCAGGTGTGCGTCGGGTGGTATGTGCACACACCTGGCACCTGCGGATCGCAGCCTTCCTCTTGCCTGTGGCAGGCATTTGCACCAGTCTGTGCCGTTCCATGTACGCCCTCTGCTCAAGTCTGTTGGGAAGTGTTACTGGATGGCGCCTTGGAGTTGCTTCTGTCACCCTACCATATCTTTCCAGCAGCTGCTGAACACAAGTTCTGGCGAACAACCTCAGGGAGAAGGACTTGGGTGGCTTGACCTTCATCTTGTACAGGATGAAGGCATTCAGCATCGTCATGTCTATGAGATGCAGAAAAACTTTCCTGTACCACCTAGTATTCTTCCTGAGGCAGTTGATCTCACCAATCATCATGTCGGACTTATCCACCAGCCGCATGTTGATATTGTAGTCTAACACAGCATCAGGTTTCATCACAGGTTCGCCTGTCCTACGGTCGACCTTCCCACTGTCTGTCATTTCCACCTTATGTACGGAGGTGAGCATGTGCACGACCCTCTTGTCATGCCACCGTATTGCCAGCATCTTCTGATTTGCGTAGGTGCACGTCTCCTCGCTGCGAGGTTCCTGCCTCTGGGAATTTAGGGAGTTGAGCACGATTACTCTTGACAGTGCCGCAGGAGCCGATGCCGTGCTCAGAAAGGTATTTGGCAAGTTTCGGTGCTGTATAATAGTTGTCTGTATACAGCACATTATTCCCACCAAAATACATTTCAAGGAGCACTTTCACTACACAGCCTGAGAAGCCAAGGGGGTGTGTTTTATCCAGATCGACAGTGCTGGCTGAATAAATGACGAAGTCAAGGATGTACCCCGTCTTACAGTCGCACAGTACAAAGAACTTGATTCCAAAGCGATGGCGTTTGCTTGGAATGTACTGCACAAACCTAAGACGTCCTCTGAACAAAACCAAGGATTCTTCAATGACAACCTTCTGAAAGGGGTGGAAGAATGACATAAACTTATCCTTTATTCTGCTCAGAATCTCCCGGATCTTCCAGAGTGGGTCGGTTTGGGAAGGTACATCGTTGTCAGCAAAGAGCAGGTTTCCCATGATGTTCCGGAAGCGATCTCTGGCCATGTACTTATTGAAGGCAGATGAGGGTAGTAAGGGGTCCATGGACCAGTATTCTTCCAACTCATGCTTCTTTGAGTGTGGCATGAGAAGCATGAGGGTGAAGAACACATACAGCTCCTGCACTCCCAGCATGGACCACTGTTCCATCTTGGCTGCACCTGTACCACTTGCAGCACGTTGTGATTCATACCTGTTGGTCTCATCACATATGTGCTGCATGACTTCGTCATCTAGAAGGCCAAAAGGAAGTCCACACACTCAGCATCCTCGTCAAGAATGAAGGCAGGCTGTACTCCTGAGGAACTCTCATCAAAATCTAAATGTTCTGGGACAAAATCGGACCCTTCCGTCCATGCAAAGGCGTCCAGGATTCCCTGTCGTGGCGGTGTAGGGTGGGTGAGGGTGGTGGGTGGCTGTGAGGGAGATTTACCACGTTCAAGGTCACTTGCACTGACCCTGGGTTGCCATACAGCACTAGCAGCCCTTACTGTAGTAGCAACTCTACTTTTATGGGTCAGAGATTTACCTCTTCCTCTACGGCCTGCCTTCACTGTTGATGCTGGTGGTGACTCTGGTGACGAAGACTCCGGAGATTATTCAGCAGAAGAAGAGGAAGAAATGAGTGAAGTGGGGCTTGGGGAATGGGGAGGTGAATCAAGTCGGGACTCATGGCGGGCTGGGTCACGCGGGGCCATTGTTCCGGGGCTAACACGCCACTTTTTCACTCCTTTCCCAAATTCCTTCCCTTGCTGCACTAACAGCTCCTTTCCCATGGAGCTAGGGATAACTTTGGACACTGAAGCACTCATACTAGTACTTTCTGGCATGATTTCCTCACCCGGCTCATCACATGAATCCCCTGAAGTGTCAAAATCACTATCCATCATCACCATTGATAATTCCGCTAGTTCACGTTCCACTGCAGAGTCACTTAGTCCTTTCCTGCTTCCCTCACGAGTTTTTCCGGGTATAGAGCTCACGGGGCCCTTGCAATGGGAGCAGAAGCGGCAGAAATGGCGGGGCACGAGTGCGACATGTTTTGACCACAGCGAAGGACAAGGAACTAAATGCCGCGGCTTATCTGAGAAGGCAAGGGTTGACAGTGACAATGAGGATGACAGCTGCTAACTTACATGCTAATAAATTATTGGTAGAAAATCTCAGCAATACATAAAGAAATAGGTAGTTCCAGGTGAATGTAAATGTCACTTAGGCCTCTCCCTTCCTTTCTGATATATATTTTTATTACAGAAATAGATTACAATGCATAATTTAAAGGGGAAATTACCATGGTAATGTAGCGAATGAATGCATGTGAGGTGTTGTCAGGTGATAATTAGCCAATTCCTGGTGTATACCACTATCACTTACCTTATTTTTTTTTGGTATATATTATTTTGTATAAGTATAGGGCATAGGGCTTATTTCAATGGATGATATCTGTGGAAAAATCCAGGAGAGATTTGCTTAGCGCAGCGCGGCCGGGGAGGTGAGAGGACAGGGTAATGGAGGGGAGGTAGGGAGGAGAGTCAGGAATGGGGGAAAATCGCTAAAATGTCAACAATGGATGGGAGTACAGATGAGATTTGGAGTGCTGACTAGTGTTGGACATTGGCAGTACTGATAGATGATACAAGCCACCACTTGAAAGCCCGGGATAATTCAAAATAACACAGAATCACAAAAGTGACGTCCTGCGGTATGATCCATTGCGTCCGAGCATCACGAAAGTGACGCCCCGCGGTTAAGGGGTTAAATAAATCTAATAAAAGAGTCACGAGGGGCTTACACTAATAGGAAAAATACTTCGACCAACAGAATACCATCGACAGCAAATTTATAATAGCTCTCTGTATTACATGCTTGCAATCATCACCTGCTGACTGCCAGGCATGGCATGCTGTTTATGGAACACAAATATATGGCAGAGAATCTCAGAAAGCAGGAACCATTCCATATACGTCGACTGTCCACCCAATTAAAGAAAAAATACACAAGTAGAGGTAAAATTTTACTTATGTACTGTACAACTGGAGACGCATGAATCGATGCCACCCTCTCAACCATACATGCAGTTGGGTGTTCAACATTTTGTAAGACTGGGGCCAGCCTGGGTTCTCCACTTTGCTGCTGGTTCGAACATACTCCCTGTGTGTAGTTCTGATTCGAAGCATCTTGTGGTTATCATATGCCGAGTATTGTAAGTTTGGAGGAACCTAATTAACAACCTCATAGTAATGCTAGTAACTTGAACTTTCTGCAATGATAGAAAGTTTAGGGACATTTATTTAACTAGGCAGCTCCACAACCCGGTTATATCAGTGTCACCAAGAGAAGTCGTCCATTTTCATCACCACAGGTGTCTATAGTGATAAAAATGTGAGTTGCTATATGCTTCTGAAATAATGACCTTGTTACCGGCAATGTGTGAAAATAAGGTATTGTGTAGAATGCTTAGGTATTCAATTAAATGTCAAGCATTTTTTGGCAAAGAATAATATAATAGAAAACAGAGGGCTAGACTGGGATAATGTAGGGTAAGCTTAAGTTAGGTTAGGCTAGGTTAGGTGAGGTTAGGTTAGGTTAGGATAATTTGAAAAAACGCTAAGTTAAGCGTTTATCTAAATTAACCTAAATTAACCTAACCTAATCTAGCCTAAACCTAACCTACATTATCCTAGACTAACTAACCGCCGTCTAAATTAACCTTACATAAATGAAATGACTGATTTCACAGTTTGCCTGTAACACTGAAATTTACACCAATATAATTTATTTACCCAGTCTGTGGATGATCACCGAATTTATAACACTATTTATCAAACAGAACTGTTTAGGTGGGGTTTGACTCATATTCATATCTGAGAAACTGGTGAAGTGTTTTATAAAATAAGAGTTATGTTTGCCGGCAAAGGTCATCTTTGGGCCATTTGGCTACTTACACCCTGAGCAACATCATAAAGCAGGGATTAGCAGAATGACATACTGACGCATGACAAGTTACTTGTGAATAATTGTTTTGTATAATGTATAAATTCATTTCACAGGCTGTAATACATTATTAATAATTATGTTCGAAAATTATATGATACCTGATGACAAATGGACAAATAATTACTTCATTGAAGACAAATTAAAAGCTACATATATTACAGGTAAAAGTGAGACAGTTGCTACGTACCATCATGTCCTATTGTCTCCAAATACATGATAAGTATGGAAAGCTCCTATGCATATATCAAAATGAACTATATTAGTTATTCAGTTATAATTACAGAAAGGAGACGATGTTGTATTATCAGAAAAGCTCGGACGCAATTACTGTGAAAGTGGTTACAGCTACTGAAGTGTGAAGAAGATAACGAAGCATTATGAAAGCAGTCTATTCCCGCACTTACAAAACAAGTATTTTGGGCTGTCAAGTAATGTGTGCAGTTATTTATGCAGTGCCATAATAATGGACACCTATTTCATAACTTCTGACCAATCTTCGCCTAGCAAGAAACAGGAATCTGTGGTTACAAAAGATATTTATTACATTTTGATATAACACTGACATAATAATTTACTTTTCTAAGCTCTCAGTATTCCAGCTATATCTCAACTCTGACAGCACCCAGTGAAAAAGAGTGAAAAAAAAAAGAAAAAAAAAAAACGATAGTACATGTATAGCCTATCAAGCCACCCCACGGGACAAGTGACAAGGCTTCAGGTCGGTGCTGCAACGAGGGCCCTTAGCGACCTGTCACTCGGCAATGCACGCACAAACATTTCATTATTTAGGAAGCATTTTAATAATGACGTTGAGGGCTGCTGATGATATTATGATCATATTTAAACAGTTTAACTTTTTTTTCGTCATAGAAAGAAAAACTATTATTTGTATATCACTGTTTTAGCCATTAAAGAAAAAAAAAAAGTACTGGTAAAAGGCTCCTTCGTGCGCTACCACTTATATGGTTGGGCAAGTACCCTGCCTGACTCTGCAAACTCCCCTCAATTCCTTCCCTATCCCCAGATGGCTAGTATCGTGCACTGCAGAGGGCATTTTCTGCATGTATTCTAGTGGGTTAATATTCAAATGAATCTGAGGTTACTACTGCTACTACTACTACTACTATTACTGTACTACTGCTACTTCTACTACTACTACTACTACTACTACTGCTACTACTACTGCTGCTGCTGCTGCTGCTGCTACTACTACTACTGCTACTACTACTACTACTATTACTACTACTACTACTACTAGCCAGAATATCATCATCATCATCATCATCTTGAGTCAGTCCATTGCAGGACAAAGGCCTCTTCCATGTTTTTCCACTCGGACCTCTTAGCTGTTTGCCTGTTCCATCCAGTCCCAGCAAGTCTCCAAATCTCATCTTGCCATCTTGTCTTCTGTCTCCCTCCTCCTCTCACTCGATCTCTAGCTTGCCATGTATTTGCCCTAGTTGTCCATCTGTTATCTGTTCTACGAAGGGCGGTACCTGCTCACATCCATTTATGCTTTTTCATTGAAGTGATTTTTTCCTCTACTCTCGTCTGATTTCCTATCTATGAAACCCCCTTTTTATATCATCATGTGACCCCAAACATAATCCATTCCATTCCTCTCTGATTATTTCTATGTTTACATTTCAAAGATGTTGTTAGGCTCCACGTTTCTGATCAGTAAGACAGAACAAGTTGAATATAGTGATTATATAAACGAATCTTTTGACATAATGGTAATTGTTAATTCATCATGTACTTAGTTTGCCAAAAGCCCTCCATCATTCTCCTATCACTAACTTGATTTCACTGTCATGGATTCGGTCCGCCTGAGCTGCCTGCTCTTGTTATGTGTATTCCTCGACACATTCTCGTTCTTCATCTCCCATTTTCATGGGAAATGAAAAAACATGTCTGTTAAATAAAATCTTTGTCTTTTTCATGTTCATTTTCAAGCCTACCAAAGACTATTTCTATCATTTCTTGTATATCATCCCATACTTCATTGAAAATGACTATGTCATCTACAAATCTCAAACTGTTCAATTGCTCACCATTTATGTTAAATGATTTATCATCCCAATCCAAATAAGCGAAAACGTCCTCTATGCAACATCTTTTTTTACTGGCATTTTTTTCTCTGTCCTCTTTAGGAGTTTGATGATGGCCTTGATGTCCTCAAATATCTTCTCGCATTATAAAATAAGTTTCTTCTGCACCTTGTCCTCAAATTGCTCTCATTACTGCAGTTGATTCAACTTCATAAAATGCTTTCTCCTAATCAATAAATGCCATGCACATATGTTTCATATTTTCTGATGTTCTTTCATTCACCTGATAAATCATTTGGACGTGGTATGTTGCCGAGTGACCACTTTGAAATCCTGCCTGTTCCCTTGGCTGGTTTACATCTAAGGTTGGCTTACTTCGATTTGTTAGGACTTTCGTGAAACTCTGTACACAGCAGGGGAACGACTAATCGGATAGTACTTTTTTAGAACTTTGAAGGCACTTTGAGTGTGTGTGTGTGTGTGTGTGTGTGTGTGTGTGTGTGTGTGAAGTAGAATAATAGACAATTTCCCAAGTTGTGGGTACAGCTCTGACTTCTAATCATTTCATTAACCCCTTAACCACGGAGCGTCACTTTTGTGACACTCGGGTGCAATGGATCATACCATGGAGCATCACTTTTGTGATTCTGTGTTATTTTGAATTCTCCCGGGCTTACAAGTGGTGGCTTGTACCATCTATCAGTACTGCCAATGTCCAACAATAGTCAGCACTTCTAATGTCATATGTACTCCCATCCATTGTTGACAATTTAGCCATTTTTCTCCATTCTTGACTCCCCTCCCTACCTCACCTCCATTACCCTCTCCTCTCGCCTGCCCGGCCGTGCTGTGCTAAGCAAATCTTCCCTGGAATTTTCCACTGATTTCATCCATTGAAATAAGCCCTATACCCTATTCTTATACAAAATAATATATACGAAAAAGAAATAAGGTAAGTGATAAAATGCCATACACCTGGAACTGGCTAATTATCACCTGACAACACCTCACGTGCACTCGTTCACTAATTTTCCCCGGTAATTTCCCCTTGAAATATGCTGTATAATCTATTCTCGTAATAAAAATATATATAAGAAAGGATGGGAGAAGCCTAAGTGATATTTACATTCACGTGGAACTACCTATTTTTTTATGTATTGTCGAGATTTCCTACCAATCATTTCATATCATATAAATTAATAGCTGTCACCATACTGACATTGTCAACCCTTGCCTCCCCATATACGCCGCGTCATTCAGTTCCTTGTCGTCCTCTGAGGTGAAACTATGTTGCACTCGCGTCTCACCATTTCTGCTGCTTCTGCGCCCATTGCAAAGGGCCCTGTGACCTCTACCCCTAGAAAAACTCGTGTGGGAAGCAGTAAAGGACTAAGTGACTCAGCAGTGGAACGTGAACTGGCAGAATTATCTATGATAATGATGGATAGTGACTTTGATCCTTCGGATGAATCGTGTGATGAGCCTGGGGAGGAAATATTGACAGAAATTCCAAGTACGAGTGCTTCAGTGTCCCAAGTTATCCCTAGCTCCAAGGGAAAGGAGCCCTCAGTGCAGCAAGGGAAGGAATTTGGGAAGGGAGTGAAAAGGCAGCGGGTTAGCCCCGGAGCAATGGCCCCGTGTGACCCAGCCCGCCATGAGTCCTGAGGAGAATCACCTCCCTGCTCCCCCAGCCCCACTTCACTAATTTCTTCCTCATCTTCAGTGGAATTTTCTCCTGAATCTTCGTCGTCGGAGTCTCCACCAGCACCTACAGTGAAGGCAGGCCATATGGGAAGAAGTAAATCCCTGACTCGTAAAAGTAGAGTAGCAACTAGAGTAAGGGCTACTAGTGCTACACGGCAACCTAGGGTCAGTGAGAGTGACCTTGAAACAGCCCAGTCTGCCTCACAGCCACCCTCCACCCTCACCCACCCTACACCACCACGACAGGGAATCCTGGACTCCTTTTGTGTGGATGGAAGGTTCCGATTTCGTCCCTGAACAACTCCATTTTGACGAGAGTTCCTCTGGGATACAGCCTGCCTTCACTCTTGACAAGGATGCTGAGTGTGTGGACTTCCTTTTGGCCTTCCTTGATGACGGAGTCATGCAGCACATATGTGATGAGACAAACAAGTACGAGTCACAACGTGCTGCAAGTGGTGCAGGTGCAGCGAAGATGCAACAGTGGACCGTGCTGGGAGTGCAGGAGTTGTATGTGTTCGTCGCCCTCATGCTTCTCATGCCACATTCAAAGAAGCATGAATTGGAAGATTACTGGTCCATGGACCCCTTACTACCCTCACCCACCTTCAATAAGTACATGGCCAGAGATCGCTTCTGGAACATCATGGGAAACCTGCACTTCACCAACAACGACGTACCTTCCCAGACTGACCCACTCTGGAAGATCCGGGAGATTCTGAGCAGAATGAAGGATAAGTTTATGTCATTCATCCATCCATATCAGAAGGTTGTCATAGACGAATCCTTGGTTTTGTTCAGAGGACGTCTTAGGTTCGTACAGTACATTCCAAGCAAACACCATCAAATTGGAATCAAGTTCTTTGTACTGTGCGACTGTAAGACGGGGTACATCCTTGACTTCATCATCTATTCAGCCAGCACTGTCGATCTAGACAGAACACACCCTCTTGGCTTCTCAGGCTGTGTAGTGAAAGTGCTGCTTGAAAGGTATTTTGGTGGGAATCATGTGCTGTATACTGACAATTACTATACAGCACCGAAACTTGCTAAATACCTTTCAGAGCATGGCATCAGCTCCTGCGGCACTGTGAAGAGCAATCGTGCCAACTTCCCCAAATTCCCCAAGGCAGGAAACATCCAGTGAGGAGACGTGCACCTACGCAAGTCTGAGAAGATGCTGGCAATATGGTGGCATGACAAGAGGGTCGTGCACATGCTCACCACCGCACACAAGGGGGGAACTGAAAGACAGTGGGAAGGTCGACCGTAGGACAGGCGAACCTGTGAGGAAACCTTATGCTGTCATCGACTATAATATTAACATATGGCTGGTGGACAAGTCCGACATGATGATTGGAGAGATCGACTGCCTCAGGAAGAATACTAGGTGGTACAGGAAAGTTTTTCTGCATCTCATTGACATGACGATGCTGAATGCTTTCATCCTGTACAAGATGAAGGTAAAGGCACCCAAGTCCTTCTCCCTGAGGTTGTTCCCCAGGACTTGTGTTCAGCACCTGCTTGAGAGATATGGCAGGGTGACAGCAGCAGCTCCAAGGTGCCATTCTGTTAGACTTCCTGACAGACTTGAGCAGAGGACGTACATGGATCGGCACAGACTGGTGCAAATGCCTGCCACAACGAAGAGGAAGGTTGCGATCCGCTGGTGCCAGGTGTGTGCACATACCACCAGATGCACACCTGAGCACAAATGCACCTCTTGGCAGTGCGCTGAGAGCCAGGTTCCCCTCTGCGTTACCTGCTTCTTTGATTACCACAGCCTGAAGCAGTTATAAAAGTGCAAGTGGAAAATGTGAATAATGTGTAAATAATGTGTAAAAAATTTGTAAATAGCAAGTGAAAGCATTGGATGTAAATATGATTGAACAGTGTAATATAGTTTTATAAGTTACTGCAAGTTACAGTGCATAAAATAGTGTAAGTAAAATAGAAGTGTAAATATTGAAAATACAATATAAAATGTAAATAGAAATGTAAATAATTAGTAATATAAGAATATGAGTACAAATACTTGAAGTTATGGCGTGAAAGTGAAACCTTGGCTCTACGTATTTTACTGAAAGGGAAATTGAATGCCTACAGTGACAATAAACTACTATTACTGAAGGAAACTTATGGATAAATACTGCAGATATATATAAGTGTTATAAAGTAATAGGAATATAAAGTGTGAGTGTTTTTATGAATATTAAATGACAGAATACCAGCAGGGAACGAGCGCAAGTGGGAAGCTCGGGCGTGCTCTTAATTTTCATTGCTTTCACAGTGTTTTTTTTTTTTTTTTTGAGTATGGATTCCAAACTATCTGAAAATCATAGAATAGTGTTTCTAGTGATAATATAAGGCTGTGGTAATCATATTACGGGATGTCAGGAAGTGTAAAGTGGAGACTTAGTTACCCAACTTCAGAAGTCTCCACAAGTCCTACGGTTGTCGATGAAGGATCAAGGTATATGCCATATGCATATGTAATTATAATATTCTAGAATCTAGGGCTAATAACTGATTTTTGGTAGATATTTTTATAAAGTCAGTCGGAGTCCGAATATCCCCGTGGGACGCACACGGATTGACAAAAAACATCCCCGCGGTGTAGGGGTTAATGGCTTTGCTAGTTCATTTAGTGCAGTTGTTTGCATCTTTCAAGAAGAATAGCTAAGTTAGCTTGATTAGCAAGAGTCTGGACTTTGTAAAACTTAAGATTCAATTTCCAAAGGCGATTATTTTTCCGCGACCAGAGATTCTTAACATCCCTTGCTTTGGAGCAGGTAAGACCCCCGCCACGGTCAGCTGCCTTGTTGTTCCAGGTTACTAGGGGCCATGGCTTGGTAGAAATATTCATAACGGTTTAAAATGGCGGACTGAGCCAGTACCTCGCAATGTTGGCTCATGTAATTACTACGATGGGAACACTTTTCATCTAATATCTAACAGACGACCTATCTCGTATGGTTACACCTGACAAATATAGTTTCATTGATCACTGGGATGAACAGGCTTCTTCTATACTTAGGCAGTGTTCCCTCGAAGGAGAGAATTATCTCACATAACCTAAATTAGGTCACAACAGGCTTTACGTTGTGGAAATATTCATATTGTCTCTACCGATACTGATATCAAAGAGTCGGCCTAAGCATCTTACCGTCCAGCAAAAAATGATTTAACCCTCTCCTATCCCAAGGATGGTGTTTCCTGCCTACTGACGTCTATTACCACCCTCCAGACAAGGACAAAGATCTTATATCTGATGAAAATTGTGAGTTAAAGGCTCATAAGATGTAGTAGTACTCATAATAACAATAAGAAATAATGATAATAATAATCTTCGGTCAATACCTGTTACACAAACACAACGAATTTCATTAAGTCACTCTTTACTGGCAAACTCAGCATCCATCTGCCACAAGATACCTCTATAATAGCACTTTTATATACCCTAGCATATAACAAAAAACAAATTCATATTGAAAGCTTTCCCTAGGATTGGCACCTTTGTAAGTTTTAGACACGAAAACTCGAATCAGAATTACATTCGGGGGAGGGGGGGGGGTCGAACCAGCAGCAAAGTGAAGACCCAAAACCTGGCCGAATGTTACCGAATGAGATGAGCACCCCATCACAACCATGTTACAGCAGGTTGCCTTGATTTGGTTGTAGGTTATTGCACCAAAAGTGAAATACCACGACGAACAGAATACCATCGACTACAAGAGGCCATTACCTCTCTCTATGACACCCACGCAATAACTCCTCTCAGGCGAAGAAATGAATTTAGTATAAGGGACATGGAAAAAGACTGGCGTAATGAGGATCATTTTTATGTCATCTGTCCACGTTAACTGAAAAAAGCAGAATATACACAATTACTGGCAACAAAAACCATAGCCACACAATAAAAAGTTACAACACCCTAATCAATGCAGACTCCCTCAAGGAGACATCAGTGTATCAGTTATATCAAAGGGGACGTCTGCTGCTCCACAATTAACTATAAGTGAAGCCAGAATTAGGATGCAAGTAAGATGGAGGAATAGAAGAAGGGAAAGACGAGAGGAAGGAGTAGTTGCAAGGAGAGTGGAAAGGTTACAAGAGGATGAGAAAAAGGCAGAGTATAAGAGAGAAGTAGAGGAACGATTGGGCAAGTATGAACTGGAGCAGATGGGAGACGTGGAAGGTATGTGTAAGATATTTACAGAAAAAATATGTGCAGCATGTGATGTGGTGTGTGGAAGGAAGACAAGACGGAGGGGGGTGCAAGGAACAGCGTGGTGGACTGAAGAGGTGAAACAGGCTGTGGCACAAAAGAAGAAAGCATACAATGAATGGATGAGAAATAGGGGCGTGGAAGAAGTTGAGAGGTGGAAGAGAGAGTTATATGTGGAAAAGAAGAGAGAGGTGAAAAGATTGGTAAGAGAGAGTAAGAAGAGAGTGGATGAGGAATTTGGAAGGAATCTGAGTGTAAAGTGGAGGGACTGTAAGAAAATGTTCTGGAGAGAAGTGAAAAGAGTAAGACAGGGTGGAAGTGAAGTTAGCAGGGGAGTGAAAGATAAAAATGGTAGATTACTAGTGGAGAAGGGAGAAAAAGTGAGCAGATGGAGAGAACACTTTAAGGAATTGTTGAACGTAGAGGATGGAAGTAATGCGAGTATAAGTGGCTGGGGAATGGCTGGGAGAAGGAGGGAGGTGAGAAGACAGGAAGAAATCAGTAGGATAGAAGTTGTGGAAGCAATGAAGAAAGTTAAATCGGGGAAAGCCCCAGGAATTGATGGAGTGTGTGGTGAAATGCTGAAGCATGGGGGAGAGATAGTAGTAGAATGGATGTGGAAGATGTGCAGATTGGCCTGGGAGGAAGGTAGAGTCCCGGAGGATTGGAAGTCAGGTATAATTATTCCCTTGTACAAAGGAAAAGGGGAAAAAGAAGTGTGTGGTAATCATAGGGGCATTTGTCTTCTTAGTATAATAGGAAAAGTGTATGGTAGGATACTTATAGACAGAGTTAGAGAAAGAACAGAGGAATTAGTTGGAGAAGAACAGGGAGGCTTTAGGAAGGGAAGAGGTTGTGTAGATCAGATATTCATTCTTAGATCTTTAGTGGAAAAGTTTCTAGAGAAGGGAAAGAAGTTGTATGCGGCTTTCATGGATTTGGAGAAAGCATATGACAGGGTGGATAGACAAGGATTGTGGAAAGTGTTAAGAATATATGGAGTAGATGGGAAGTTGTTGAATGCTGTGAAGAGTATGTACGATGGTGCGAAGGCTGCAGTGCGTGTGGATGGTGAACTAAGTGAATTTTTCTCTTTGAAAGTTGGTTTGAAACAGGGATGTGTCATGTCTCCATGGTTGTTCAATCTGTACATGGATGGGGTAATAAAAGAGGTACAAGGTAGGGTAGTGGATGTTGGAGTGGCCCTGGTGAGAGAGGATAGTGTTTGGAAACTCCCTGTACTGTTGTTTGCAGATGATACTGTGTTGTTGAGTGAAGACGAAGGGGAGCTGCAAGGCTTGGTGGATGAGTTTGAGAGAGTGTGTAAGAAACGGAACCTAAAGGTGAATGTAGGGAAGAGTAAAGTGATGGTCTTTGAGAGAGGTGAAGTTAGTGAATGTACAGAGAGGTTGGATGGTGAGGAATTGGAAAATGTGAGTACGTTTAAGTATTTGGGTAGTGTGATGAGTAAGGATGGAGGTTTGGAGGGTGAAGTGCTTGAAAGGGTACAGCAGGGAAGAAAGGTTGCTGGTTCCTTGAAGGCAGTGATAAGAAACAGGGAAGTGAGCATGGAAGTGAAAAAGTTACTACATGACAGTATTGTGATACCAACTCTAACGTACGGAAGTGAAGCTTGGACATTGTTGGAAGGACACAAGTCAAGAGTGAGAGAAGTGGAAATGAGTTATTTAAGAGGAGCCTGTGGAGTCACGTGGAGAGACAGGCTGACGAATGAGGATATAAAGGAACGTTGTGGTGTGGATGTGGATGTGATAGGAAGCGTTATGAGGAATACACTGAGGTGGTTTGGCCATGTGGAGAGGATGAAGGGTGAAAGACTGACGAAGAGAGTGTATATGAGTGAGGTGGAGGGGGAAAGAGGGAGGGGGAGGCCGAGGATGAGATGGAGGGATGGGGTGGAGAGGTATATGAGAGAGGGGGGTGTGAGTTGGGAGCAGGGCAGTGTAATGGCGGGGGACAGGGCGACTTGGAGGCGATTTGTTTGTGGCCACCCCAAACGGGATTGAGGCGTCTGGCGATAGATAGATAGATAGAAGCTCGTTCACGACAGCGCAAGACGATATGACTGACAGATAAGTATGCATAACAGAAGTCACATTGCATTGGATATAGTTTTTTAACAACATAGCAACATATGCATGGTAAGGGTACAGCTCATCAACAAATATGCCAATATTCTTTTTCAGGAGACTAGGAGGGCTGACAGTTCCCCAGTCTCCAAGGTACGGCTTGCATGATGGTACACCCGCGGACATGTGAACTTGCTACACGTCAAGTGGCTGGTTGGCGATACCTGGTAACCTGCCGTACTGAAGTAATGCATAGAATTCTATGAAGGAACTTCATCAGTTGTTACGGTGATCCTGGTTGGCTGCTGTATTTTATGGTGTTGTTATCATGGAAAAAAAGGAATAATTGTCCACAAATATGTATGCACATTTATGTTAAACAATTATTTGTACTAGAGTCTTTCAAAAGTTTTTTTCTTAAAGGTGTGAGGGAATTTGGTTAGAAAGAAAACATACCAGATTTGGCAGTATCTTACTCCCAGGCTTACCACACGATATCATAAAGCCAGCATGACTATAATATTAGGTCATTGGAATTCAAAAGGTCTTAATGAAAATGTCCTTCACAATATGTCTATTAATACATGCTTATCGTTAAAGCAAAGGCTGCCATGATATATTGAAGGTAACTAACTGAAATTAAGCAGTGACAGCAGTTTACCATTCTGCTTTGCCACCTCCACCACAGCAGGTCGGTGGCCAGTCGAGTCAGGGTGACCAACTGTTCCATCCCATATCACCGAGACATACGATACACTTCTGTATTAAAACCAAATTTATTAGTTAGCGACCTCATTATTTTTCCCATAATAAAGACAATGTTACTGTGAGGTGTAAGGCTGGCAGATCAAACCCTGCTTAACATCTCATTAACCCCTACACCGCGGGCATGTTTACCGATGTTTTGCGTGTGCCGCGGGGTTATTCGGGCTCCAACAGACTCTCAAAAAATATTTTCCAAAAATCAGTTATTAGTCCTAGAATATTAAAATTATATATGCTTATGGCACATACCTTCAGCTTTCTCCTGGAATGTTTGTTGAGCCTTCGTCGTTACCGTAGGACTTGTGGAGACCTCTGAAGTTGGGTAACGAAGTCTCTACTTTACACTTCCTGACAACCCGTAATATGATTACCACAGCCAGATATTAACACTATAAACACTACTCTATGATTTTCAAGTAGTTTGGGATCCATACTCCAAAAAAAAAAAAACACTGTGAAAGCAATGAAAATTATGAGCGCGTCTGACCGCCACACTTGCGCTAGTTCTCTCTTGGTACTCTGTCATTTATTATTCATAAAACCCCTCACACTTTATATTTCTATTACTATATAACACTTATATATATCTACAGTCTTTATCCATAAGTTTCCTTCAGCAGTATTAGTTTATTGTCACTGTAGGGATTCAATTTCTTTCAGTAAAATACGTAGCATTCATTTTCTCGTCCTGTATACTAGCATTGAGAGTGAATGTCACTTTCATCTTCACTCTCATAACTCATAGTATTCAGACATGCTATAGTGAAACTTTCACATTCATTACTCGTAGGGTATATACTCGTATTCTTATAATACTACTCATTTACATTTCTATTTACGTTCTCTATTTTATTTACGTTATTTACATTTCTATTTTATTTACACTATGTTATACACTGTCACTTGAAGTAACTTATAAAACTATTTTCCATTGTTCACGTATATTTACATTCATTACTTTCTCTTGCTGTTTACACATTATTTACAATTCCACTTGCACTGTTTTACTCAATAGAAAGATCGTAGTCACTCTTTTATCAATTGTCAGCCCTTTACCTCTTTCCACACGAGGTTTAGTAGGGGGTAAAGGTCACAGGGCCCTTTGCATGGGGGTGAAAAAGGCCCTGAAGTCAGCAAGAGGAACAGACATACCTCCTCTTCGGAAGATGAGAGAGAACTGATAAGGGAGGGCAGGCCCGGGTAGAGGCCTACTTAGGGGATGTTCAGTACTACCAACGTAGCTCTTGAAACAGCCATGTATTTCACTGAAATGATTGGCAGGAAATCTAGACAATACATTATAAATTAGGTAGTTCCAGGTGAATGTAAATATTACTTAGGCTTCTCCCTTCCCTCCTTATATGTATATTTATTACGAAAATAGATTATACGGCATATTTCAAGGGGAAAAAAACAGCGAAAATTAGCGAACGAGTGCACGTGAGGTGTTGTCAGGTGATAATTAGCCAATTCCAGGTGTATGGCACTCTCACTTACCTTATTTCTTTCTTGTATATATTATTTGGTATAAGAATAGGGCATAGGGCTTATTTCAATGGATGAAATCAGTGAAAAATTCCAGGGAAGATTTGCTTAGCACAGCACGGCCGGGCAGGTGAAAGGATAGGGTAATGGAGGGGGGTTAGCGAGGGGAGTCAAGAACGGGGAGAAATGGCTAAATTGTCAACAATGGATGGGAGTAGAGATGAGATGAGGAGTGCTGACTAGTGTTGGACATTGGCAGTACTGATAGATGATACAAGCCCCCACTTGGAAGCCCGGGCGAATTCAAAATAACACAGAATCACAAAAGCAACGCCCTGAGGTATGATCCCTTGCTCCCAAGCGTCACGAAAGTGACGCCCCGCAGTTAAGGGGTTAAAAATGATACATCTCTATGCAATATTACTGTTACAGCCTGTTTGTTATGCAACAGGAATATTTGGTAGAAAATTATTATCAATGATTCTCCAAAGGATAAAATATAAACACTAAGTCATTTACTGACATGTGTTGGATGAATGCTATGTAAAGACAAAACTAATGCGATTGTTTCTTCAAGCCACAACAGGTCCCCATAAAACTTGTCGCACTAAATTTAATGTTCATAGATCTTTAAATACTGAACAATATACCATTTCCATTGATATTATTCCCATTCATATTTGTAAAGCATCAGAATCGCCATCAATAATGCCATCTGCCTAAACATCACCAAGTCTGCTCCCTCATTACCTCTGTTCACACTCACCATGAGACAAGTGGAACCATGCCGCATTTATCGCGTAATACAACACCAGCGGGTACAACTGTTAGGGGCCAAATCATCCATTTAGAAAATTTCATTCGAAAGGAAATTGAAACGGGCCCATCTGTGACCCAGATCCTACCATCCTGCCTTTCATCGAAATCTTTTTTTCAGTTTCGGCTGCATTACACACACACACACACACACACACACACACACACACACACAGGATTATAGTACTCGTATATACAGTATGGTGACAAGCATTGCGATTATGATGCGTACGGTGAGAACAGGAGGGACTATAAGTAGTCAGACAAATAGCTTTATAGCTAGACAGACAGTTACATGAAAATCGCTGGCTAGCTAGCTAGTTAGACCGATAGACAAAAAAATAGATGGTCAGGTACACAATAGATAGACAAAGAGATAGATAGACAGTCAAAAACAGTGAGCCATACTGAGAGATAGACATATAGATAGATGGACTGATAACTAGGTTGATACAGGTATACTGACAGATACAGATTATAGATAGATTGCACTGGTGATTGCAATGAGCAGTTGATCCCCGTGCGGTGCGGTGCGGTGAGGATCTACTCCTTTTCCCCTTGCGGCTAAGATACGAGTAAACGTGTGTCTGTGTGTGTGGATGAGTAAACTGGGAGTGTGTCGTCCTGTCTCGGACACCTCCCTACTTTGGAGGGAAGCAGCCTAGGTATACAGATAGATAGATATAGAAACATTACTGCTAAATGGACAAGCTAATATCCACGGAGCGTCAAACACAGATTGTCAGGCAGAAAGAAAGACAGAGATAGGCAGGTTTCAGAAAACATTGATAGATATACATCACTAATATTGATCTACATGTGTTCTTTCCCCAGCCTTGCTGGGGCTTGTCTGGTAAATTTCGCCAGCACATTTTCACTTGATTAAACACTCTTCAGGCCGCCTATGAGCTTGAGGTGCAAGCGGCAGCCTTTTCCTATTTTATCTTAGGTGGAATAAGACTTTCGATGAAGATTATTATATGCAGGTCGTTTTTATGGAGAGAGAGAGAGAGAGAGAGAGAGAGGGAGAGAGAGAGAGAGAGAGAGAGAGAGAGAGAGAGAGAGAGAGAGAGAGAGAGAAGAGGTGGTTCCGGTGGAGTCGAGAAATGAGTTGACATGAAAGAAAAAGTATTTTTTGTGGGAGGAATTTTATGCCCACTTTCCCTGAAATATGAATGGTAATGAGAGAGAGAGAGAGAGAGAGAGAGGGGGGGGGAGACGAAGAAGATGAAAGTTTTGAGGGCGTATGCAAGACAGGAGGGTTGAAAGACATCATGAAAAATTTTAAACTAAGAGGGAAAGAAATCGATATTGGTAGTAAAAGCAATGATAGTTTGTGGAGAGTCAGGAAGAAAAGGAATGAACTTTTTTTTTTTTTTTTTGGGGGGGGGGGGATTTGAAGCTGTCGTGATAGATCTGCAAAAACTCTGAAATACTGTACAAAAACAAAGTATAATGGGACAATGCAAACAGTGGAAGAGTGGGAAAGTGTACGTGAAGAAGCTGGAAGAATAAAAATATTGAGAAATACGTAAAAGAGCCTGATACTGAGTGGGTAGGACAAGAGAACAGCGGTGGTTAACACTCTTAGGCCTCTGTGATTGCCCTCAGGTGAATCCTTTCTTGTCAGCCATTATAAGATGCTCGCATTGGCCCAGTCACGAGAGGGTTCATGATGGCAATATCATACCTCTCATTGTTCTGCCACTCACTCAATCACCGGATGAAAACAGTTTGTTGTTACCTGTAATTCAGTACTCGTTGTGCCAATCATGAGAGGATTATTGATGATAGTACTGGCCCTCTCATGCGCTTATGACTCACTCAACTGAAAATATTCGTCTGATGTTTGACGTAATAGAATGTTCGAGTTGTCCTGATCATGATAGGGCTATTGTGGTTGGGTTTGGTGATGTATGCAAAAAGATTCGCGCACAGTACCTGATAACTGTGGTACAGTAGTTCCGTCTGTGTGCTGTGGTGTGAGGGCAGACACAATTGCCCAAAACATATCAATGACAAGAGGAAACAAGGCAATGGTTCCAGACCAAAACACTTTTAGCGCAGCAACGATACTTTGTGCTTCGTTCCAGCTTGTCAGCCTCATGTTTGTGTCTACACCCAATTTAATGTGCAGTGAGTAAATCTTGCCTAAACAGAAAAAAATGAAAGAAAAGCATTCGAAAGCCGAATGCTAATCGCCCGCCAGAATATGCTGTTGGCCAGGCCAAGATTTAGGCCATGTCTTCATATCCTGAAGATTTCATGTTGATAAGTCAAGCCGTTCATGAGATATAATGGTGCTAAGGCGTGCGATAAAAACTAGTTGACCTTTGGCAGCCATTTTGGTGACCATGACCTTGACCTCCAGTGCCCATTTTCAAACTTGGCCAAGATTTTGGGCATATCTTGATACCCTTGAAGGTTTCATGTTGACAGCTCATGCCGTTCATGAGATATAATGGGAACACACACACACACACACACACACACACACACACACACACACACACACACACACACACACACACAGGCAGGCAGACACATTATCGCTCCGCCTTCTAAAGGCGGACGATAAAAAAAAAAAAAAAAAAAAAAAAAAAAGGCTTCTTTTAATGGTTGGCTGTGGCTTAGTGTGCAGCATTCTGCGCGGTACATTCAGAGGTTCTAGGATCGAGCTCCATACAGAACATAAAAAGCCCAAAATATTTTCCACCAAAGATAACTTCATCAGAGAATATTAATAATAATAATAATAATTTATTATTATTATTATTATTATTATTATTATTATTATAACAACAACAACAATAATAAAGCAACAAAGAAAAACGTGTAGCAGAATAGAAAAATGTTAAGAAATAGGAAAGCCAAAAAAAAATAAAAGACCTTCATTTTTTCATAACATTCTCAACATAATCGTCTTAGGCATATGATTTGTCATCGCTGTAGATTCATAATGTACTGACAAATATTTTCAGACTTAAATCTTCATCATTATGCCTAACCGAGGACTTTCATAAATGTGGTGCTCCAATATTTGAAAATGGACACATTCAAGCAACTTCGAGTTTACTCAATATGCAAAATTATGTATATAACTGAATCACATGATGATCTTAGACTGTAAAAAAAATAATTTTAACAATCATTTGAACATGACTAAAGATTCTGGTGATCATCAAAGGGAAAGGTGAAATCGGTTCCACAACAAGTCACGAAGTAAGCACGTTAGTAATTAAGTGACAAAAGCTTTTCTTTACCAGCCCCTACGAGGGTCTGCCAACAACACACACACACACACACACACACACACACACACACACACACACACACACACACACACACACACACACACAGATAGAGTGCACTGAGTGGGAAACCATATGGCTTCTTGCAGTCCAGGAAGCTATTTACTGCATTGGATAATAGACAAGTAAACAACAGACTCTTGGAGGTCCAGCCAGATATTGCCCATAAGGTTTTATCACCTAAGGAATGCTTCTTTGTGCTCATAATAATGTTACCAAGAAAGAAACGACTGGACTTACTGGACTTCACTGCCTAAAATCGGGGGTAAGTAGCCTAGCCCTTCACCCCGATGGGATAAAAACTGATTGAGTAAAAGCTACTCAAGGGAACAAACCTAAATACGAAATACATGCGAGCAACTGCATAACCTTCCCAAGTTGCCTCTTCCACGTAGATACATGCTTGTATTTGTAACTAATATGAAAAGAATTGAGCAACAAGAGGACACGCTCGGTTAAAATTCGCTACTCATCGCAATAACGTTCGAAGCCGAACAGAAGAAGTGCCTTTATTTGTCTCTGTATTTCTAGGAAGAGGGGATGTGATATTTATGAGCTCGTCATTCTAGACCTGGGAGGCATAAAAACATTTAAAGGATTAACTTAAAAATGGAAATACCAGGTCTATGATCATGAATATTGATTTTCCGGTCAATCGCCACCAAAATAATGGTGTGTAGGCGTGGCAACGAGCGCTGGTAAGGAAGAGGAGAACAACACCACGAAACGCAGAAACGAATGGGGAAAGGTTGAAAAGGATAAGAAATGAAAATAAGAGTGGAGTGAACTCTACCTGCATAATAAGCGAACCTCACTCCCAGTTCTTTGGACCCGTGCCACACTTCCCTGAGGTTGATTCCACTCTTTGCATGATATATGAAAGTGTCAACAGGGGGGAGAGGACTAAGAGGGTCGCAGGACTCATGGCTGAAGCAAGTCGATCGTTCCTGTCGGGAGATGCTTGGGGGAGAGAATCACTGCCTGGTAACGTGAAGGTGGGGTGGGGACATGCCTGAAGTGCCGTGCAGTTTTGCCATTAGTGAGAGTGAATCAAGAGGAGTCTGGAAGTGTCAATAAATATATCACACTCCCTCTCAGCATCTGAATAACTCGAGAAATTATTTCATTTGTGCAAATGATTTCAATTCAAACGAGCGTAAGGGAATGGAAAGTGGAGAGATCAAGATTGTTGATGATGATGGACGTGTTTGGGTGAGGGTGTGAAAATTAGCCGCGACAGAGAGAGAGAGAGAGAGAGAGAGAGAGAGTGAGAGAGTTTATACTGTTAATTTACAGACTACACAGACATTTCGGTCGTTCATTGATATATACTGGTTAAGAACTTGGGGTCAAAAAAGGGAAATCAGTAACGAAGGACCACTTTAGCCACAGTAGGTCTATCCAAACCCTTCAGTTCCATTCAAGTCCAGCACGGCAGTTGTGTACAGTACATTAAGGACCACTTTGGTCCAACCACGATAATATATCAATAACATTTCAAGCCGGATCAAACCCTTCACCGCTATTTTGAATACTTAAGGTCAGTTAAGAAAAAGTTTGGGTTGATTTATGTTCAGTTAGATCCCTTCACTGCCGCCATATTCAATCCATCCCAGTTAGAGATTTTTAACTATATTCAAGTTAGTCTATGTTATGTAATTTTCAGCCAAGTTAGGTCCATTCAGGCAACTTCGAGTTTACTCAAATAAATACAGATCCATTAGTGGAACCTCCGATCCATTCACATAGGCTGAAGGTGAGCTTAGCTGCATTCCAGGCAACTAGATAAGTTCAAGCCTATTGTAACAGGTATACATCTATCAGACCCCATCACGTCACTTCAGGTCCATCGTAGCTATTTAGGCCTTTTAAGATTATTTCAATTTATGCATATGAAAATGTGTGCCATAAATAGCCCGTATAGTGCAAGATTTTGAACTTTTCCGATCCTTTCAGGAACATCAAACAAATCGCTCCAGATCATACCTATAAAGTCATGCACCATAATTCAACCCTAGCGGTGTATTGTGATTCTGGGAAATGTTGAGCCAGATGATTCAGATCAGTGTGGGATGTGATAAAACAAAATTAATAGTTGGGATGGTCTCGGCTAATGGGAGGACACAATGACCTGAGAAAATGGTCATTTTAGTAATACAGTAGATTTCGTAAACATTCTGATGGTAGAAAAACAATAGGAAAGGCCTGGGATGGGAATGAAAGGTGGGGAACGTGTGACGTAGTCACCCAGTGAAAAAACTGGTGTTGTGTGAGAAGCAAAATTCTCGGTAGGAAGATTTCTATCAGAAAACACAGCACATGTGAGAGGAGCAGTAAATAATAAGAATGAGCAGGATCAGGCAGCAAGTAAAGATATGGATACAGTAGATGATCATACACTCACTGAAAACCGACCTGTCAATCGGCAATGCACGCACAAACATTTCATTATTTAGGAAACATTTTAATAACAACACTGAGGGGTGCTGATGTTATGATCATATTTAAACAGTTTAATTTTTTTTTCGTTATAGAAAGAAAAATTCTATTATTTGTATATCAGTGTTTTAGCCATTAAAGAAAAATAAAATAGTACTGGTAAGAGGCTCCATCGTGCGCTACCACTTACATTGTTGGGCAAGTAAGCTGCCTGGCTGTGCAAAGTCCCCTCAACTCCTTCCCTATCCTCAGATGGAGGGTATCGTGCACTGCAAAGGGCATTTTTCGCCTGTATGCTAATGGATTAACATTCAAATGAACCTGGGTTTACTACTACTTTATTTCTACTACTACTACTGCTACTACTACTAGCCTTTTATCATCATCATCATCCTGAGTCAGTCCACTGCATGACAAAGGCTTCTCCCATGTTTTTCCAATCGGACCTGTTAGCTGTTGGCCAGTTCTATTCAATCCCAGCAAATCTACGAATTTCATCTTGCCATCTCGTCTTCTGTCTGCCTCTTTCTCTCACTCCATCTCTTGGTTGCCATGTATTTGCCCCAGTTGTCCATTTATTACCTGTTCTACGAAGGGCGTTAGCCTGCCTGCTCACATCCAATTGTGCTTTATCACTGAAGTGATTTCGTCTGTTCTTTTATCTGTGAAACTCTCCTTATAAAACCATGTGTTCCCTAACATAATCCTTTCCATTTCCCTCTGATTATTTTTATGTTTACGTTTCGAAGATGTTAGACTCCACGTTTCTGGTCAGTTAGATAAAACAAGATGAATATAGTGATTATATGAACATCCCTTTTGACACAATGGTAATTGTTTATCATTCATGTACTTAGTTTGCCAAAAGCCCTCCATCATACTCCTATCACTAACTTGATATCATTGTCGTGGATTGGTCTGCCTGAGCTGCCTGTCTTTGGTATAGCCTATGTATTCCTCGACACATTCACGTTATTCATCTTATATTTTCATGGTATGGGAAAAAAAATGTCTATTAAATAGAATCTTCGTCTTTTTCATGTTCATTTTTTAGCCTATCTAAGACTATTTCTATCATTTCTTGTAAATCATCCCGTGCTTCGTCGGAAAGGACTATGTCGTCTGCAAATCTTAAACTGTTCAATCCTTCACCATTTATGTTAATTCATTTATCATCCCAATCCAAATAACTGAAAACGTCCCCTAATCACGCAGTGAATAACTTGGGTGAAATTACGTCTCGTTGTTCAACACCTTTTTTTAACTAGTATATTTGTCTGCCCTCTTTAGGAGTTTGATGATGGCCTTGATGTCTTCAAATATCTTCACGCACTATAACATAAGTTTCTTCTGCACCTTGTCCTCAAATTGCTCTCATTACTGCAGTTGATTCAACTTCATAAAATGCTTTCTCCTAATCAGTAAATGCCACGCACAAATGTGTCATATTTTCTGACGTTCTTTCATTCACCTGATAAATCATTTGGACGTGGTATGTTGCCGAGTGACCACTTCGAAATCCTGCCTGTTCCCCTGGCTGGTTTACATCTAACGTTGGCTTACCTGGATTTGTTAGGACTTTCGTGAAACTCTGTACACAGCAGGGGGACGACTAATCGGATAGTACTTTTTTAGGACTTTGAAGGCACTTTGTGTGTGTGTGTGTGTGTGTGTGTGTGTGTGTGTGTGTGTGTGTGTGTGTGTGTGTGTGTGTGTGTGTGTGTGTGTGTGTGTGTGTGTGTGTGTGTGTGTGTGTGTGTGTGTGTGTGTGTGTGTGAAGTAGAATAACAGACAATTTCCCAAGTAGTGGATACAGCTCTGACTTCTAAACATTTCATTAATGGCTTTGCTAGTTCATTTAGTGCAGTTGTCCGCATCTTTCAAGAAGAATAGCTAAGTTAGCTTCATTAGCAAGAGTCTGGACGTTGGAAATCTTAAGATTCAATTTCCAAAGTCGATTATTTTTCCGCGACCACAGATTCTTAACATCCCTTGCTTTGGAGCAGGTCAGACCCCCGCCACCGTCAGCTGCCTTGTTGTTCCAGGTTACTAGGGGCCATGGCTTGGTAGAAATATAACGGTTTAGAATGGCAGATTGAGCAAGTACCTCGCAATGTTGGCTCATGTAATTACTGCGAGGTGAACACTTTTCGTCTAATCCCTAACAGACGACCTATCTCGTATGGTTGCACCTGACAAATATAGTTTCATTGGTCACTGGGATGAACAGGCTTCTTCTATACTTAGGTAGTGTTCCCTCGAAGGAGAGATTAATCTCACATAACCTAAATTAAGTCACAACTGCCTTCACGTTGTGGAAATATTCATTTATTGTCTCTACCGATACTGGTATCAAAGAGTCGGCCTAAGGCATCTTAACATCCAGCAAAAAATGATTTAACCCTCTCCTGTCCCAAGGATGGTGTTTCCTGCCTACTGACGTCTATTACCACCCTCCAGACAAGGATAAGGATCTTATATCTGATGAAAATGTGAGTTAAAGGCTCATAAGATGTAGCAGTACTCATAATAACAATAAGAAATAATAATAATAATAATCTTCGGTCAATACCTGTTACACAAACACAACGAATTTCATTAAGTCACTCTTTACTGGCAAAACTCAGCATCCATCTGCCACAAGATACCTCTATAATAGCACTTTCATATACCCTAGTGTATAACAAAAAACAAATTCATATTGAAAGATGTTCATAGGATCGGCGCCTTTGTAAGTTTTAGACACGAAAACTAGAATCAGAATTACATTCAGGCGTGTGTGTGTTCGAACCAGCGGCAAAGTGAAGACCCAAAGCCTGGCCCAATGTTACCGAATGAGATGAGCATCCCATCACAGCCATGTTACAGCAGGTGGCCTTGATTTGGTTGTCGGCAATTGCACCAAAAGTGAAATACCACGACGAACAGAATACCTTCGACTGCAAGTGCCCATTACCTCTCTGCATGACACACTTGCACGCATTAACTCCACTCAGGTGAGGAAATGAATTTAATATAAGGGACATGAAAAAGGACTGGCGTAATGAGGATCTTTTTCATATGTCATCTGTCCGCCTTTATTGAATAAAACAGAATATATGTATTTACAGGCAATAAAAACCATAGCCACACAAAATCACAACATCCAAATCAATCCAGACTCCCTCAAGAAGACATCAGTGTATCACTCATATCAAAGGGGACATCTGCTGCTCCGCAATTAATTTAATGAAGCTCGTTCACTACAGCGCAGGATATGACTGACAGATAAGTACACTTCACAGAAAGCACAGCAAAATGGAAACATTTTCTTATCATTATGGCAACATATGAGTGATAAAAGTACATTTCATCCACAAAAGTGCCAATACTCACTGTCAGCAGACTAGGATGGCTACCAATTGCCCAGTCTCCAAGATGCAGCTTGCATGATGGTACACCCGCGAACATAATTATGAACCTGCTACACGTCAAGTGGCTGGTTGGCGATACCTGGAAACCTACCGCAGTAAAGCGTAGACTTCTATGAAGGAACTTCGTCACTTGTAACGGTGATCCTGATTGGCTGCATTATTTTATGGTGCAGTCATTATGAAAAAAAAGATAATTGTCTACAAATAAGTACAGTATGTGCATTTATGTTAAATAATTATTTGCGCCAGTGTTCCTCAGTCTTTTTTTCTTTAAAGGTGTGATAGAATTTTATTAGAAAGAAAACATACCAGATTTGGTAGCATCTTACTCGCAGGTTTAACACCGGATATCGCAAGGCCAGCATGAATTTAATATTAGGTCACTGGAAATGAATAGGTCTAAATGAAAATGTCCTTCACAAATTGTAGATTAATATACTATTATTGTTAAACCAATGGCTGCCGTAATATAATGAAGGTAACTAAGTGAAATTAAACAGTGACAACAGTTTACCATCCTGCTTTGCCACCTCCATCACAGCAGGTCGGTGGCCAGTCTAGTCAGGGTGACCAACTGTTCCATCCCGTATCACCAAGACATACGATACACTTCTATATTAGAAACAAAACTTATTGGTTAGCGACCTCATTATGTCTCCCATAATACAGAGAATGTTACTGTGAGGTGTAAGGCTACCAGATCAAACCCTGCCTGAGCCCTCTATAAAAGTGATGCATCTCCATGCAATGTTACGACTGTATTATAAGCCTGTTTGATATGCAAGAGGGAGTATTCGTTGGAAAATAATATTAGTGATTCTCCAAACGATAAAATATAAGCACCAAGTCATTTACTGACATGTGTTGGATGAAAGCTTTGTAACCCCGCACCGTAAAACTTTTCGCACTAAAACAAATTGGAAGGATGATTCCCATGCATGTAGTTCATATCTTTAAATACTGCTAAACAAAATTACAGTTTCCTTTTATATTACTCCCAATCTTATTTGTAAAGTATCAGAATCATCAACAATAACGCTATCTGTCTAACCATCATCAAGTCCGCTCCCTCATTACCTCAGTTCACACTCACCATGGAGTGCATGGAAATGCCCTGCCGCATTTTTCGCGTAATGCAACACCAGCGGGTACAACTCTTAGGGGCCAAATCACCCATTTAGAAAATTTCATTCGACATGAAATTGAAACTGGCCCATCTGTGACCCACATCCTACCATCCAGTCTTTCATCGAAATCCTTTTTCAGTTTCGGCTGCACTTCCACACACACACACACACACACACACACACACACACACACACACACACACACACACACACACACACACATACACAGATGCCCAGGTTTATAGTACTTGTATATATGATGACAAGCATTGCTATCATGAAGCGTACGGTGAGACTAGGAGGGGCTATAAGTAGTCAGACAAACAGCTTTATAGGTAGACAAACAGCTTTATAGGTACACAAAGATAGCTGGATAGCTAGCTAACTAGACAGATAGACAGGTGGACAGCAGACGTATAAAGAGATAGGTAGACAGCCAAAACAGTGAGACAGTCATACAGACATATAGATAGTTAGATATATAGACAGATGGATTGATAAGTAGGTTGATATAGAGAGATATATTGACAGATATAGACTATAGATAGATTCACTGCTGATGCACTGCAACTGACCCTCGTGGGGTGAGGATCTGTCCCTTCTGCCCTTGGGGCTAAGATACCAGTAAATGTGTGTGTGTGTGTGTGTGTCTGTCTGTGTTTGAATGAGTAAATCGGGCGTGTATAGTCCTGTCTCGGTCACCCCCCCTTTATGGGGGGAAGCAGCCTAAGTATACAGATAGATAGATATAGAAAGATAACTGTTAAACAGACAGGTGACATCCACGGAGCGTCAAACACAGACTGTCAGGCAGAAAGACAGAGATAGGCAGATTTCAGAAAACATAGGTAGATATACATCACCACCATTTATCTGCCTGTGTTCTTTCCCCAACCTTGACTGGAGTTTGTCTGGTAAATTTCGCCGACACAATATGTCGCTTAAATACTCCTCTGGCCGCCTGTGAGCCCGATCAGGTGCACACGGCCGCCAATTGCAATTTTATCTTACATTGGTTTTAGGTGGAATAAGAATTTGGATGAAGATTATTATGTACAGGTAGTTCTTATGGAGGGAGAGAGAGAGAGAGAGAGAGAGAGAGAGAGAGAGAGAGGAGGGGGGGAGAAGAGATGGTTCCGGTGGAGTCGAGAATTAAGTTGAAAAGAAAATAAAAAGCAATGTTTTTTGTGGGTGGAATTTTATACCCACTTTCCCTGAAATGTGAATGGTCATGTATCTTTCCATGCATATACAAATTTCATTATAAGGAGAGAGAGAGAGAGAGAGAGAGAGAGAGAGAGAGAGAGAGAGAGAGACGAAGAAGAAAGTTTTGAGGGTGTGTGCAAGACAGGAGGAGGGTTGAAAAATTTTAAACTAAGAGGGAAAGAAATCGATATTGGTAGTAAAAGCAATGATAGTTTGTGGAGAGTCAGGAAGAAAAGGAATGAACTTTTTTTTTTGTGTGTGTGGGGGGGGGGGGGTTTGAACCTGTCGTGATAGATCTGCAAAAACTCTGAAATACTGTACAAAAACAAAGTATAATGGGACAATGCAAACAGTGGAAGAGTGGGAAAGTGTACGTGAAGAAGCTGGAAGAATAAAAATATTGAGAAATACGTAAAAGAGCCTGATACTGAGTGGGTAGGACAAGAGAACAGCGGTGGTTAACACTCTTAGGCCTCTGTGATTGCCCTCAGGTGAATCCTTTCTTGTCAGCCATTATAAGATGCTCGCATTGGCCCAGTCACGAGAGGGTTCATGATGGCAATATCATACCTCTCGTTGTTCTGCCACTCACTCAATCACCGAATGAAAACAGTTTGTTGTTACCTGTAATTCAGTACTCGTTGTGCCGATCATGAGAAGATTATTGATGATAGTACTGGCCCTCTCATGCGCTTATGACTTACTCAACTGAAAATATTCGTCTGGTGTTTGACGTAATAGAATGTTCGAGTTGTCCTGATCATGATAGGGCTATTGTGGTTGGGTTTGGTGATGCATTCAAAAAGATCCGCGTACAGTACCTGATAACTGTGGTACAATAATTCCGCCTGTGTGCTGTGGTATGAGGGCAGACACAGTTGCCCAAAACATATCAATGACAAGAGGAAACAAGGCAATGGTTCCAGACCAAAACACTTTTAGCGCAGCAACGATACTTTGTGCTTCGTTCCAGCTTGTCAGTCTCATGTTTGTGTCTACACCCAATTTAATGTGCAGTGAGTAAATCTTGCTTAAAGAGAAAAAAATGAAAGAAAAGCATTCGAAAGCCGAATGATAATCGCCCGCCAGAATATGCTGTTGGCCAGGCCAAGATTTAGGCCATGTCTTCATATCCTGACGATTTCATGTTGATAACTCAAGCCGTTCATGAGATATAATGGTGCTAAGGCGTGCGATAAAAACTAGTTGACCTTTGGCAGCCATTTTGGTGACCATGACCTTGACCTCCAGTGCCCATTTTCAAACTTGGCCAAGATTTTGGGGATATCTTGATACCCTTGAAGGTTTCATGTTGATACCTCAAGCCGTTCACGAGATATAATGGTAACACACACACACACACACACACATACATAGGCAGGCAGAAACATTATCGCTCCGCCTTCTAAAGGTGGACGATGAAGTAGAAAAAAAAAAAAAAAAGCTTCTTTTAATGGTTGGCTGTGGCTTAGTGTGCAGCATTCTGCGCGGTACATTCAGAGGTTCTAGGATCGAGCTCCATACAGAACATAAAACGCCCAAAATATTTTCCACCAAAGATAACTTCATCAGAGAATATTAATAATAATAATTTATTATTATTATTATTATTATAACAACAACAACAATAATAAAGCAACAAAGAAAAACGTGTAGCAGAATAGAAAAATGTTAAGAAATAGGAAAGACAAAAAAAAAAAAAAAAAAAGACCATTTTTTCATAACATTCTCAACATAATCGTCTTAGTCATATGATTTGTCATCGCTGTAGATTTATAATGTACTGACAAATATTTTCAGACTTAAATCTTCATCATTATGCCTAACCGAAGACTTTCATAAATGTGGTGCTCCAATATTTGAAAATGGACACATTCAAGCAACTTCGAGTTTACTCAATATGCAAAATTATGTATATAACTGAATCACATGATGATCTTAGACTTTAAAAAATAATAATTTTTACAATCATTTGAACATGACCAAAGATTCTGGTGATCATCAAAGGGAAAGGGGAAATCGGTTCCACAACAAGTCACGAAGTAAGCACGTTAGTAATTAAGTGACAAAAGGTATTTTAGACCAGCCCCTACGAGGGTCTGGCAACAACACACACACACACACACACACACACACACACACACAAACACACACACACACACACACACACACACACACACACACACACACACACACACACACACCGATAGAGAGAGTGCACTGAGTGGGAAACCATATGGCTTCTTGCATTCCAGGATGCGATTTACTGCATTACTGACTCTTGGAGGTCTAGCCGGATATTGCCCATAAGGTTTTATCACCTAAGAATTGTTTCTTTGTGCTCATAATAATGTTACCAAGAAAGAAACGACTGGACTTACTGGACTTTACTGCCTAAAATCGGGAGTAAGTAGCCTAGCCCTTCACCCTGATGGGATAAAAACTGATTGAGTAAAAGCTACTCAAGGGAACAAACCTAAATACGAAATACATGCGAGCAACTGCATAACCTTCCCAAGTTGCCTCTTCCACGTAGGTACATGCTTGTATTTGTAACTAATATGAAAAGAATTGAGCAACAAGAGGACACGCTCGGTTAAAATTCGCTACTCATCGCAATAACGTTCGAAGCCGAATAGAACAAGTGCCTTTATTTGTCTGTGTATTTTTCGGAAGAGGGGACGTGATATTTATGAGCTCGTCTTTCTAGACCTGGGAGGCATAAAAACATTTAAAGGATTAACTTAAAAATGGAAATACCAGGTCTATGATCATGAATATTGATTTTCCGGTCAATCGCCACCAAAATAATGGTGTGTAGGCGTGGCAACGAGCGCTGGTAAGGAAGAGGAGACCAACACCACGAAACGCAGAAACGAATGGGGAAATGTTGAAAAGGATAAGAAATGAAAATAAGAGTGGAGTGAACTCTACCTGCATAATAAGCGAACCTCCCTCCCAGTTCTTTGGACCCGTGCCACACTTCCCTGAGGTTGATTCCACTCTTTGCATGATATATGAAAGTGTCAACAGGGGGGAGAGGACTAAGAGGGTCGCAGGACTCATGGCTGGAGCAAGTCCATCGTTCCTGTCGAGAGATGGTTGGGGGAGAGAGCCACTGCCTGGTAACGTGAAGGTGGGGTGGGGACATGCCTGAAGTGCTGCGCAGCTTTTGCCATTAGTGAGAGTGAATCAATAGGAGTCTGGAAGTGTCAATAAATATATCACACTCCCTCTCAGCATCTGAATAATTCGAGAAATTATTTCATTTGTGCAGATGATTTCAATTCAAACGAGCGTAAGGGGATGGAAAGTGGAGAGATCAAGATTGTTGATGATGATGGACGTGTTTGGGTGAGGGTGTGAAAATTAGCCGCGACAGAGAGAGAGAGAGAGAGAGAGAGAGAGAGAGAGAGAGAGAGTTTATACTGTTAATTTACAGACTACACAGACATTTCGGTCGTTCATTGATATATACTGGTTAAGAACTTGAGGTCAAAATAGGGAAATCAGTAACGAAGGACCACTTTAGCCACAGTAGGTCTATCCAAACCCTTCAGTTCCATTCAAGTCCAGCACGGCAGTTGTGTACAGTACATTAAGGACCACTTTGGTCCAACCACGATAATATATCAATAACATTTCAAGCCGGATCAAACCCTTCACCGCTATTTTGAATACTTAAGGTCAGTTAAGAAAAAGTTTGGGTTGATTTATGTTCAGTTAGATCCCTTCACTGCCGCCATATTCAATCCATCCCAGTTAGAGATTTTTAACTATATTCAAGTTAGTCTATGTTATGTAATTTTCAGCCAAGTTAGGTCCATTCAGGCAACTTCGAGTTTACTCAAATAAATACAGATCCATTAGTGGAACCTCCGATCCATTCACATAGGCTGAAGGTGAGCTTAGCTGCATTCCAGGCAACTAGATAAGTTCAAGCCTATTGTAACAGGTATACATCTATCAGACCCCATCACGTCACTTCAGGTCCATCGTAGCTATTTAGGCCTTTTAAGATTATTTCAATTTATGCATATGAAAATGTGTGCCATAAATAGCCCGTATAGTGCAAGATTTTGAACTTTTCCGATCCTTTCAGGAACATCAAACAAATCGCTCCAGATCATACCTATAAAGTCATGCACCATAATTCAACCCTAGCGGTGTATTGTGATTCTGGGAAATGTTGAGCCAGATGATTCAGATCAGTGTGGGATGTGATAAAACAAAATTAATAGTTGGGATGGTCTCGGCTAATGGGAGGACACAATGACCTGAGAAAATGGTCATTTTAGTAATACAGTAGATTTCGTAAACATTCTGATGGTAGAAAAACAATAGGAAAGGCCTGGGATGGGAATGAAAGATGGAGAACGTGTGACGAAGTCACTCAGTGAAAAAACTGGTGTTGTGTGAGAAGCAAAATTCTCGGTAGGAAGATTTCTATCAGAAAACACAGCACATGTGAGAGGAGCAGTAAATAATAAGAATGAGCAGGATCAGGCAGCAAGTAAAGATATGGATACAGTAGATGATCATACACTCATTGAAAACCGGTGAGATGTAGCTTCCAACATGTGAATGGGAGAATAAGCTGGTAAAATATTTAGAATAACAGGATGGTTAGAGAAAGGAGGTCGGAGCAATACCAGCACGAAAGGAGAAAGTACAGGGAGAAAGAAGATGCTCAATGCATACTGGTGACGTATAATAATGAAAGGAAAATAGGATTTAATAAACAGGAGGAAAGTGGTGAGGAAAATGGCAGAGATCAAGCCTGTTGATGAAGATGAAAGCTCCTAGGAGAGGGGGAAGAAAATTGACCAAGGGCTGAGAGAGAGAGAGAGAGAGAGAGAGAGAGAGAGAGAGAGAGAGAGACAGACAGACAGACAGACAGACACAGACAGACAGACAGACAGACAAGCAGACAGTGAGACAGACGGCCAGACACAAATAAGCCAGACAGAAGGACAGACAAACAGAGCGCACGCGTGCGTGCGTGCGTGTGTGTGTGTGTGTGTGTGTGTGTGTGTGTGTGTGTGTGTGTGTGTGTGTGTGTGTGTGTGTGTGTGTGTGTGTGTGTGTTGATGTGAGTGTGAATTATACATACCATTTGTTCTCTGAGTTGCATGTGGCTGTGATGCAACAATGGCTAACATGCTCAATTTTTGATATCCATTACATAGGCCTAACCCTCCGACTAACCACAGACACCACCACATACGTCATCACATCTGCACTAATTCTGAACTATATAATTTGTGATATGCTTTGTCTTTCTCTACCAGGAGCTGTGTAACTTTATTTATGGGAGCGTTAGTGTAATCTGTTGATGCACACGCAAAGTGAAATTTTTTAAAGGAACATCACATTATCAAACAACTACTTGCAACACAATACAGAACACGACCCACCAGCAACAGTACAGTATAAGGCCCGAGGCCACAGAAGGGCAGGTTGAGAAAGGGCAGCTCTAGATGATGACGGGATAATTAATGCTGTAAACAGAAGGAAGATAGTGAAGGAATGGTGTAAACTGCCGCCATCCCGAACTGCCACCCACACCAACAATGAAGCAAAGTGTGAGCCGCAGCCGCCCCGCACTGCCACTCACACCAACTTCCATGATAACTTGCACGGATTTACTGGCAGCAGAAATTATCCCTTTTCGCATCTTGGCACACGCGCCACTATCACAACTCTTGCCCTCCCCGAGACAGACATTTCATAATGTACATTAAATTTAACATTTTTAGGCCCCTATAGTTTACTTTTAGATGAATAGCGGTTTGATGTTAGCTGGAAGACAGTGCTAGATTTATCCCATGGTGAGAGAACTGAGAGTGATGTAGTAAACTCTCAAGTTCTTATGCCTCATTTTCCACTTGGGAAAAAAATTCCCTTTCGTGAGGTGGAATAGAATACTAGACTCGTCTCGACCACGAAAGGGCTAATTTATAGATCTAACTATATACAAGGAGGGAGGGAAATCATACAGCAAATGAATACTCGTATGCAGAAAGACAAAAGAAGATTCCAGGAGCCTGCAACTGAGAAAGGACACTGATCTGGTGAGACAAAGCGCAGTAAAATATCTTTTGAATTATTTATTACCTGACTGACACAGACAGACAGACAGACAGACAGACAGACACACACACACACACACACACACACACACACACACACACACACACACACACACACACACACACACCGTTTGTGTCTTTACGTAGTTAGCCAAACTAACTTCCTCACTTACTCAGCCCAACAACTACTGTCAGTTTAGATCCTACTGGTGCAATATAATTTCAGTAATCCGTCTCACCAGAAAGACCTTTTGATGCTGCCCAGACGATTGGGATGATGTGTTGCTGACAGGGGGTTCTTAGACAGCAAGTTTTTATGTGTGTCGAGAGCATATTGTTGTTCACGTGAATGGAATTATTTGAATAAGGTACGAGCACTGGAAGTATACATTACAATGTTTTCCCTGTAAAATGATGTTTTTTTTTTTTTTCAAACTCTGTGTTAAATCCCCCTTGACATCAGTCGTAGGTGAATTCAAAGTCCTGGAGTGGTTTGCTGATAATACATTAAGCACAGCCTTATAATCTCCACACAGCCGCATAATCACCACCCTTACTCGTCCCCTGGCTGTTGCTAACTGTTAGAGAGAGAGCTGGCACCTAAACTCAGAGTTCAGCAGAATTTGAATCAGGACAGACCTTAGTAAGCAGTCAATGGCACCCTACGTAGATCACACTTACAATACACTTACATGCTATACTTACATACCACATATTACTACAGATGGTTACAACAATTTTCCCCCGCTTTAAATAAAGGTGTCTCCTGACACAGCGGTGGATTCATTAAATCATAATGTGGCAAGAGTGTAATTGGATAGATTATACAGTTCACTGGGAGCTACATGGGAATATAATAATAAAAGGGGTATTATACTATAATGTAAGAAGTTTGATACAATAATGGAGAAACATATTTACAGTACATGGCCGTGTTGGAAAGGCAAGGAAGGTGATGAGTAGTAATGAATGCAAAAGTAGAATGTAAACATTGCACTATAGTGGTATAGGTTACGAATTAACTAGGCATGTATTATATGAGAACCGTGGTGATAGTATACATAATATGTCTGATAAAATTTACAAATGAATGTCTTTATATATATATATATATATATATATATATATATATATATATATATATATATATATATATATATGTCCTTGACTCACTGTGTAGTAATTATATTGATTTTATTTCGTTTTGTTTCAATTAGCTCAATTTTCAATTTTCCACAGGGATTTTTTTTTTCTTCAGTATGATCTTCACATCTTCACCAATTATAATGAATGTCACTTAGAACTACCAGTTTCCAAGTCTCCTGGTTGTCGCACTAACTTTGTTGCAACACGGTTCTCGTGCAGTCTTGTATCCATTCGCTTGACACAGCAGTATAGGATACATACAGTAACAAAAATTCCAATAAGACAAAGTACCACTGGAGGAAATACAAAGACTGGATGTACCCAGGAGCGGTTAAAGGCTGAAGATTCTTGAAGAAAACTGGTTCATAAGGAAATCAGACTGATTTAGAAAGTTCAACATACGTACGTTGTCTGATGTGATGGAAAGATTGTTTGTTGGTAGAAGAAATGTAGTATTAATAGGTTTGAAGATGTCATATTTGTGGGAGCAAAGTGCGAAGTGATAATGTGATTCAGACTTTACTGTACAATAATCAGGGGCCTTATACAAACCAGCTGCGGATACTGAGCGGACAGGAGTTCCTGGACAAATAAGACTGACGGGAGTTGAGACACTAAAGAAGAAATAGCGGATGTGATTCAGACGAGCATGGTGCACTTGGAGCTTTTGGACCGAACAAAGGTACAGACAGGTTGTACTGAGAAGTTACGGACTAAGGCAGATTCGCAAGGAGCAACGCTGCCAGGAAAGATTGTTAGGAGGTACACAACACAAACTCTAGAGTTTGGTGTAAGAGAAGCACATCTGTCGAGGTCACTGGAGGAAGTGAAGGCAATATAGAGATAATCTTGGGAGAGAAGGAAGTACTCTGAGGAGACAGAGGCTTGTACCAGGGAATTATTGTACCAAAGGGAAAGGGAAATATTTACCCTCAACACTTCATGCTTAAGAATTCCGGTATAATTATTTAACATGTCTGTAACATCATTTAAATGGTGTGTGATCTCTTGTAACATAGAACGTTGAACACTTATTACCTTTTCCTGAGACTCTAGGGTATTTGCTAATTGAACTAAGTCTTCCTTAAATCCAGAAAGGTCACAGGCAGTCGCTACACCAAATAATCCGCTCGGAATTTCTCCTCCAAGATCAAAGAGTCCACGTTTCACTCGTGAACGGCCCACAGGTGTTTGGTTAGGGAAGGAATCTTGGAAATGGTTGAACTTGTAATGAGCATAATCCAGTTTCCAGCAGATGGATAGGTAGAGTGGATACCAAAATGTATCTGCAGGATGTTGATCTTTAATACCTGACAGGAGTCCCTGCAGGTCCTCTAGCTGACGTGCAAAGTCAGGCAGGGCGATGGCCACGGCGGCCAGCGGCTCGAAGTCGTAGCGCAAGGAGACTACATCCTTCACCATCATTACCTCGCCTCCTGCGCCAACCAAGGCCCCGGGCCATAAGGCACCATCGTCCTCACCCGATCCAGACCCGACCAGAGTCAGCACTGCCAGCACGTAGACCCACAGCATCTTTCCTATAAAATGAGTTGATGTTAGAGATGATGTTAATGCAGAGGATGACGAGAGTGTGAGATGATACTGTTATGCAACAGACTTAGTGGCTGAACGCAATTTTGCACGATAGTTATCAGTAGTAGGGGAAGGTGGAGTAGGAGTGTCAGAAGAAAGACTTGAAGAAGAAGCATCTCCTTGTTGAGGAGAAGATGTGGCCTCCCCCAGTGGCTCCTCCAAGACCATCATGCGCTTCGATGCAAGTTTGAGATCATCTGCATGCACCCATGTTGTCTCTGCCTTGTACGGATCTTTTATTTCGAATTTATTCCCCTTACGAGATATGACACGGAAGGGAACCAAGAATTTACTAATTAGTTTTGAATCTCGGTCATGATATAGAGCAAATACTAAGTCACCTACTTGGATGGTAACATCTGTGGCAGCAGCATGTTGGTTATGTACCATTTCTGCATTTATAAGGGCCAGATTATCCTGAACATATTTATGAATTTTCTGAAAGTTGGACAAGTGGACTCGCACATAGTCGTCGTAGTTGTAGGTCGGATCAGGTTTGGATTGCAACAAGGAATAAGGTGGTCTTTTGTCAAAGCCATAGATAACAAAGAATGGTGTATCACCAATTGACTTATTGATGGATGAGTTAATTGAAGCAGCTACCTGTGGGATCCACTCGTCCCAAGTTGAAGTCTGATCTCCCACTTTGTGATGCAGACTCTCCAATATCTTCCTGTTCTGGCGCTCTACTAGGCCATTCGAGGCTGGATGATGGGCCACTATGTTGCATTTCCTAATTCCTTATCGAAGACAGATTTCTTCCAGCACTGAATTATTGAACTCTGACCAGTTATCAGTTAAAATTACTTTCGGTGTTGTGAAAGGGCAAATTACTGAATTAACAAAGGCATGTGCCACTGCATTAGCAGATCTGTCACGCAATGGAGCTAAAATAACGAATCTAGAGAGATGATCGACTACCACTAATAGGTAGACGAAGCCAGTTTCTGTATGAGGCAGCTTCAGAAGATCAAGAGAGACAGTTTGCCAAGGCTTTGACGGTACTGGGTACTGCAGTATAGCAGCAGATTGATAGGTTGTTCCATTATGATTGGCACACGATAAACATGCATCGCAGTGCACTTCTATATCCTTTTGCATAGTGGGCCAATAATATGACAGACATGCTTGCCGTAAGCTTCTGTCTTTGCCAGGGTGTGATGCATGAGGGGTGTCGTGGATTAAATGAAGAACAGCAGGAATCAAGTCTGTTGGAATAACTAGTTGCTTAACTTCGTGATTAGGTACGTCGTTACCTTTCAGTACTGAGTGTTTATAGAGCAATTCATTGTTGAGGAAGAAATCAGATACAGGGACTGGTAACTTGGGCAAGGAAGAATCATTGCCTGACTATAAAATATATGACCTGTGACCATATAGGGTCTACACACTGGAACCCATGGAGTGTGCCATAAATGAATGCTAAGTTTACATTGTAACCAGTTGAGACTGTGGCTACTTGCTGCGAGAGGGCATCGGCTGCAACATTAGACTTCCCAGGAACATATTCAAATGTCGGATTATAGTCATTCACAGTGACTGCCCAACGTGCAAGTAGGCCGGTAAGGTTACATCCCTGAAACAGGTCACATAAGGGAAGATGGTCTGTTTGGATGTGAACAGGATAACCGTAGATGATGTCGCGGAAATGTTTTAGAGACCAGACCACGGCTAGAGCTTCCCAATGAGTTACACTGTAATTCTTTTCTGCTGAGTTTAACACACGGCTGGCATAGGCAATGACATGTTTCTTTCCTTCGGAGTCATTTTCAAGAGAACGGCACCTAGGCCTACTCTGGAAGCATCAGTACAGAGAAGAAATGGTTTTGAATAATCAGGGAATGCCAAAACTGGGGCTTGTGCCAGGGCATTTTTCGGTGTTGTAAATGCGGTTGCCTGTTCATCAGCCCACACAAGAAGGTGCATCCTTCTTTAGCAGTTTTGTTAACAGCGCGGCTATCTGGGCGTACCCTTTGATAAAACGACAATAACAGCCACTAAGATCGAGGAAACTGCATACCGCATCGGTGCTGGTTGGAGTAGGGAAGTTTGTTACGGCTCTGACCTTGTCATCTGATGTATGAATTCCGTGAGCGCCAACAACATGTCCTAGGAATTGGAGTTTCTTATGTAAGAAGTGACACTTTGACAGTTTGATTTCAAGTCCAGCTTGTTTGAGTCTAGTGAACACTTCGGTCAATTTTTTAAAGTGTTCTTCTACTGAGTGACTAGCGATTATGACATCATCTAGATAAGCAAAGACTGAGTGACCTATCATGCCGGCGAAAACTGTATGAATTAGCCTCATGAACGCTGATGGTGCATTTCTTAAGACAAATGTAAGTCTACGGAATTGGCAATGCCCGGATGGGGTGCTGAAGGCAGTGATAGAAAGAGATGATTCCTCCATTTCTACTTGCCAGCAGCCACTCAAAAGATCTAGGGAGTGAGAAAACACAATTGTTTTCGCCTAAGGATTCCAGCAAATTAGTGAGCACAGGAATTGGAAATCTGTCTGGGACACAGTCAGCGCATTCACGCGTCTGTAATCTATCACTGGTCGTAACTCACCACCTTTCTTTGGAACGAGAAATAGTGGGCTGTTCCACGGACTGTCAGAGTGTTCAATGACCTCGTTGTCCAACATGTCCTGAATAAGATGTTCAGGCTGTTGGTGTTGGCTGTGTGGTAAACGGTAGGCAGGTATATATACTGGCTGAGCTCCAGGCTGAAACGGTATTTGGTACTGTACTAAGCTTGTTTTGCCCATGTTCTCACTGGGTAGGGCTACTACTTTATGATAGTCTCGCAGGAGATTAAGCAATTGACTTCTGTGTTCTGGGTAATCACTATTTCACATGAGATTCAAGATTAGATGGAATGTCAGTGGACTGAGTAACTGAGCACACATCTGCAACAGAGGCTAGGAAATCTTGGCACACACGTACGGCCCCTGGGTATACCAAGAAATCACCAATCTGTGTCCCCGTACACAGCTTAAGTGGAGCATTAGTAGTGTTGGCTAAATACAAGTAACATAAGCTATTCTCCAGCACCGTACACAATGCCGAATCATAAGCTAAGCCATTCACACAACACGTCTTAGGTCAGGTTAGTACATCCACTCCTGCTTTCACACCCACAACACGAACAGAGACTTTGGTAAATTTATGTGCCAACAAAATTGTGCACTGATTTGTTACTGCACACCTTGTCTCTGCATGTTGTAAAACATCATTCACGCTATGTGAGGTAGTTAAATGAGACTTGTCTGAGTCGGCAAATGTCCTATTGTTAGAGGGGTTGATACGATCCACAGTTGAATCCTCAGAGGGTGCATCCGCCGATTAATGCTCAGAGGATGTAGTACTAGATGTTAGTAAATTTGGATGTTCAGGTAGCGGTGTGTTTACCCCTTTACTCTCCGATAATGGTGGAATCACATAAGAGTGAATAACTGAGTTTTTTTTGGGAGAGTACCGGACATGGATAATCCATGCTAGATATCGGAAACCCATTGATATCTGTGCTATGACAAGCCAATTAAGAGGGCAACTGATTGTTGAGCCATTGTTGGAAGGCCAATGAGAGTATCTGCTGGATAATTAAGATCATTTGTTAGGTGAAATCAGGCGTCAAAGGGTTTTAACGCTTAATCAGATTGGATTTCTAAAGTGATCTTCCCTTTGACCTGAAATTCTGAGCCATCCACGCCGCATAGGCAAATGTCAGGCGGTTCGAGGAACCCAACCCCTTTAGTTGTTCCCCTAATGTTGTTTTGAGAGGAATCGGGAATCAAATTTACCATAGATCCGGTCTCCATGAAGAAAGAGCTTTGTACCCCTTCACTCCATCCTAGAATGACTATGCCTAAAGAAGTTATGGGTCCCACCTGGCGAATGGGGGGTTGATCTTCTCTTACCTGTACATTACTTTCAGGCACTTGCGAATCTTTCGTTATTAGGTTACATTTTTCCTATCCGAGCGCTCCTCTTCCCCTGACTGACGGCTCTTAAGGTAACGACACTCGTCAGTGGAGTGAGTTGTACTATTCTTGTGATATTTGCATGTAAGACGACGGGATCGCGAAGGTGAGCGCTGCCGTTCGCGTGAGCGAAATTGTCTTTGTTTGCGTGCACAACTAGACTCTCGATGACCTACATTACCGCTGTGCCAGCACACAATCGAGGATTATTAGCTTCGTCGCTCAGTAGATTTGTCACGACCGCCAAACTAACTTCCTCATTTACTTAGCCCAACAACTACTGTCAGTTTAGTTCCTATTGGTGCAACATAATTTCAGTAATCTGTCTCGTCATAAAGACCTTTTGATGCTGCCCAGACGATTGGGATGATGTGTTCCTGACAGGGGGTTTTTAGACAGCAATTTTTTATGTGTGTCGAGAAAATATTGTTGCTCACGTGAATGGAATTATTTGAATGAGGTATGAGCACTGGAAGTATACATTCCAAAATTTTCCCTGTAAAATGATGATTTTTTTTTTTTTTTTTTTTTCAGGCTCGGGCGCTGTTTTCTAAAGCACAGCAGTCCACTTACGTGCCACACCTTTACATGCCATTATTTCAAAGCTAATTCCAACAGTCCTATTAAATGAATACTATGGACTGTCTCATCCTGGACTAGTGTAATAGCATTAGGGGGTTTTTGAATGACAGAATATAATAATTTTTGCAGAAAAATAAGAGACATTGTGATGATCTTGTTACAAACCAAATGGGAACTGTGGTACTCTGTTTGTAGCATTCGTCCAATCTGATTCACTCTCATTAAGGACAACTTCCCGTTTGCATTCCATAAGTTGACTTTTTATCTATTTTTGTTCATTGCCCTTGATAATATAGAATTTAAGTTTCTCAAGAAGATGCTTACGGAGAACTATCAAGCACCTTCTGGAAACTGAGATCGATTTTCATTCAAAAAGTCTAGGATGTTAGTAAGACACAACCGGTTGTTCCGGAATCCATGTTTTGAGTCATTTATATAGGTAGATTGATTTACTTCTAAGTGCTTGGTTATTTTATCTCTAATTGCTGTTTCCACTAACTTGCATACTACTGATGCCAAGTTAATTGACCGATAATTTCCAGGTTGTGATTTATTACCTTTTACATTCGTTAGTTTCCAGTCATGTGGTGCAGTTCCACTTCTTAGTGACATGTTGAATATTTCTGCTAAAGGTTTATATATATATATATATATATATATATATATATATATATATATATTTCACTTGCCTTAAGACTTTGGAAATATTGTCTGGTCCAGATGTGGGTAAGTTTAACACAAATAATACATCTCACTCATTGAGCATAATGTCACAAATTTTTCAATCTCTGTCAACATGTATGGAGGAAACTAGAGGCAATGAACATGGATTTTCTTTTGTAAATACTGATACAAGGAAAACACTAAGAATTTTGTTTATCTCGGCTTCGTTGTTTGTATGCTCTCCATTTGCTGATACTGCGTCCCTATTGTTCGTGTCATTATCTTCCTATTTTTTGATATTACAAAAAATTCTTTCGGATTTGTTTTACTGGTGTTAGCTATATTATGTGCTTCAAGATTTATATTGCTTTATTTCATTAATCCCTGGACTGCAACCAGGGGGTTACAAAACATGCTCTGTGGTGTGGTGGCACCACAGCCAAATTAGCGACCATTGCAAAAGACACCAAATATATATCACCAACATCATGGAAACAGTACCACACACCTACTCATGAAATTTGAAATATTTATGTTCAACACACCATAGTTATGGAGTTATTGTGGTCCGAAATTTCCCACTTGGTGGGAAATTGGCAACTACACCAGAGGGACTCACTCCTGTCAAAGTCTCGGTGCGTTACCAGTTAGTCCAGTAAGCCATAACGAGCATGGAGTGATACTTTGATAATTCATTTCTTCACTCTCCCTCTCGTTCTTTGGCCACTGTTAGCCTTGCATTCAATTTAATCATAAAAGAAACGGATTATCGAGTTAGGTTTAACCCTCCTTGGTAAATGAATCAAGAAATGAAAAGAATTTCGATCATAGTAGCTATTGTTGCTTTGTTTCTGGGATCAGCCTATGGAGTGGGGGATGAGAGATGACAGAAATTCTAATACTCCATAAAAACTGTGTGATGCTGCTCCTATGCATTGTTAAAAATCCTGCACATATGAGTCAGGTTGCATGCTTCAGGAATTGACTGAAATGGGTTTAGTCGTACATCACAGCTAACACTTCAGGACTCTGAGCATGGTTGTAATATTTACCATATTGTTACAAAGTTTGCGGTTCATTGATATATCGAGAACAACACGTAGACAGGCCGGGCAGGTAATCAAAGGCAGGTGAACACTCCTGGGATTTAGTCCTTCAAGGCACAGCTGAGGTACAGTTCCACAACACTGACTTTTCTCTCTCACATTAACCCTGTCCATCACTCGCTACTACTCATTCACTGGCTGACTTACTCTCCCTTATTGACTCTCTGACTACTCCATCCTCCACTGATTAGCCCTCACTAACTCACTATCTCTGTCATTCCTTCACTGAATGTTCACTGATGAAAAACTGAACTGTTGCACACACACTTCACCCCACCACTTACACTCGGCCACCCTGACTATTTGAACCAAGGTGAATTCACTTGGCGGTGGGATGGTCTCTTTAAATAAACCCCCGCCCCAAACTCCACCTACGAGTATAGCCCTGAACATTCTAGAACCTAGGAGAGAACTCACATTTTCCTCACATTTCCAGATACAAACATTAGCCTAATCCTACAGCATAACACTTGATTTCTAGAATGTTCATCACATCTCCAGATACAAAACACCAACCTAGTCCAGCAAGTATAACAATATTTTCTTTCTCCTCAGTACCTGTAGTTTTATCACTCTTATGAGCAGGTTTCTTTGTTGAGACGCTGTGCTTGATGTCGCTTTTCTACTATTGTGGCTTAGGATTTTGTACAGGCCGTCCATTATGATCGGTAATCATAGCTTTATTGCTTGCCTGAATCAAAAGATTCGGCAAGCATGTTGGTCAGTCCCGTATGTTTCTCTGTCTGTCTGCCTGCCTGTCTGTTTGGTTGTCTGCTCTCTACAGGTCGCAATATTGCGAAAATTGTTCAAAAAAAAATCAGAAGGTAGATATCCACAAACCCTGGAAGCCAATTGTTTATCGTCACAATCGGTCAAAGGCCCTGGGCAGCATGGGGGATCGGAACCCCTCAATGGCTATGGGTCCGGAAAACGTCGGGACCCAGTAGCCAGCCCAGGCACCATTTTTTCAGATTTCGAAAATCTAATATTTGCTAGTACCAATTTGAAGAGAAACGTCTGGTGCACCTGGTAATGCAATTTTTAACTTCCTAAACCCATCCTGTGCTTCGCAATGAATAGCAAAAAAAAAAAAAAAAAAATCTCCAAATGACTGCCTACATGCAGGTGAAAACTAAGCAGACACAGTCGGATCCATCCGGCAAGCTCTCTGCCTATGGCAGTTTCATTTATATGTTCTGAAAACAATGCCTATGTATCATGTACAGTAGGTATGTTTTCGGTTGTTATTACGGCTGGGGATGGTGTGGGTGTAACTAGGGGATGTGGATGTGGATGTGGAGATAGTTGTACTGTAGATATGCACGTGAGTGTGGGTCTAGATGTGGCTGTTGGTGTGACTGGGGATGCTGATATGGTTGTAGGTGTAGGAGTGTTTTGGGATGTGGATGTGGTTCTGGCTGAGTTTGGTTGTCTGCATGGGTGTGGGTATGGTTGTGGATGTCATTGTGGGTGTGAATGTTGGTGTTGGGGTGTGGCTATGGCTGTGGGAAGGTTGTGTGCTTGATTTTGTTTATGGGAATGGGTGTGGGGATGAATGTGGTAGTGGCTATGGATGTAGCATGAGTGTGGAAGATGTGGATGTGGGTGTGGGTGTGCGTGTGGGTGTGAGTGTGGATGTAGGAATGGGTGCGACCGCGTATTGGTGTGGTGTAGATGTTTGCATGGGCGTCGGTGTAGATATGGATCTGATTCACGCTGTGTGTGTGGGTGGGTGGGTGGGTGTGTATGTATGGGTGAGGCTTTGGCTGTGTGGGTGTGAGCGGGGGTGTGAGTGTGATGTAGATGTCTCTCCTAAGGTAAAAGGAGGAGAAAGGTTTAACTTATGGCATTCTTTCTCCTCTTTCTCCAAGGATATATGTCTCCAGTGTAACAAAGAGCTTTGACCTAACTTAATACCTTATGTAAACAGAGGAAATTGGGCAGTGATGATGATGATGATGATGATGATGATAATGATGATGGTGATGGTGTTACTATGATCTTTCCACATTATTATTTATAGTGATTTTTATAACATGGAGAACGACATGAAGATATGTACGTGTGCACAAATAAAAGCAAACAATCTACCTACACAAAAGGTTCTGAAATGAGATAAAAATAAAGGTTTCCTAACACCGATGTACCGCAGCTGCAAAAGCAATATCGTAAACATATCGCGGGTGTCACTAGGGCGAGTGTGGGGCGGCAGCTGCGAGGGTGGGTGTGTGGTTGAGGGAACTGATACGAGTGTGGGTGTGGGTATTGATCTGTGTTAGTGGGTAGGGGAGCACGTAGGTTTAAGTATGATGGTGGGTGTGTTGGTGAAATAGAATAAATGTGTGTGTGTTCTTACCTAATTGTATCTTTACAGGAATGAGTCAAGCTCGTACTGTCCCGTGTCTTAAATCATATTTATCGTACATATCCTTAAATTTGTGAATTGTTTTGGCACACACTATTTCATTCGGTAGTGTATTCCATTGATCAATTGCTCTGTTTGGGAAACTGAATTTCCTTACATCTTTATCACCTCTCTTCTTATGCAGTTTTTTGCAGTGTCCTCTTGCTGATGCTTCTCCATATGTTAAGTAATCATTTATGTCTATTTTCTCCTTCCCTGATATGCACTTATATAGCATTATCATGTCACCTCTTTTCCTTCTCTCCTGTAGTGTTGGTAGATTCAGTTTATTTAGTCTTTCTTCGTAGATTAGGTCGCTTAAGCTTGGTATCCATCTTGTAGTGGCCCTTTGAACTTTTTCAATCTTGTCTATGTGTTTTTTGAGATGAGGACTCCAGACTACTGATGCATATTCCAGAGTTGGTCTAATGAATGATGTTATTATCCTTCTTAGCATGTCTTCATTTATGTATGTGAATGCTATTCTCATATTTGCAAGCAGTGTATACATGTTCCGTACCTTCTCGCTGATGTGGTCAGCCGGAGATAGTCTGTTATTGATAATCACACCTAGGTCTTTCTCTCTTTCTGATGTGTATAGGGTTTTATTTCCTAACTTATAATCCCAATCATGTCTTTTTCCACTTTTACCAAACTTGATTACATGACACTTGTCCACATTGAATTCCATTTGCCATGTACTACTCCATTCATGAAGTTTATTTAATTCTACTTGTAGCTCTTTACAAGAGTCTGTGTTAGTAATTCTCCTTTGTATTTTTGCATCATCTGCAAACATATTCAGATAGCTCTCATTTCCAGTGTTACTGTTTATATCATTTATATACACTAAAAACATGATTGGTGCTAGCACTGAACCCTGTGGTACTCCACTAGTCACTTCTTTCCATGATGAGTAGTTTCCTCTTAGTACTGTTCTCATTTCTCTTTTTATGAGAAAGTCTTGCATCCAACAAAACAGTTTGCCTCGAATTCCTCCTTGATGGTACAGTTTCCATAAAAGTCTTTGGTGTGGTACTGTGTCAAAAGCTTTCTTGAAATTTAAATAGATACTGTCCACCCATCCTTCTCTTTCCTGTATTGTGTTTGTTACTCTGTCATTTTGCTCAACATATTAGTAACACATGATTTTCCTTTTCTGAAACCAAACTGTCTTTCTGTTATCATACTGTGTTCTTCTAGATGATTTACCCAAGCTTTTCTTATAAGTTTTTCTAATACCTTGCTTACAACACTGGTCAGTGATACTGGTCGGTAGTTGAGAGGATTTTGTCTATTTACTGTCTTGAATAAGGGGACAATATTTGCTTTTTTCCAAATATCAGGTAGTTTACTTTGACTCAAGGATTTCTTGAAAATTAAAAATAATGGTTTACTTAACTCCTTTGCACATTCTCGTAGTACCCAACATGAAATTTCATCAGGACCACTTGCTTTTCCTCTGTCTAATCTACTTTACTCCTGTATTACTTTTTCTGCTATTTGTATATCTGGTAGTATGTGTGGACATGCATGTTCCACATAGTCCCTCTCAAAATTTTTTTCTTCTGTAAAAACTAATTGGAAATTCTTATTTAGTGCTTCACAAATATCTTTCTCTTGTGTATAAGTGATTCCCTCGTCCGTAATTGATTGTATTATATCTTTTACTTTGGTTTTGCTTCTGATATAGCTGTAAAACAGCTTTGGTTGATCACTACTTTTATTTATTATATCCTCCTCAAACTGTTTTTGGGCTTCCCTCCTTATTCTTGTATAGTCGTTTCTTGCCTGTTTGTAATTATTATATGCCCTTTCATTATTATGTCTTCTGTATCTATTCCACAACAAATTTCTTTATTTTGATTTTTTACATTCTGTATTGAACCATTTCTGTATTTTCTTATCTGCTTCTTTGTGCTGTGGGATGTACTTCTGGACTCCTATTTCATAAAATTCACAGAATTTTTTATATACAGCATTGAAATCTTGTCCTCTAAGCTCATTTTCCCAATCAACTTCTAAGAAATACTTCTTTAGGTCTTGATAATTTCCCTTTTTATAGTTTATGCTCTTTTTGTAACTGTCATTGCTGTTAACTATGTCATATGCTATCCTGAAGTTATAATTTAGTACTGCATGATCGCTTTTGCCGAGTGGAGGGTGATATATTAAACTGTCAATATCATTTTCTTGCCTAGTAAATATTTGATCTAGCACTGAAGATACATCAAGTCCTCTTTTTCTGGTGGTTTCCCTCACATGTTGCATTAGGAAAAACTCTTGCACGAGATCCAGGAGCTTTTGGTCCTAACGGCTTTCTTGGCTAATTATAACTAGAGTATTCCAATTTATATTTGTATTAAAATCCCCAGTTAGTATAATTCTCTCCGATTTCTGTTCCATTTTATGTGGTAATGATCTTAAACTCTGAATTGTACTCTCTGCAGGTCCTCATATTCATCTCTTTTCCATGATTTTGATCTGGGTGGCATGTACAAAGTGGCTACAATTACTTTCCCTTCAGATGTGTTGATCTCTACTGCAATCAGTTCTACTTGTGATGGTATATCTAGTTTTATTTCATTGACTTTTAGATTTTTCTTAGTTAATATTATAATTCCTCCTCCTTTTTTTAAATTTCTGTCTCTTCTCCATATATTGTATTCCTCTAAGTTTAGTATGTCATTGGATATCCTTGGTGTTAATTTTGTTTCAGTTAGGCATATTATTTGTGGTTCATTTTCTCTGACATAATCATTCATCTTTAGTAATTTAGATACCATTCCATCCACATTTGAGTACATCAACTTTATCATCTTGTCTATATACTTGTCATGACATGGTTTTACTATCTTCCTCCTTTTTATTCCATCCTGTTTGTGTACCACTTTCGTACCTGCAATCCTATTACTTTGTAAAAAAAAAATCTTCTTCTCCTCTTCTGATCTTCCCTCATTTTTTGTTTTTGCTTCCTCCCTTTTTTCTTTCAGTAATTCCAGTTCCTCTTGTGTTAGGCATCTTTTTATCCATACATTTTTGAACTCCTCTTTTTCCATAAGATTCTTTGCATTTTTTAGTATCTCTTCCACAGTGTTTACACTCTGGAAAGTCACCTTTAGAGGTCTTGTCCTGCTTATCTCGTATTTCCCTAACCTTTTGTGTTCCTCTATGTCTTTACTACAGATTTCCTCTGATACTTCTTTCAGTAAGCTCATTACATTTGCCATCTCCTTTTTGTCTCTTGTGATCTTGTTTTTTACTTCTTCCTCTTCTATACCAGTGATTACTATAGATTTATTTATATCTACTGAATCTCTGACTAACTTTGGATTGTTTTGGATTATTCTTTTCACTTCCTGTTTAATGCTTTTTTCCTCCATCCTTGTTTCTAAGTCTTTCTTTACTTTCACCATTTCAGCATACGTGGTTTCCACATCATTTTTGTAGCTTTGCACAGCTTCATTCACCTGTGTTATCTTCTCCTCAATATCATTGCTTTGGTCTATAAAACTGCTTACTTGCCTAATTGTCTCCGTGTCATTTTTTACCTCTTCCATAACACTCTCGTGATTGACTGCTGTACTTGCCATTTCACTCATTTTCTTCCTAAGTGTACTCAATTCCACTGTTGGTTCACTGATGGTTGTGTCTTTCTTGTTGGCCTCCCTTCCTAGTTTTTCTATTTCTTCCTTTTGCAAGTGCATCTGCATCTTTAATTCATCAATTTCACTTTTGAAAGCCATTTATAGTTTGTGTACACGTTCAGCCAGTCTATTGTGAGTCTCCACTTCAACCAGTTCTTGGTAGAAATCATCATTTTGCATTCTACCTTTATCCCTTTTCTTTTTCAAATTTGTTTTACTAAAGTATGTATCCATTTTGCAATACTAAAAATACAGAGTATGTACTTACATTCCCCGTGCTGCTGTAGTCTAAACAAACCTCAGCTGACTGAGTGCATTCTTTCGTCTTGGTTCTCTTTTCTGTTTGAACAAGTCTTGTTTAAACTTTTTTTTTTTCTTTTAATAATGAAAAATCATTTAGTCTAACCTGGTACAAAGATTGACTCATACAAAGATACTAATTTAGGTAATGCTACTGGCCGTGTTGGTTCGATACGGAGCGCCGATGTCACACGTCTGCCTCGATTGACTCCCTGTGTGCTTATGTGTGTGTGTGTGTGTGTGTGTGTAGCCAAAGTAACTCAGAGGTATATGGCAAAATCGCTAAAGTCTTTTCTCAATAAATTCTCTGCCTGAATATATTTTGCAAAGGCCGAATCATCGCGTCTAACATAGTTGTTCACGTATGCTGCATTACCGCCACTGCCAATAATTTCTTGACTTTGATGATCTTTTAGAATTTCTGCTTACTACCTCCAGCCTGTTTTGTTCAGTGCTGGGGAGACTATTCAAACTGATGTTCCATATGCTTGCATTAAAACCTTTATTATTAGAGATCTGTCTTTCTCTGATCCCACTCGTGTGATGATATGAGTGAGAAAATAAAATAATAAATAAATACCGGATAAAAATAAATAAATACACTCCACCTCGCCTAACTTTGGGGTGGGAAAGATCTGGATGATGATGATGATGATGATAAAAAAATACACGATAGAAATTAATGCGTTAAACGTCTCGGTGGTAAAAGACCCCAGGATGGAGACGGCCGTGCACCAACGCAATGTGGTTCAAATCCAGGGCAGCAGGATGGTCTCTTCCAGCTTCAATAATCTGGACTGCTGTAGCAAAGAATAGACCCTACTATGCTAATGGTCCTCCTGAGCTCAAAAGAGGGAATATGGAACTGTCTCTGTGTTATTATTTTTAGTATTATTTTTATTATTATTATTATTATTATTATTATTATTATTGTTGTTGTTGTTGTTGTTATTGTCATTATTATTATTATTTTTATTGTTGTTGTTCTTGTTGCTGCTCCTGCCGTTGTTTTTCCTTAACAGCATTTGCTAACAGGGAAACTAGGAGAGTAAACAGGTAATATTATGATGGCTGTAGTGTTCAAGCTCCATTTAGTTATCATTATCACCATCATTATTTATCTACATTACTAAATAATTATAGTTCCACACCGATGGTTCTAATTTCCAGGAGGTGGTATGACCCAGGCAATATCTTCTCCTGGACAAGGGAACGCAGTCAGATCCTCTCTCTCTCTCTCTCTCTCTCTCTCTCTCTCTCTCTCTCTCTCTCTCTCCAGTACAAGTAGTAGTAGTAGTAGTTGTTCCCTAGGCAGTCTGGCCGAACAGCCCCGAGTCCCTTAGGAAGGCCATGGCCGAGACCGGGCTTTCCCACAGAGCTCTCAAAGAGTGTATGTTGTGTTGTTGGCGTAGGTGATTGTGTGCAATGCAGTCTTCCATAATGTGCTTAATAGTATGGGGTGCTGTGTTGCATCCAGGACAGGCATCAGCGACAGAGTCATCCAGCCTCTTCTGGTAGCTTAAGAGGGCTGGAAGGTGCCCATATCTCAGCCTGGCCAGGTGGACCCTGTCCTCACGAGGAAGATAGGATTCAGAAGGGTGGATGTCAGGAGGCCGTGCATGCAGCTGTGTGTTGTCTTTAAGTGACTGAATGGAGCGGCGAGTGATGTGAGTGTGGATATGCTTCTGGAAGCTGGTCTGAGGTGGGCGAGGGGGGAGAGATGACAGTATTTGTGTATGGTATCGTGTGCTGGGTGTTGTTTTGATGTTCTTTGGTGTGGGTGGATGTGCTGCCATGTACTGTAGTGGATGTTGTGGGTTTATGGAGGCTGCACTAAGAAACTGGGTGCCTCTCATGTCTAGGTGATCCTTGACTTTGAGGACTTTGGTTTCTTGACGTAGGTGGTCTGTGGGTGTACCAGCTGTGCAGCCTGTGATTATTTTTAGGGCCTTGTTCTGTATGGTCTGTAGAGTGTTGTAGTGTGTTTTGGTGAGGTTAGAAGCCCAGGCAGGGCTTGCATAATTCATCACTGAACGTATGTATTGTTTGTATACTGTGGTGGTAGTTTCTTTGTTGTGTCCGAATGTTGTATGGGTAAGTGACCTCAAAGCATTGAGTCTTGGTGTTATTTTATTTTTAATGTTTGTGATATGTTGTTTAAATGACATTGATGTTTTGTATGTTACACCAAGGATTTTGTGTGTGTGTGTGTGTGTGTGTGTGTGTGGTAGGGGAGTGTTGTTTATGGTGAGGTGTGGGATGTGACTGTGTTCTGCTGTCCAGTTTGTGAGAAGAGTCACTGTAGATTTGGCTGGGGCTATTTTGAGCCTGTTTGTGGTGAACCATTCGTGTAGTGTGTTGAGGTAAAGTTGAATGATGTGTGCAGCTGTGTTTGCGTTTTGGCGCGTACAAGTAAGTGTTATATCATCTGCATAGGAAGCTATGTGTATCTGTGGTGTGTGGGCTGTGGGTATGTCGTGCATGTATAGGTTCAAGAGTGTAGGGGACAATTCAGATCCTTGGAGGACGCCGTTTGTGAAGTTTCTGATGTTAGAAGACTGACCGGCAAATGTTACGTGTGCACATCTGCCTGCTAAGTAGTTTGCTAGCCATTTTTTTGTGTTATTGTGCATGTTTGTGTTGAGTATTTTGTTTGTGAGGTTGGTGTTGGTGGTGAGACTGGCTGGAGGTGGTGGTGGTGGTGGTGAGACTGGCTGGAGGTGGTGGTGGTGGTGAGACTGGCTGGAGGTGGTGGTGGTGGTGGTGGTGGTGGTGAGACTGGCTGGAGGTAGTGGTGGTGGTGGTGGAGGCAGTGAGGCGAGGTGTTGGTGCGTGTGGTGGATGTGAATGAGTGTGGTTGGTGTTGGTGGTGAGACTGGCTGGAGGTGGTGGTGGTGGTGAGACTGGCTGGAGGTGGTGGTGGTGGTGGTGGTGGTGGTGGTGAGACTGGCTGGAGGTAGTGGTGGTGGTGGTAGAGGCAGTGATGCGAGGTGTTGGTGCGTGTGGTGGATGTGAATGAGTTTGCACAAACCTTTCCCACCTCGCTCCACCAGACACACGACCCTTCCTCCCATCCTAGAGGACCTTGGTTTTCAGTCAATGGACCAATAAAGTTGCTTCATTGCCTTGCCATTTCAACGCCAAATTCATTTCAGCGTCACAACCCCCTTGGTGCCAGAACTATTTTAATCGCCTAAATCACTTCAGCATCAAAACCAGCTTAACGTCGCTCCACTACAACTCCAAACTACTTCAACGCCAAACCAGTTCAACTCCAAACAACTTCAGCTCCAAAACAGTGCAGCGCCAAAGCACCTCAACGCCAAAACAAATCAACACCAAACAATTTCAACATCAACCCATAATAACGCCAAACCGTTTCAATACCAAACAGTTTCAACATCAGTCCAAAATAACGCGAAACCATTTCAACTCCAAACCACTTCACCTCCAAAACGTTGCAGCGTCAAACATTTCAATGCCAAACCAATAGAACATCAAATCGGATAAGTCCCAAACCATTTCAACGCCAGGCTGATTAAACACCAATTCAGTCCAGTGCCAAAGCACTTCACGGCACACCATTTCTACTCCAAACCAATTCGACGTCCCATCACTTCCACATCAAAACCGCTTCAACGTCACTACCACTTCGTTTAGAGCACTATACTCTTATTTCCTTTCTGCCTTTCCCATCTGTCTTGCTTCCAAATGGCCTTTATCGTCTGGCACTAAAATTTTCAATCACTCAGTCAATCCATCAATCCACGAAGCTAATGCCACAGACCACAGAGGAGGACGACAGCGATCTTCCAATAACCCTGCTCAGGGAAATGTAGCTCCAGTCTGTTACCTTTTTTGATAGATGCGGAAACATCTCTTGGAGCGGCTTTTTCAGTCAGTCACACATAAGGTTTTCCAGACACACCATCATTCCTATAGACTACAGCAACGCCTCTTATTACGGCACATGATCCCGCATCCATCTACTACATCTGTATTTGTTGATCTAGTTTAGTAGGTTATACCCCAAACTACTTACCTTAAATCCATCCTATTAGCTGAAATCGTACCAGTTTGTTCCTCTTTTGTTTATGGCCTCTTATTAATCTACCATAAGGGCATTCTAAAGGTAAAGTCAATCAAATTCCTTAAGTGCACGACTTTATGCAGCTTCCAACCGAACGTGTGAGAATTCTATAGGTAAAGTTCATTATATTATTATTTTTTATGCAATATTGTTTTATCCATTCTCCTTAAAACCATTCTCAAGGTAAGAATCATTGCACTCATCAATTTTATGCCCCTAACGTACGAGCAACATAGCATAAGCTGATACAAGGATAATACTTATTTTATGTTCTTGTTATTACTGTAGTTTATGCCCCCTGGCATAGCAGAACATAATCACAAAATACAATACAACCCACTGTTCACGTAAACTTTATGTACTTTGTTGTTTTCATTGCCATTCTAAAGAAATTTGTCCTCACTAGTCAAGAAATTTGTCCTCACTAGTTTATGCAGCCTAGCCTTCTGGACTCATTCACAAGTTAAGCTTCTTGTGGTCATCTGTTTTTTTTAGCCTCTACCCCACTGGGATTGTGGTATCTGGCTGTGCTGTCTCATGGGGATTTTAATTTCTCTCTCTCTCTCTCTCTCTCTCTCTCTCTCTCTCTCTCTCTCTCTCTCTCTCTCTCACAAATAGTTTTATGGCATGGTTGAATACATCACACTGAATAAGAAAATGCTCAGACTTACATAATGAAGTATTTCTGGCACTCATGGGACTTTGATACTTCAGATAAGTTAACTGACACTGGTCACTGAAGCAAGTCGAGCTTCGGTATACAAAGACATCCAAATATGTGTGTGTGTGTGTGTGTGTGTGTGTGTGTGTGTGTGTGTGTGTGTGTGTGTGTGTGTGTTAAGTGTATAGTGGTCATTTAACTTCAGCACCACAGATAACTTCACTGAATTTTTCAAAGCTGTAGTACTTCAAGTGAAATGTCAAAATATCATACATTGCATATTTTGCCTTGGTTTCTCGTATGGCAACACAGTCATATCTATGTTCAGAAAATACCTTGAAAGTGACTTGAAAACTTTTTATTCATATCTATTCTACAAAATCCAACTTGACTACGAAAAAAAAAATCATGTGCTGCATAACTATAAGTCATCATAGTTAGTAATGCAATTTACACACATCATCGATTCTCTTAGTTTTTTATGGGATAACATCTGAAACTTCGCGTTCTAGGAAACTGTCTGAGAGTTTCCTTAAGGTATTGTGGGATATAGCCCCATGCACGACAAAGAGTAACCTGCAGTAATCTGATGACTGTAATCGTGTCCTTCATTTCATAAATTGCATTTGACGATGGCCCTGTGGTTCTCAATGCGTGGAATGTCAAGACGGTTCCGTGATTAATGAAGAATCCACTCCACTTCGCTGATGGAAAGCCAGTTATTGACAACTTTCACAGAATGATAGGGAGCCTTGTCCTGCTGCAGCACTTCGCAGCCAGTTGCAGCAATGCAGTAAGCCAAGTGATTATCTTATAGGCGAAGATAAACGTCAGTGGTGACATTCAGGCCTTTAGGGTGAACAAGAAGGTCGACTAGTCCTCCATAAAAGAAAACTCTCCAGACCATTAGGGAGGCAGGGTGCTTGACACTCTTTGGACCTTACTATAAAAATTAAACGCCAGTACTGACGAACGTGAGCGTCTGACATTCCTTTTTTCGTACCGTAATAAAATTTGCTCTTTACGCCAGGCGTTCGTCACCTGTTATGGCGTAAAATATTACTGAAATGTGACCGGACGATAAACGCCACCGGAGACCCCTCTCATGTGTAACAAAAATAATGTTAAATACGATTCTTGTTTTCTTTGTTTATAAACACGTAATAATAATAAAATGTTCCGTGTCAGGCTAAAATATATGAGAAAGGGCTGTTCAAGAAATTATTCAAGAATAATCGTTTCTGTAAAAGAATACGAGTAAACAAAACTCTCATGGTGGTAAGATGACAACGTGGCACAAAGAATTTGGAGCTGTGATAATAAATTGTGCTCCCAAATTAAGTTGAAACTACCTGTGTACGTTCTCAAAAGATCTTGGATACGACAATAGTTTTACAGTTTTTGTATTAGCCAGCTCAGTATTGTAGTTATCACATTCGAGATTTCGAGGGCATGCCAGTAAGCTTCTGCCTCTACTCCGAGAATATCCTTGTGTGGCAATCTTGGCGTTGGGAAATTATAAAATGAATGACATTTTGTGTGTGTGTGTGTGTGTGTGTGTGTGTGTGTGTGTGTGTGTGTGTGTTACTAAAGTGCTTCTTGAAATATATCACTTTCATTTTAAATGTATAGTTCAGTCACGCAGCAGCTACAGTGTTTTCAAACATACTCAATGAGTCATAGTACTTTGCTGGGTACAGTACTGCTTTTCCCCCTTATCTGGGGCTGAATAAGTATTTAACGTATGAGAATAGTATGTTTACAATATTATATTACATTGCAGAATTACAGATATTAGAGCTAGGTCAGTGTTGTAAACTGTATGTTGGGTTTGTATTTTTCACCATCTTCAAGTGTTCCCATGTACTGCAAGTTACAGTAATGGGTAAAAAATGGAGTACATACATTATTCATCAATATCACAAAACAAAAGGTTATCACTTAAGTTCTTTATTGAAATATATACCGTAATTCATTTCTATGCCAAACTCTATTTATGCAACAGGTCAACTCTGGAACTGTCTCTCTCTGTCTGTATTTCCTGCTAGCTATGATCTCCAGTCATTCAAACGCAGTGTGTCCAGGCAACTCGAAATAATCGGATCTTGAATTTGGCTCTCTCTTGTATTTTGTTTTTCTCTTGGAACAGTTATTGCGGTCTCGTGACTTTTGGTTCCTTCTTCCTAGTATAAAAGAATAAATAAATAAATAAAATAAGCTGATCTAGGTAAGATAAAGTTAGTTAAAGTTATCAGAGGTAAGAGTGAATTGGTTAGGATGCTGACAGAAAATAATTATCCATGTCAATCAAGCAGTCATAATTTAGCATAAGTATGCTGACCTTAATTCAATATTTGTTAGTAAAACAATGCAGATTACTTCATGAGATTCACACACACACACACACACAACACACACACACACACACACACACACACACACACACACACACACACACACACTCAAATCCGGAGGTATCTTTCTATCTCAAGAGCTGTTCTTACCTGTAAATGGCTGTAGGGCCAAGGAAATGGCCTGTACCATGCATTTATAATGTAATACCAAAAAATAGTGAATTAGATAGAAATTTAGACAGTTATTGTATTGGATGAGTAGATAGGTGGTAGGAAAGGCAGGGAATATTTGTTTGGGTGAAAGGGTTATACCATAGCATGAAAGAATCAGTTGGGTAGTGACTGTAACAAACAGGAAATACCAAGATAAATAATAATTGAAAGTGACCAACATCAAGAATATGAACAGTTTAGGAGAAAGGTAGGAAACCAGAACAGTAAATAGTCTGATAATGTATAGAACAGAACTGAATGAAAATACAGTAGCGAGTAGCGGTGGAATGATTTCTGGAATATGAGGTAAGACTTATCTAGCAGCCTGGGATATAAAAAGAAATACTGTAAAATTAACTTAGGAAATAATTGCATACTGCTTGATGGGAAAGGTAATACTGAAGAATGCAATTACCAGAGGGGAATAATTACTGAGCTAAGCTGAAATTTTACTGGAAACAACTGAAACACGGAAGGTGGCAATAATAAAAGGCAAGAAAACTATAGCCAGAGATTTTGAAAGTGATGAGCAACTGTGACAGTGCACACATCTGATAAATTATATTTTCCAGCATGATCTGCTGGTCATCGCTGGATGATAGGTGTGGAAAGAAATTACTAAAAAAAAAAAAAAAAAAGTTGGGGAGTGTTACTGCATCCCTCTCATAGGTTGGTGCTGCAATGAATGCCACCATTCCAGCAGCTTTATAAAGAAGCAAAGCAGTCTCCATGCTAAAAATACTTCTCTGATAACTGTGTATTTACATCTTTCAATATAAATTTAGGAACCTAAGATATACTGCTACATGAATAGAGGTGTAAAGTACATAATCAAGATATACTGCTGGCTGGATCCTGATTGGTGAGCTGGCAGGAAACATACCATACAAGCCTTTGAAGTATGCAATAAAACATTCACCTTGCCCTTATACATTCAGATCTAGATATTTTCAACAATTATTAATCGAAATAATGGCAAATGGAATTGAAATAATAATTCATGCTTATCCTATGCAGTATATTGTATCTTGCTCGTAAATGCATTCTTTTATGCTTTCTGCCGTCAAAGTCTGTCACTTCTAGAGCATATATATACACATTTCCTACGCAAAAATAACAGCTTAGAATGGGTTAGCGATGAGTCTGGTCTATTAATCAGAAGAAACATTCAAATTTGCGCGCTATTAGCGCTGATGCAGCTTATTCTCACCCATCTAGCGACTGTCGCGGCATTCAAACGCCTGAACTGGGTTTCGCCAAGACTGACAAGCCATATATATATATATATATATATATAAGGGTGACTGACACTCAGGAACGCCTGACGACTGAACATCGCCGTTTGATCGACTGAACTCATAGCTTTTATGGGAGAGTCTGTAATTGTAAACTTTAGGATGCAGGGACTCAATTATGTCACAACACCTTCTACCCATTGGTGTCACAGCACAAAAGGGATTCATCGGTTCACAGAACACGTCTCCAGTCATCTACAGTCCATGAAGCGCATTGTCACAAGTCGGCTCGTGACATCATTTGGTGGGAAACCGCGAACTCTAGTGGGGTCCCAGTGTTTATCGTTCAGTTAACCGCTCAACCGGCCGGGAGTGTTTTTCAGGCAATTTTTCAATATGTCATAAGTGATCGTCTTTGTGCAAGACATTGGCACTTCCACTGAGCGATTTATTGTGGGCGTGTTTCGCTCATTCTAGCCGTTAGTAATGCGGCTGGACATTTGCCTCTTTCCCACGATACGGAGTTAGTCAAGGTTTGAACGCCACGGAAGCAGGTAGTGTGTGGCAGAGTCCTTCCTACGAAGCAGTTCCCACCGCCGCCGTATTCACACTAGCTGTGATTGGCGAGAGACAGCGAGTGCAGTGTCCTTCAAGTAACGATGCCCAGTCATCCGCTTTGTCCACTTTCCTGACCAGTATTTTCTTTTCGTATTTTCCTTGGTTTAAGAGTTAGCTTTTGAGTGAGCGAGTGAGTGCGATCTTAGTTTGAATTCATTTTGAAATGTAACGTAAATTTATTACTTTGTAATCAATAAATTTAACAGTTCTTTTTCTCGAGCTTAATGTAATGTAAATTCGTGTTTTATTTTCCATATCAAGTTTATTTCCCTTATAGCTCCTAGCTTGCATAAACGCTTTGCTATTCATAACTAGTATTTAGGCCAGTCTTTTCCTATTAAGCTTAAAATCCGTTGTGCCATCTAGGAGTTAAAGCATCAGCAAGAACCTGTTACCATTAATAGCATTAGTTATTGTCAGGGGTGAAGTCACTTTCTCCAGAGGCCAATAGTACTAATAAACAGCATTTGTGAGTAGTCTCTGCTGTGTACTATTGAGAAAGTTTATAAATTCTCGTTCTTAGAGAATCGGCGAAGCAAGCCACATAAAGTAATCATTGCTTGATTTTAACAAGATAATTCATTGTCTCTGCTGGCAGTGTTATTAATAATTATTCTTTAATAGTATATTTATCTTAAAAACCCCGTTACAATTGGCGACCTCATTACAGGATATTAACTCCTAGCTCTAAAGCTGTTCAGGAGATAATACTCACTCGTTCATACTTAGGTATTTATTATTAAAGTCTATAGGCACTACCTTACTGGTGATTATTGATTCATTTTTATTAATTTACATAATAGTTTTCACAGTCAGTTGTTTGTTTAATTTTCTTTTTTTTACCAGTTTAATTAGATAAAACTGGTCACCACTAACCTGTGCCTATATTCTTTATTCTCGATTATTGACATCTTTCTCTGAAAAAATCGCTGTCAGTACTGAGTCACTAGTTATTTAGACTGAGTTAGCATCATGTCCACCAGCATCTATGTACAGGAAGCCAAAGATATGGGTCTTATGGACCGAACTGAAATTAAGGAGTTTGTCCTCTCTCGGTTTAATTACGAGCAAGAACGTGAGAAAGATGCTCGTGAAGAGCGTAGAATCCAACACGAACATGAGCGAGAACAACACGAACATGAGCGAGAACAGCGCGAACATGAGCAGAAACAGCGCGAACTCGAGTTAGAACATGAGCGAGAACAGCGTGAACACGAGCAGAAACAGCATGAACTCGAGTTAGATCATGAGTGAGAACAGCGTGAGGAACGAGAGAGAGAACGAGAACATGAACGTGCCGAGCGAGAAGCACACGAAAAACACGAATTTGAAATGTTGAAGCTCAAGCGAGATTCCTTGACTTCAGACACATCTGGTGCAGCTGGTCCAAGCTCCACGAGCGTTCTCCCTGCACATGTTATGGCGACCCCACACATCAAGATTCCTCAATACAAAGATGGCGAGTGAATCGAGCCATACATCGCTCGTTTTGAAGACATGGCTCAACTTTACCAACTGCATGATGCAGCTAAGCGGCTTCAGTTTCTTAGCCTGTTTGAGGGCCCTGTCCTCGATATTCTCCACAGAATTCGCGGAGACAATCTCGCGTATGAGATAATGAAGGCCGCACTCGTCAAAGTGTACAGTCTCACAGTTGACGACGCCAAGAGTCAGTTCATGAGGGCGCGTTTACAGGATAAAGAGACTCCCGTTCATTTTCTTGACCGGTGTACTGCTTACTTAGATGAGTGGATGGAGAAAGATGAAACTCCTTCCATGCATGAGGGGATAATTGACCTTATGCTGCGCATGCAGCTGGAAAAGTCGTGGCCTACTGAACTTATGGCTCAACTTAAGTTCTGCCAGGTGAGAGATGCCAGCCAAATGGTGAAGAAGGCTGACGCATACTTTACTGCATACAGGTATCAAACTCGCAAGCAGCATACCTGGAACAGGAAACCTGATAAATCTGGGAAACCGTCTCAGACTGAACCCCAGCAACAAGGCCGTTCTCAGAATAATGGCCAAGGTCCAAAACCACAGAAGAAGGACCAGGGGCAAAACACTCAGAAACCTGAGTGGAAGTGGTAAGATAAACAGAACCCTAACCAGCAGCAGTACCAGTATTTCAAGCAGCAGCAGGGCAAGGACAAACCACGTACCCCTCAGTCAGGACAATCGACTTTAGTGTATTGGAGGCAGGATGCAAATGCAGCCCTTATGCCACAACAAGTGTACAGCGGTGCCAACCACACCAGTACGGGTACTTCGCAGTTCACTAGTTCCCCAACGACAGTGAACCCTCCTCCACAGATGGTCAATGCTCCAGCTCCTCAGATGGTGAGCACGACCCCTCAGGTATCAAGTTCTCAGGGCACCACATTTGCTGCATCGTTTGTTCCAGTCTCACCAATGACTGGCTGCTACCTCCTCAGACGCTTCCACCAGTAACACTGCCTTTCTTGTTCAGCCAGGGTTTGTGGGAGGTGTTTCTGTAAATGTCCTGAGAGATAATGGTTCCTCAGGTTGCCCTGTCAAGCAAAGTTTAGTTCGGCCTGACGAGTACATGGGTAAGCAGATCCAAGTTAGACTTATTGATGGGTCAGTGAGATTGTTCTGTGATGCACGTATCCAGGTGGCATCTCCTTTCTACACTGGCTTGACAGCTGCTGTTGTCATGCCAGAACCCTTGTTTGACCTCATTATCAGCAACATACTGGGCGTCAAAAACAGTTGCGCTGTAGATGCTGCTACTCAGACATCGGCTGTTGCAGTAACATGAGCCATGGCCAAGGCTCCGAATCGTATCACCCCGTTGACCGTCACAATGCCGCAAGATTTGATTCGTAGTCAAGACATTGTCCAAGAACAACAGTCTGACCCCACACTTGCCTCAGTGCATAAGAAGCTGGAGGGTAAAGTGACTTAATATTCATGGGGAGGTCAAGCCAGGTTCCTTCGCATGCGAGGACGGCTGTACCGTGAGTCACGAACACCCCAGGGCGAGGTTCGACTGTAGTTCGTCGTTCCTGCAAAGTATCGCCGGGCAGTGTTCGAATTGGGTCATTGTTCAGTCATGGGAGGTCACATGGGCCAAAAGAAAACTCTGACCGCATCCATGCTGACTTTTTCTGGCCAGGAATGGGACAGGAAATAAAAAGGCTTGTGCATTCCTGTGATGTGTGTCAGCGTACCATTGACCGGGGACGTGTCCGTCCTGCGCCATTGAAACCAATGCCTGTAATCTCTGAACCGTTCGAGGAAGTAGCAGTTGACATTGTTGGGCCAATCTCTCCTAGGGCAAGTGATGGATCAAAGTATATCCTCACTATTGTTGATTTCAGCACACGGTGGCCTGAAGCCGTGGCCCTTAAGATTATAGAGGCTGTCACTGTTGCTGAGGCATTGAATGAAGTGTTTTGTCGCGTAGGTATCCCGAAAGAGGTCTTAAGTGACTGGGGTTCGCAGTTCACCTCTGCAATGATGAACAAAGCATTCAGGTTGTTGTCCATCCAAGGCCTGCGAACTACGCCTTATCATCCCATGTGTAACGGGCTGTGAGAGGTTCAATGGGACTCTCAAGAAGATGTTAAAGCGCATGGCCGCCGAACAGCCAAAGGAATGGCCGTGGTTCATTGCTCCTCTTCTGTTTGCTTATCGAGAAGCCCCACAGCACTCCATGAAGTTCTCACCCTTTGAACTGGTGTATGGAAGGTCGGTCCGTGGACCATTTCAAGTCTTTCGCGAGTTATGGGACGAAGAAGAACCCAACCCTGAAGTCAAGACCAACTACACCTACATCCTTGATCTAGCTGACCGCCTCCAGTTGACGTGCGAGTTAGCTAAGGAAGAATTGATCAAGGTGCGTGAAGTTCAGAAAGCCTATTATGATAAGAAGGCAAAACTTTGAAAGTTTAGTCCAGGCGATAAGTGCTTGGTGTTACTCCCCACTGCCCAGAATAAGTTGTTGGAGCAGTGGAAGGGTCCATTTGATGTAGTAGAGCGCATTTCAGACCTCAACTACATAATTCTGATGGGAAATCTTCGCAAAAGGTTCCACATTAACTTGTTGCAGGCTTATCATGAGTCAGACCCCGAGGAGACTGGCCTACAAGTAGCTGATGATAGTGACCAGACATTGGAAGAAACCGGGGCAGCCGTGGTGATCCCAGCTGATGACCATGATGACGAGCCCTTAACCGCTCAGTCCCGTCAGGAAGAGACTGTCGGAGATGTTTTACTTAACGCTGACTTAGCATTAGGTGATCAGAAGTCCTTAAGGTCACTGCTCTGTCAGTATGCTGATGTCTTCTCTGACCAACCTAGACTTGCAAAGATTGATTGTCACAAAATTGAGTTGACCAGCAATACTCCTGTAAAGGTTAAGCCATATCCGATTCCCATGTGACTACTTGGCGCAGTGTACAACGAAATTGCTGACATGGAGATTGCAGGTATTACTGAAAAGTCCTCATCTCCTTACTGCAGTCCAATGGTAGTAGTTCGCAAGAAAGATGGTGGAGTCAGGATTTGCGGCAACTATAGGAGGCTTAATGCAATCACCAAAGTGGATGCTGAGCCGATGGGTGACCACATTGCCATCTTCTCCAAGCTGGCAGGGTCACGATATTTTACGAAGCTCGATTTGGCGAAGGGATTCTTTCTAGATTCCCCTTCACCCCGAGAGCCGTCAGTTCACTGCCTCGGCTACTCCTAGGGGGTTGTATCAGTATAAAGTCCTCCCATTTGGACTTACCAATTCCCCAGCAGTATTCAGTCGTGCCATGAGACAAGTGCTCCATGGTATCGTAGGAGTAGAGATGTTTGTTGATGATGTCCTTGTTCATTCCGCCACGTTGGAGGAGCACCTCAGACTCTTGGAAATTGTCTTCAGTAGACTCCAGAGTTTCAACATGACTGTGAAGCCTAGCAAATGTAAGATTGCTCACAGTGAGGTGGAGTTCCTCGGACATATTTTTGGCAACAATCACTGCAGGTGTCAGGGTGACAAGATCAGGAAGGTTAGAGAAGCCCCGAGACCCGTGACCAAGAAACAGGTTAGGGCATTCCTTGGCCTAGTGGGATATTATAGGAGTTTTATCCCCAACTTTGCTCTCATTGCCCAACTGTTGTACAAGGTGCTACGGAAATATGCTCCAAACACCATTGAATGGGGAGAAGCGCAAGAGAGATCTTTTGCTGCTCTTAAAAACATATTGTGCAAGGAGCCTATCTTACAGTTGCCTGATTCCAACAAACCTTTCATACTGCGCACTGATGCTTCACAAGATGGAGTACGTGCCGTATTGATGCAGGAATCGAAAGGTGGAATCTTCCCAGTGGCATACCACAGCCGTAAGCTAAAACCCGCCAAGAGGAATTACAGTACTGTTGAGAAGGAACTCTTGGCCGTGGTTGATGGTGTTAAAAAATATTATTTTTATCTATATGGGGCACCATTCACTCTGGAAACTGATCATATGCCACTCACTAGTCTTAGCACGACCAAGGTGGCTAATGCAAGATCGACACGCTGGACACTGTATTTACAGCAGTTTAATCTTGTTGTAAGATACATCAAGGGAAGTGATAATGTAGGTGCAGACCTGATGTCTCGCCTGCTAACTGCTGACTAACACGGGCAACTGTTGTATGCTGGGTTCCGTAAGATAGGCATCCTCAGAGATTTGAGTAATCCAAGGGCCAGCCTGGTTCCCAGTTAAAAGTGTATCAATAATTGCTGACGTCTTGCCCGTTGGCCCCACAGGACACAGTATGTCCAGGGCTTGTACATGCATATATACCATAAGTTAAGGGGGAAGTTTGAGAACCCTGCAGAGACAGTCCGAGGCTGTGTATGAATTACCTTGTGGAACATCTCGAGCTCTGGGCCTCTCTGAAGATTCCCGGAGAATGCACAATATCCACATGAGTGTTCACACCCACTGTGGGTGTTAAAACGTGACCTGCCCGAGATTGCATAGCGATTCTCAGCTTCCTGTCATTAATCGTAAGCATAGAGTTAGTTAACCAGTAAACTGGGTTCCATTAGCGAATCACAGCGTTTGATGTCCTGCACAGGCGCCCAGCCTTTTCGCTCATGACCATGTTCCCTGGTTAATTTAGCGAATTGCAGCGTTTGATGTCCTGCACAGACGCCCAGTCTTTTCGCTAATTAGGTATAGGGTTTAACCAGTAAACCAGGTTCCATCAGCGAATCGCAGCATTTGATATCCTGCACAGATGCTCAGTCTTTTCGCTCATGACCACGTTCCCTGGTTAATTTAGCGAATTGCAGCATTTGATGTCCTGCACAAACGCCCAGTCTTTTCGCTAATTAGGTATAGGGTTTAACCAGTAAACTGAGTCAGCCTTTGATGTCCTGCACAAACGCTTTGACTATGCTTCCTGGTTAATAATGTAAATAGTGTAATTTCTGTAACATAAGTTCTGATTGCTAGGCAGAGAAAGAGAAATGACACTTTTGATGCTCCACCTTAATTCCTTTCGCAGGTGCAGCTGGTGGGTGCAGCATTGCCGTGCAGATTAGCTGGTCGTCCCTGTCGCATGCTGCTGCCCCTTCTCTTCTGCCTTGTCATCATTATTTACTATAAATTTGTACTACATGATTTTACACGTAGGTACAGTTTCACCACAACTGTCACACCTACACCATGTATTACATACATTACGCTACATAACAATTAGTTGTTAACATAAATGTAGCAAACTTTTCGCTCAGTTTGACCTGAGTACAGGATTTTTCACCATCGTCACGGAGTTTTTCCCTCAAGCTTGCTTCTATTAACGTAAATACGAGGTTTTATCGCTCACTGGCGACTGTGACTTTCTCCTGTAGCAGGACAGCACACACACACCACAGTGTGAATCTTGTGTGACTGAGTTAGGAATTATATGTATGTATATCAAAATCTTTTTTTTTTCTGAAGAAAAAAAAGATTTGATTTTCATGGGGCGCAATGTCACGAGTCAGCTCTTGACATCATTTGGTGGGAAACCGCGAACTCTAGTGGGGTCCCAGTGTTTATCGTTCAGTTAACCGTTCAACCGGCTGGGAGTGATTTTCAGGCAATTTTTCATTATTTCATAAGTGATTGTCTTTGTGCAAGACATTGTCACTTCCGCTGAGCGATTTATTGTGGGCATGTTTCGCTCATTCTAGCCGTTAGTAATGCGGCTGGACATTTGCCTCTATCCTACGATACGGAGTTAGTCAAGGTTTGAACGCCGCAGAAGCAAGTAGTGTGTGGCAGAGTCCTTCCTACGAAGCAGTTCCCACCGCCACCGTATTCCCACTTAGCTGTGATTGGCGAGAGACAGCAAGTGCAGTGTCCTTCCAGTAACGACGCCCAGTCATCCGCTTTGTCCACTTTCCTGACCAGTATTTTCTTTTCGTATTTTCCTAGGTTTAAGAGTTAGCTTTTGAGTGAGCGAGTGAGTGCGATCTCCTTAGTTTGAATTCATTTTGAAATGTAACGTAAATTTATTACTTTGTAATCAATAAATTTAACAGTTCTTTTTCTCGAGCTTAATGTAATGTAAATTCGTGTTTTATTTTCCATATCAAGTTTATTTCCCTTATAGCTCCTAGCTTGCATAAACGCTTTGCTATTCATAACTGGTATTTAGGCCAATCTTTTCATATTAAGCTTAAAATCTGTTGTGCCATCTAGGAGTTAATGCGTCAGCAAGAACGTGTTACCATTAATAGCATTAGTTATTGTCAGGGGTGAAGTCACTTTCTCTAGAGGCCAACAGTACTAATAAACAGCATTTGTGAGTAATTAGTCTCTGCTGTGTACTGTTGAGAAAGTTTATAAATTCTCGTTCTTAGAGAATCGGCGAAGAAAGCCAGGATAAAGTAATCATTGCTTGATTTTAACAAGACAATTCATTATCCCTGCTGGCAGTGTTATTAATAATTATTCTTTAATAGTGCATTTATTTTAAAAACCCCGTGACACCCATTTCTTTGCAAAGGCCATTCTCTTTTTATGCTTGACAACGGTAACAAGAGGCTTTTTCCTGGCCGTCACAGTCAGATATTTCAGTCTATTTTGTTTGGGACTCAAATATTGGAGCAGAATGGGATTTTGATCATCCACTTGTTAGGCAGTAAGGGTAGGGTTTTCATGCAACTGACGCCCGATGCTGCTAGACTGCGCTCGGAGATCTGGGGAGTCCACCCCCAGCCTGTCTGTAGGAGGGTACCTGTACTACCCCTCAGCCTTTAACTGGGACACTAATCGGCGTACTGAAATTTCATTAACACCGGTTTATGCACTTATCTAACGGCTGCTTAAACCTATTTTATAACACTCGATAAATCGTGCAATGTTGTCATGACCTGTATTAAACTTAGACATCCCTAACACGCCACACTGTTGACTTAAACACTAAGTGCACAAAGTAGGAGGGGGGTCTACCAAGTGAGATAAAACAAAGACATCCAAATATGTGTGTGGTGTGCGTGTGGCCGTGCCCGTGTGCGTGTGCCCGTGTGTGTGTGTGTGTGTGTGTGTGTGTGTGTGTATGTGCGTGTGTGTGTGTGTGTGTGTGTGTGTGTGTGTGTGTGTGCGTGTGTGTGTGTGTGTAGCTTTTTAAAGCGACAATTACCGTCACTAAAGGGGATAGGTGCAGGAGCGGGAGGTTAGCTGCAAGTGTTTTTTTTTCTCCAGGGCGATTTTCTTTTTTACTGATTACGAGAGCATAGATACAATGTAGGCAAGCTGGCGTGCCCGCGTCACTTCCCAGACACGTCGAGGTGTGCTAACTATAGCTTTTGCATGTTTCACGCATTCTGTATTTCACCATCCCCCAGTATACCAGATATACAAATAACATCATCATCAACAGCCTGAAGCAGTACATAGCAGGGAGGACTACTCTCATTTTCAGCCAATATGACCCAGTAACGTGTTCCATCCACTCCCAGCAAACCTCCACATTTCATCTCTTCGTCATCATTGTCTGTTCCTTTCACGCCATCTTTGGTTTGCTTCCCAGTTGCTCTAGTTGTCAATATAATATCTGTTTGACGAAGGATGTGATCTGTCCACATCCATTCATGCACTTTAATTGTAGAGATTTTTTCCTCCTACTTTCGTCTATTCCCTTATCCAGAAGCTCTTTCTCTATGTCTCCATGTAACCCCTACCCTAAAACTCTTCATTTCTACTTAAGTATAGAATCTAATAAAATCCAGGGATTTTATTAGGTTCTATGTTCCCGATCTGCAAGATAGAGCAGGGAGGACACACTGAATAAATAACCATCTCTTTTGGCACAACTGCAATTGCTTATCCTTCAGTTAGTTACTTAGTTTGAGAAATGCCCCCCATTCCATTCCTGTTATTTGCTTGACTTCACTGTCATGAAGTGGGTCTGCCTGAACTGCCTGTCCTACGTAAATGTATTCCTCAGCACGTTCCAATTCTTCACCTCCTATTTTGACTAGACGGAAACGAACATGTCTGGCAGACATAATTTTGTCTTCATATTAGTTTTTCATGTCAACCGTCAGACTCTCCCTGTTCAGGCCACCAAACATTTATTGTAGCTCCTCCCCTGGTTCTCTGAAAGGGGCTACTCTGTCTGCGAACCTGTGATTGCTCGGTCGGTCTCCACTGTTGTTAATTCCATTGTCATTTTAATTTCTGAAAACGTCCTCTAGGCTCGCCATGAAAAAGTTGTGTGAAATTTTGTCTCATTATCTACTACCTTTTCCATTGTTATTTTCTGGCTATCCATTTATATTGACCATGCTATCTCTACACATACCTATTAGTATTTGAACGAAACTTTCTTCTACATCTTGCCGTTGAACTGCTGTCATCACTGCCACTGTTTCAAATGAACCAAACCATTCTTACAATCAATAAATGCCATGCACATAAGACAGGTGTGTGCGTCCTGACACACATCTGTCTTTGACAACAGTAGGATGACTGGGGGAGGAGTGTGAGACATGGCAATTTTGCAGGGAGAGCGAGCCAAGTTCCTGCGACAAAATGGGAACCTACGGCATTCAAAGACTGACACAAAATTCCAAAATATAAAAATATGCATCCCGGTGTGCTTTCCCTGACCGGCTTAAATATACACATACAGTATATACCTTCCCCGTCTTGCAGGGGTTAGTGAAAATTAGTATTTCCGACTATATTATTATTATTATTAGTAGTAGTAGTAGTAGTAGTAGTAGTATTCCTTCATTCCATCCATCTTCTTTCTTTCCTTCATTCTTTCCTCGTCCTTCTGCCAACGGGTGACTTTACACTCCCTTTTCTGTCTTTCATTCCTTCATTCTTTCCTCTTCCTTCTGCTTGTCGGTGGCTCTATACTGAGTGACAAGCCAAATGGTTTCCTGTACACCAGGAAACTATTTACTATGCTGGGTAGTAACCATATAACTAAATTTTGGCGCCTGGTGGTTTAGTGGGTAATTATTGTGCTCCAATCGGATTGAGCCGGTGAAGGTTTATATCCAAGGGGTGGTTGGGGTTTATTGCTCACGTAATGCCACTCAGGGATGAGTGAGGTTGGTCACTCCCATCTTAAATGTCAGGACCAACTGCCTAGCCCAGGGCTCCTACGCTCCTCATGGGGCAACGTAGGATTGGATGATGGATGGATGGATTATTATTATTATTATTATTATTATTATTATCATTATTATTATTATTGTAATAGCTAACGGCCATATTCTTTCTGCTTCAGCAGATTATTCGAGATCCGAGTCAGAAGTAGGAGAAGGAGAGTTGGAAGGCAATAAATTGTGAAGAATTATTGGTTTTGCTTAAAGATAAATTAATAATTCATTACCTGATCATGTCAGAAACTGGCGGAATAATTTCTGAAACTATATAATGACATGGAAATGATGTATTTATTTTTAAAAAATAATACAATATATATGTCTGAAAGGTTTCTGACAGTAAAATTTCCCCTATAAAGCGAGGAAGCACATTCAAAAACAACAGTACACTGTATATCTTTCTGCATGTTTAAACCATTTGCCTTTTCCTAAACTAGTTCTCCATGGTGTGTGGTAAATTATAGTCTTGCATCATTAGACAATATTCAGCTACTGGTTAATGGAAGATAACATCTAACCCTTCCGGTTCGGAAAGTCGCTTTCCATCTGAATAAGAACCTCTAAAGCAGGCAAGAATTAGATCAGAACCCAACCAAAACCCCGTCACTGAACTGAAGGAATTAAGTACACTAACGTCCTTGTTTACATTATTCTTGCTACAAATTGTATTGTTATGGAAAGGCCTTAGGAACTGGAGGGTTAGATCCTATGTTTATTAACCTTTTTTAAGACCAGGGTGTTTTGTTATCCTATATAAAATTACCCAACAACAGAACAAATAAACTAATACAATGACGTAACTGTATTGAACAGATTAACCCTAACGCTACGGCCACAGTGTAGGAACTGTATTACTATTCTGGCTAGCGTCAAACCATTGTACTGATCTCCGAGAAACCAACCACGACAAAATTTTTAAAACTTATCTCAAGTGACGTTTCGACAGAACTGAGAACTATTTATTTTATTCCAGTTTATGACAAAATCCTGACACACACACACACACACACACACACACACACACACACACACACACATTAGACTAAAAAGACTGTGAGACGCGTGGGTGAGAGACGAGTGAAATAATACTTGAGATTTCAGAAAAGAGAACAGAATCATGAGATATAAAGAGAGATCGTACTCAGGACCATAAAAATAACAATGAAACTGGAATAAAACAATGGATCTGTATACTGTTTGGCATATAAAATTTCGTAGCATCCATTCCCTAACCAACATATTCGACAATTTATGCTCCAGTATTTTATTGTATATCATTTTTATTATTCCAGGATTGATGTCCACTGCGTCAGCAACATACTAAAGGAATATAACCACCTCAGCACGGTAACGTCTTTCTTATAGTGTAGTATATTACACTTCCGAACTCCAGACGACTTATTTTAGTTTCAGAGACTTCAAATAAATAAACCAGTACAGTGTGCTTATGAGCGCGTGACGAGCAAGCGAGCACCATGTTATCATCCCCTCTAAATTTGATTTTGGTAATTGCGATGTTCAGCGATTAGAGCCGAACAATCCATCGAAAAACTCGAGATTCCAAGCGGTTCCTACGCCTTTGTTTTTCTTTTTTTTTAGTTGATAACGAAATTTATTAAGTGAATGCACATGCAGAATAAATTTCAACTCTACATCACATAGCAGAAAAGTTATTAGCTTCTGCTCAGCTAATGGTCAGGCCGGGTCGGGCTGGGCCGTTCATTTCCAAACTTATATGACAGTAAACTTCGCTCACTCGCTCGTAATAAGTAAGTATATAAAAGTCAGTCTACACAAGAAATTAAGGCGCAACATTCAAAATATATCGCTGAGTAAGATGATTTACAAAATGTTCCAAGCTAATGAGTCTACGATGCAAAGATGTTAGGCCATGGACGCGGCAGGAAACAAATGGCACAAACCCATCTCCAAAGCACACCTAATAGAATAGTGGGATGCAAAGACGGAAGCTTACCAGAAGAAAATAAATAAACAAAATAAAATGAAACAAAGTGGACGGAAAAAAAACAGGCAGAAGTAGAAAGATTGAGCCGTATTTTTGTTGGCACCCAAGTCTTCGTAGCAATTCTTCCTAAGCGATTTCTTTTGCTTTACAAACCTTGATATTCCCATGATAATTGTTTCAGTCATTTCATTACATACATGGTTCACATAATAATATACTTGATAACAGCTGCGAAGTTCAAATTATGTTCGAAAAGGTAACGAAATCTCCCAAGCGAGCGAGATTACGACCCTTTGTGAGAGTTGAGTAAGACGAGTGAAATTAAATTACAGCAGTACAAAAAGCTTAAGCTCCAGTCTGTCTGTCTGTCTGTCTGTCTGTCTCTCTCTCTCTCTCTCTCTCTCTCTCTCTCTCTCTCTCTCTCTCTCTTCCCAGCTCAGCGCCCCAGGTTACGATGTCTCCCTCCCTGATGAGCATATAATTGTTTGGCCTGAGAACGAAAGGCAAAATATACTGCGACGGAAATGAATCGATAATTGGTAGTACTTGAGTTAGGTACGAGGCTGAGAGAGAGAGAGAGAGACAGAGACAGAGACAGAGACAGACAGACAGACAGACAGACAGACAGACAGACAGACACAGACTGACAGACACACAGACAGACAGACAGACACACAGACAGACACACACACACACACACACACACACACACACACACACACACACACACACACACACAGATAGACAAGTAGACAGACAGACAGACAGACTGACTGACTGACTGGCTGACTGACTGACTAAGAGAGAGAGAGAGAGAGAGAGTTAGTACTGATCATATAAATAAGTAGAACCAACACAAACTGTAGTCTTCACTTACCTTAGCCTACTCAGAGGTACTTAGCAGTTCTCTCACCAAATTTCCCTCAAATTGTTAATAGGCTGCCTCATATGGCTGGTATAACATGAAACTTTTAGTAAATACATAATGTTCTATTCATCTATCACACTGCCCAAATCAATTTTCTCTGCTCCCTAATAATGACAAACAAAACTTGTTTCCTTTGAAGTACAGTTAGTACAATGGCAAAAGATGTACATCGGAACGGGAAAACCTCGATTTCTATTCCCTGTTCACTCTCACCGTAGGAGAAAATATATATATTTCCCCATTCTTCCCCATTAATTCAAAAGTACAAATGGGAACTTCGATTGTCGCAAGTCGTATCCTTAGGGACGACTGGCATTTAGCAAAAACTTTGTATCTACCAACCTGACCCTTGTTCAGTCGACAGCCGTTATGCCCAAGCCATCTCCTTCCTCTAACAATCCAACCAATGTTTCTCACTGTTTTTTTACCGGTTAACATATATTCACATTATCACCAGAGCTATAACCCACTCTCCCTGCACCGAAGCAAAAGAGCCTAAGTATTTATGTGCTCAAATTACTTTTTCTTCATTCTAAAATAATTTACATGTATATTGTGATGGCAGAAAAACCTAGGGTACTAAAAATTAAAATAAAACTATTACTCTAAACGTTATGACCTACAGCAAAGGTGTTCGTGTTTTCTTCCAACTTACATTGGATGTATTATTTCAACTCAGTGAATCCCACCGCTGCCAAAAGGCTAAAACTTATGTTCATCTTCAAGTGGAAAGCAGTTCTTCAGAGACTGTCAAACATGTAATGGCTTCAGGCTTTCTTTGAAATACACTTAACCCCTTCAGTCCAATGACGCCTCTTTTTTGTTCTTACTATCTACAGTGCTGACGTCTTTATGACCTTACTCGTCTTCAGATTGACGTTTTTAATTGAAATGTTTATACTTAGCCTTAATTTGCCCCGTCATTGCAGGATGATCCCACTAAGCTAAACAAAATCATCTGTTGGTAGAATAATGCAACAAAATACGTCAATGACATCAAGGAGTTACCGCCAGATCACTCAGTGAGGTTGGCCTAACCTCTCTAGCTAGCCATGAGTAGGCACTGCTTATTAACTTAATTAATATAGAGATTGCCGTTCATTCAAGAAAACAGCACCCGGGTGATATTTATCCACATGCTTCTGTGTGTCTGGTAATTCTGAGTTACTGAAAGATTACGGTGACGCTAAATTATTCTAGTTAATCATGTGACTTGATGGAATATAATAAACGGCCATGGAACGGAACATTTGGTGCAACATGTCAGAGCTTTGTTCACCATAATAAAGAGTAATCACAGTGTGAATCATCTTTTGTGTTCACTGGACTTGGTTGTAAAACAGGTGTGGCACTTCTTAATCTATGATAATTTTAAATATAGTACTTTCAGTTTCAGAGTCACAGATCCCTTTCCCCATTATACTTCTTTCTTAGTGTGCCTTAAATCGCAACGCTTCCTAAAATTCACTTCTCCACATTTTCTTTCTTCCATTGCTTCCTTCGTTCTTTTAAATCTAACATGACGGTATGACCAAAAACATTACTGCTGAATTACCTGTCTTAGTTGCTTTCGTTAATCAGAACTCAAATACTGTACTAATTTTTTCTTTTCTTTCTAACATAAGATTTCAAATAATGTAAAATGTTAATTGTATATTGTGGAAGGGCGCCTGTACCACAAAAGTCATGTTACCATTCTATGTCCTACGTATGGATATTTTAAAAGGTGAAATTTAAATACTTCAGTGGTTTTGTAGTAGGAAAAGAAAATGTAAATTATGACTCTGTTCACGTCATGATACTTTTAATACACTAGAGCCTCTTCTGATTATAGCAGAAAGCCTGAGGAACACTTTCAACGTTTATTTATTGTATGTATGAAAATTTTAGACACTGACTAATATTTGCTTTAGAAAGCTGGGCAAAGAAGGAATGCCTTTTTTTGTGAGGATAGGCGATTGCTGATTATCCTCCTTAATGGGTCATCAGTGCCTCATTATGTCAGCTGAGTAGTAACTTTTGTGAAGGACATCTGCATAAATTCTTGTTCCTGGGTTCAAAATCATGTTTATATAACGGCTTCGGTCAGGACCTCCAAACCCCTTCCCCCATCAGGTGTGGGTTGGCCTTTGGGATCTCACCTTACCTAAAACGTGATCCCAGTAAAGATTGACTTTTGTGCAAATTTTCATGAACTTAGGTAAAAAACTATGACATTGTACCCCCTAGGGGCCGCCGTCCCCTCATCCATGGCTATGGTTATCAGTAGTCTCACCCTGTCTAAACCTGGTCAATGCAACATTTCGTGTTCCTAGGTTAAAAACTTTGTCAAACTGACTTTGTCAGGACGCCAGGGGCTGGCTTCTCTTCAGTGAGAGGTAACCTTCGGTGGTTCAATCCTTCCCAAAACATGGCCGGGCTGAACATCTCTCATGTGCAAAATTTCATGTTCCTCAGTTAAAAACATTGGCCGTGAATAACGACTCTGGCTGAAACAATTGCCCCCCCCCCCCCATCGTGTGGGACGGCCCTCCTGGGTCCCATTTTACTTGGAGAGAGTGAACTCCTACAATTGCGTTAAACTTCGTTTTCTTTCATAAAAACTGACCGTGCTAAATGGTTTCCGGCAGAACAACCGGGAGCCACCGCCCATATGGGTGCTGCCGTTGCAGGCTTAACCCTAACTGAAACCTGGTCGTAGGAGAGGCCTTCCACTGTACTAAATTTCTTTTTCCCACAATTCCACCCATAAGGTCTGAACCGCATTTTTCAAGAAAGTGCAGTAACTCAGTGAGGGAGAGCGGGAGAGAGGGAGAGAGGGACACACTTAAGGACTATATTTGGCCGTCTCTGTGGGTGTTAAGGAAGTACCAGAATTTCTTTTAATCCACTCTTGGTAGATACAGAGAAAGAACAATGACCGTCAAGGAAAACATATGGAGAACATAAACGAAATTTCGGATGACGGCACAGATGGAAGAATATCAGACACTGAAGGGTGGTTTCGAAATAATGTTTCTGGCAGCTAGTCAACAGGCTTTCTTCCAGTCAAACTGCATCAGTCAAGCACCAGAAGAGAAGTGTGTGCTTAAGGTGGCTGTCACGCTTGCCAAGGGGAACAAGTCTGCTTAGTCTATTGATGATGATAATGCACACCTTGTTGGCATAAAACTGTCTGGTGGAGGCAAGATAAAATATTTAAATGTTCTATCGCCGTCAGGTGGAAATTTTAATCCCTGGACCCAATAACCACTCCGAATCTTTACAACCCTCTGGATATATCAAGACTGAGAAAAAATAAACTAAAATACATCACACATCAGATTCATATTTCTTCGCCACACACACCGCCAGCGAGACATCCAAGGAGTGAGTTAGTAAGTAGGTTGTCAAGTTTGTCAAGAAGACCAAGTTTGCCTAAATCTCCCTGCGTGCGTGCAAAATGCGCTTTAATTAATTTTAACTTTGAGCTTGCGAGGCTGAGAGGCTGAGGCGGGTGTGTATGATGAAGAGCGTGGAAGCACTGCAAGTTGGATAGCTTAGAAGTTTTTAGCGACGTGGTGACGCTCTGTTTCATGATATGATCCCTAATGCTTCTTTGCGTGTGTGTGTGTGTGTGTGTGTGTGTGTGTGTGTGTGTGTGTGAGAGAGAGAGAGAGAGAGAGATTTAGCTCGACTTATCCAACTGAGCCGTCACCACTCCAGTCCAAACTTAAGCCAAGACCAATAAGACAGATCAGAACAATTAGTTTGACAAACGTTGCTAAGTGACTTCCGACTTCTTAATGTTCCTTCAACTGCTTGAGAGAGAGAGAGAGAGAGAGAGAGAGAGAGAGAGACACACACACACACACACACACACACACAAATTGTTTGAGGACGTTTATGGGTATATCAGAGAGAACTTTGAGTGACAACGGTAAATAAGATGGTGTACGAGAAAGGCGTGCTTGAAGAAGAAGGAGGAGGAGCAGGAAGAAGAGGAGGAGCTTGATCAGTAGCGACTCGGGGAATATATGACGAAGATTGCTTGCAGAAGGATATGGAAGACGAAGAAGAGCTAGACAAAGAATAAAAGAGGAAATTTTTTGAGAATGTGCTAAAAGGAGGGGGTTTGCTTGCTCTGTTACAACCTAGGAAGAGTTCAGAAGTCCTCTTTACATTTTTTTTTTTCAAGTAAGAAGGAAACAAAGGCCAGAAATCCGTCAAGATTGTTCTCTCCAAGAACAAATAATAACAGGACAACAGAGAGCCAAATTCAAGATCCGTTAATTTTGAAATACCTGGACACAATGCGATTTAAAAACTGGAGGTAATAGACAATAATGAAAACAGACAGAGGAAGAGAGTTCCAGAGTTGACCTGTTGCATACATGTAGGATTAGGGGTAACGATAAATTTTTGCATTTGAGAGCTGAATAGAAAGGGATGAGAATTTGCTCCCAGATGTGGGCTACGCTCCCGCCGTAGTGGTGGAGGGATGCAAGCAGACAGTTCAGAGGACCAATGACCGTTGCAGTACAAAAGAGATGAAGATGCAATAGTGCGGCGAACAAACAGAGCCTGAAGAGAGCCAGTATGAGTAGAGTTAGTATGATGAAAAACCTTAGACTCCACCTTGGTGAAATGAGCTGTATGGGGGGAGCCTCTTCACACATGAGAGTTGTATTCTGCACAGGGGCGAATAAAAACCCTGCATAAAGCAAGTTAGCAACTGTGCAGGGGTAAAGTAGGCACGGAGTTGGCTTTAGCACACATAATCTCTTGGAAGCAGATTGTACAACAGAGATGATATGATCTTTTCAAGATAAATCCCGAGAGAATGAAACCACAAATATAATCAGAGATGATGCAGGATTAAGCTGGGTATTGTAAAAAATCAGAGCATACTCCTGTGGAAGATTCTGATGGGTCGAAATACGAAAGAACTGATTTCTGATGCATTAAAAACAAGATTACCTCCACCCCAATCAGAGATATGAGCCAAGCCAGACATTGCATGTGCCATAGTCTCATCCCGCGTTTGTTGAAGTAATTGCTGAGATGGACGGTGCAGGAAGCAGAGAGAAAGGTGAAGGGTGGAGTCATCGGCATATGAGTGGATAGGGTTAGATGTACAGCATAGGTCACTGATGATTAGGAGGAGGAGAACTAGTAATAGGACAGAACCCTGAGGAACATCACTATTGATAGCTCTAGAGGCGTGGTGGCCGTCTACAACAGCAGCTACTGAACGACCAGAAAGGAAGCTAGAGATGACGGCACAGATCGATGGATACAAACTGTTAGAGGAAATTAAAGATTCATGCCAGACTCGATCGAAAGCCTTTGTAATATCAACTGCAATGGCAAAGCTTTCGCCAAAGTCCTGAAAGGAGGACGACCAGGAGTCTGAAAGGAAGGCGAGAAGATCGCCAAGGGAGCGACCCTGACGGAACCCATACTGACGACCGGAAAGAAGGTTTTGATAGGACTGGTGTTTTAAAATGTTTTGGTGAGAATGTATTTAAAGAATTTTGAAATACAGGGTGTTAAAGCAGCTGGGTGATAGTTAGAGAGGTGGAAATAGTCACCCTTCTTTGGATCAGGCTGACTGAGATAAAACTTCCAGCAAAAAGGAAAGGTAAGTGAGGGCGCCCACCATCCACAAACTTGGTGTAATTCTGTCTTCATTTCTCTTTAAACTTAATGGCAAGCCAAATGGTTTCTTGTAAACAAGGAAACCATTTGCAACTACTGTCATAGTGTGTTAAGGCATTTCAACCTGACTCAACCTATAAGCGTTTGCAGCCAAGGATGGGTTTGGATTTATTGCTTCCATTATGCTGCTCATAGGAAAGAAAGGTACCCTTGCCTAAAGTGCGGGGACTGAGTATTGTAACCCCAGGCTCCTACTCTCCCGTTGAGGCACAGAATGAGTGGGTGACTGAATATTCTTCCCCCTTTCCTGTGTGGTTTATTTGTAGTATGCCACACCCCTCTGTTGGTTGTACATCATTTATCCCTCCACTGCCATGACGTCTTTATTATTTTGGCTACTTTCAGACAGTATTATGCAACCCATCAAACGGTAGGAGTTAGACATCGCCTGTATTTACACGGTCTCAAGAAGTCTCCCTACAATAAGTAAAATCATAGAGAGAGAGAGAGAGAGAGAGAGAGAGAGAGAAACGGATTCAGGGGATTGATGTATAATCCCATTTCTTTCCATCATCTTTACTTCCGCCAACGAAGTTGGAGGACGTTGTGTATTCACCTATGTTTGTCTGTTTGTCCACGCGATAACTCCAAAAGTTCTCAATGAATTTTAAGCAAATTTTGTGGAAGGGTGGCCATGGGCCAAGAAAGAATTTATTAAATTTGAGGGCGGTATGTATCCCGCACAATATCCCCAGAAGTTCCCAATGAATTTCAATAAAATTTTGTGGGTGAGTGAGCCATGGGCCAAGAAAGATTTGCTTATACTTTTCGGTGGATCCGGATCCTACGTATTCCACACAATAACCCCACGGATCCGAATCCGGATCCTTTTTAATGGCAATGGCATTGGCGGAGGTATGCTCTCTCTGAGTGCTTTCTGGTTAAATTAGTGTAAGGTTTATGTTCCAAGCAGTGAAATTATTAAATATGACAAGCATTGCCGCATATAACAATTTTGTTATGGATAACGCCGGACGAGTACATTCAGCAGAGCGGAATCCCTAGTGAGTAAACGGTTAATTAATGGCTGATAAAAAAGTGTCAACTTCACCAGCTGCCAACTGGTACAGAAACTACCTGCATAGCGTGCCAGTAAATTTCACCTCCCCACGCACACACCCTCGCTTAAACTTAGGGTAACCTATTGCCTGACGTCGCAGGTTGTAAGGGGTGGCACTGACAAAAGGATCTTCAGGGATCTTTATTCTTTAGCATGGAAAGTTTGGGGATTTGGGATTCGTTACGAGTCTGAACAGATCTTCCACGAGGCCTACCAACAAGTAAACACCCCCTCTAACGCTGCCACGGAAGTTCTGAATGAGGCAAATCTATCTCATCATCATCTTTGGCGGAGAGTATTAGTACCCAAGTGGTAATGTGTGAAGTGTGTAAGCTATCTGTTGCGTGTAAGCTATCTGTTGCATGTAGGCAAACTTTTGAGCCTTCTAAACATGATGCTTAGAGTGTTGCACTGTATACATAAAACATAGTCATTCCCTCACCTACACTTTGCCTTCATATATGGCTTTTGGTTTACCCCATCATACCACTAAGACAGACCCGTATATTCTCATTCTGTCTTGAAGTACTGTATTCTCAATGGGACAGGAGGGAACCAAAGATGTCTTGTTCGTTTTTCCTTTGCTTGATTTTTGTTTGGCATATAGGATGTTTATATTTCCTTGCATGTTAATTAGGAAAACTGCTCATGTCAAGCAGGCATTGATGGTACAGCACGACTAGAAACTCTTTACTCCTACACCAATATGGCATTTTTTAGTAGTTTATTTGTGTTGATTCCAAATTATAGCCACCTAGCTTGTGAAGAGGTTAATGAAGGTTGTATCTAACCTTCTAAAAACATGTCCTAAGCTAAATAAAAACGATACTAAAACAACTAAAATATAATATGCTAAAACAGAGGCTGAGGAAGAGGAGCCAGAAAGTATCCTAAGAGCGAGATTCTCACTGAGAGTTGTATTCTGAGTGGCACAAGGGGCTTCGTGACACCTCGTCTTTACTATTTATTCCACATATCACATATTAACATCATCTTGCATGCTATTGATATCGTTTTAATGCCAACATAGAGTGCATCAGTAACATACATGAGGATACTGATGTCATGTGTAAAGGAAAGCACTAAGGAAAAGGTGATATGTAACTTCCTATGCCAGCACAGCCCTCAATGTCACGATGACACTTTTTTGTCGTTGATATTCTTGTTGTTACCATGAAATTGTACCCGCATTAGGAAAGCCCTGCGGCAGTAAAGGAGCTACTGAAGGCTGTATGTAACCTCTCGAGTTCAATATCTCTTTCTTATATAATTATAATTAACTAGACAGCAAACTGCAAGAATATAACACAGGATGAACCATTTATAACGCTCATTCTGTACTTAGCCTGATGAGTTTTTATGTTAAGGGGACGGCTTAGTGAGCATTATCAATGTCTCTCCCATACATTTAGTCATTTCCACGCCCACTGACACATCCACGCCCACACCAGCAGACTGACCCATCCACACCCACACCAGCAGACTGACCCATCCACGCCACTCATAAGATATTACCAGGCAAGTTTCTGGTAGAACACTATTTACAAACACAGGTAAAAACACTCACAGGTTCAACAGATAAATAACATCAACTTCACGTAGCAGGAATCAGATAAGAACATGATCGCAATGAAAAAGCTTAATTAAAAGTTGTTTAGGCCTTTCTAAACCTGAAAAAAAAAAAAACGCCTAAAGGTAGCAAGAGTAAACTACAAAAACGTGAAAAGGGAAAGAAACTCTCTCTCTCTCTCTCTCTCTCTCTCTCTCTCTCTCTCTCTCTCTCTCTCTCTCTCCCTCTCTCTCACTCTCTCTCTCTCTCTCTCTCTCTCTCTCTCTCTCTCTCTCTCTCTCTCGTGTCCCCTACTCTCTTATTCTAATACGGTAAAATAAACCCTTCAGTAAATTACCCTCCGGGACAGTCCCTTCAGCGAGAGATGGGGAGGACAAAGTTACGCTGCTCTTCTGCCCAATCAACAGGCCACAAATAGTATAATAAATGTTGCTGACCAGGCGGGAATTCTGCTGTACTTTTTGCTCCCTTCCCTTTTTTAGATTTTCACTCTTCATTTTTTAGTTGTTATGTGGACCTCCTTCGTGTGCATCGTTAATGTAGCTTTCCTTCTTATTTCGTTTTTTGGCCTTTTTTTTTCCTGTTTCTTTGACATATCAGTTTTTATTTTATTTTTTTTTTTTACCTCAGAGAATGCCGAGAAATCTTTTTACGTTCTTTCTGTTCTCGGAATTTCACTTTTCGTTTTGACTCTGTGCACCTGCATTTATTTGCTCTCTCTCTCTCTCTCTCTCTCTCTCTCTCTCTCTCTCTTTCTATCTATCTATCTATTTATATATCATTTTTTTAACTCGTAGATCAGTGGAACACACCTTTTGCGTTCTCTTCCGTGAATTTCTCTTTCATATAGTTTTACGTTCATTTAAACCTTAGGCTACCTTTACTTGAACCTCCGTTTGTTTGTTTTTGTACCTATCTATGTCATTCAATCCACATTTGCCCTAATCGGGAAGTTAGAGGCCCCGCGCTAGCCTGCTCATTCCCGCTACATCTATAGGCCTATCATCCTGTTTATCCACTTATGCACACACACACACACACACACACACACACACACACACGTGCAGTACTAAATTATAACTTCAGGATAGCATATGACATAGTAAACAGCAATGACAGTTACAAAAAGAGCCTAAACTATAAAAAGGGAAATTATCTAGACCTAAAGAAGTATTTCTTAGAAGTTGATTGGGAAAATGAGCTTAGAGGACAAGATTTAAATGCTGTATATAAAAATTTTTGTGAATTTTATGAAATAGGAATCCAGAAGTACATCCCACAGCACAAAGAAGCAGATAAGAAAATACAGAAATGGTTCAATACAGAATGTAAAAAATCAAAAGAAAGAAGAGATTTGTTGTGGAATAGATACAGAAGACACAATAGTGAAAGGGCATATAATAATTACAAACAGGCAAGAAACGACTATACAAGAATAAGGAGGGAAGCCCAAAAACAGTTTGAGGAGGTTATAATAAATAAAAGTATTATCAACCAAAGCTGTTTTACAGCTATATTAGAAGCAAAACGAAAGTAAAAGATATAATGCAATCCATTACGGACGAGGGAATCACTTATACACAAGAGAAAGATATTTGTGAAGCACTAAATAAGAATTTCCAATTAGTTTTTACAGAAGAAAAAAATTTTGAGAGGGACTATGTGGAACACGCATGTCCACACATACTACCAGATATACAAATAGCAGAAAAAGTAATACAGGAGGAGTTAAGTAGATTAGACAGAGGAAAAGCAAGTGGTCCTGATGAAATTTCATGTTGAGTATTACGAGAATGTGCAGAGGAGTTACGTAAACCATTATTTTTAATTTTCAAGAAATCCTTGAGTCAAGGGAAACTACCAGATATTTGGAAAAAAGCAAATATAGTCCCCTTATTCAAGAAAGGAAATAGACAAAATCCACACAACTACCGACCAGTATCACTGACCAGTGTTGTAAGCAAGGTATTAGAAAAACTTATAAGAAAAGCTTGGGTAAATCATCTAGAAGAACACAGTATGATAACAGAAAGACAGTTTGGTTTCAGAAAAGGAAAATCATGTGTTACTAATCTGTTGAGCTACTATGAAAGAGTAACACACACAATACAGGAAAGGGAAGGATGGGTGGACAGTATCTATTTAGATTTCAAGAAAGCTTTTGACACAGTACCACACCAAAGACTTTTATGGAAACTGTACCATCAAGGAGGAATTCGAGGCAAACTGTTTTGTTGGATGCAAGACTTTCTCATAAAAAGAGAAATGAGGACAGTACTAAGAGGAAACTACTCATCATGGAAAGAAGTGACTAGTGGAGTACCACAGGGTTCAGTGCTCGCACCAGTCATGTTTTTAGTGTATATAAATGATATAAACAGTAACACTGGAAATGAGAGCTATCTGAATATGTTTGCAGATGATGCAAAAATACAAAAGAGAATTACTAGCACAGACTCTTGTAGGGAGCTACAAGAAGAATTAAATAAACTTCATGAATGGAGTAGTACATGGCAAATGGAATTCAGTGTGGACAAGTGTCATGTAATCAAGTTTGGTAAAAGTGGAAAAAGACCTGATTGGGATTATAAGTTAGGAAATAAAACCCTATACACATCAGAAAGAGAGAAAGACCTAGGTGTGATTATCAATAACAGACAATCTCCGGCTGACCACATCAGCGAGAAGGTACGGAACATGTATACACTGCTTGCAAATATGAGAATAGCATTCACATACATAAATGAAGACATGCTAAGAAGAATAATAACATCATTCATTAGACCAACCCTGGAATATGCATCAGTAGTCTGGAGTCCTCATCTCAAAAAGCATATAGACAAGATTGAAAACGTTCAAAGGGCCGCTACAAGATGGATACCAAGCTTAAGGGACCTAAGCTACGAAGAAAGACTAAATAAACTGAATCTACCAACACTACAGGAGAGAAGGAAAAGAGGTGACATGATAATGCTATATAAGTGCATATCAGGAAAGGAGAAAATAGACATAAATGATTACTTAACATATGGAGAAGCAACAGCAAGAGGACACTGCAAAAAACTGCATAAGAAGAGAGGTGATAATGACGTAAGGAAATTCAGTTTCCCAAACAGATCAATTGATCAATGGAATGCACTACCGAATAAAATAGTGTGTGCCAAAACAATTCACAAATTTAAGGATATGTACGATAAATATGGTTTAAGACACGGGACAGTACGAGCTTGACTCATTCCTGTAAAGATACAATTAGGTAAGAACAATTAGGTAAGGTAAGAATACACACAAGTATCATATAGATAGATAGATAGATGTAGATATAGATATAGATATAGATAGATAGATATAGATATAGATATAAATATACAGTATATAGATAGATATCTATAGATAGATATACAGTCTATCTATCTATCTATATAGATAGATAGATAGATAGATAGATATAGATATAGATACAGATATCTACCTATGTATATACCTAGGCTGCTTCCCCCAAGGAAAGGGAGGTAGCCGAGACAGGACGACACACTCTCCATTTACTCATCCATTCAAACACATTCATTCGCATCTTAGCCCCAAAGGGGAGAACGGACAGATCATCACCGCACCACACCGCAAAAGGGTCAACTGCGCAATGCAATCAGTGACATCCGCAGCAGGGCCCGACAGCAGAACTGGTTTACCCCTGCCACATCATAACAGACCCACCCCCTTACCCGCACCTGACCTGACTAGCTGATCAGACCAAATGCAGGAGAATATCCCCTCAGGGCTGCGTCATCACTTATTCATTCACAATTTCTCTCCATTTATTTCTGTCACGCACAGCCACTCTTCCTTGCTCAACAGACATCCCTCTCGCATCCAGCTCTCTCTTCACACTGTCCATCCATCCTATTCGTGGTCTTCCTCTCAGCCTTACATCTCTCACATCAGATCTAGTTATCTTTTTCACCAATCGCTCATTATCTATTCTCTCCATATGCCCAAACCATCGCAACACCCTCTGCTCAACTCTACCAGCCATCTCCCGAACAACTCCAGTTCTCCTTCGCACTTCATCATTTCGCACCTGATCCATACGCGTCACTCCACACATACTCCTCAGACACCTCATCTCCATTACATTCAAACTTTTCCTCTCTGCTACACCCATATTCCATGTTTCAGCCCCATATAATGCAGTCGGTATCACAACACCCTCATACAGCCTTCTCTTTACATCCATTCTAAGCGAACGACATTTAAACACTTTTTTCATTCCTCCCAGCACCTTTCCTACTTCATTTATTCTAAACTTCACTTCTGCATCTATTCTTCCATCCACAGCAACATGTGACCCTAGATATTTAAAACAATCTACCTCCTCAAGCAACTCACCATTCTAAACTATATTCATCCCCCTACCATTTATCAACCTCGTACACTTCATCACTTTACTCTTATTCTCATTTACTTTCAATTTCCTCCTTTCGCACACCCTTCCAAACTCCTCTACCAACTGTCTCAATCTCTCCTCTGAATCAGTCACCAGTGCAGTATCATCTGCAAACAGCAGCTGCTTCAGATTCCACTCTCCACCATCAATATTTACCAGACTCAGACCACCTAAAACTCTTGCATTCACCTCCCTCACAACACCATCCATGTAAATATTAAACAACCAAGGTGACATCACACATCCCTGCCGCAGCCCCACTCTCACGGGAAACCAATCACTCACAGCATTTCCCACTCTTACACACGCTCTACTATTTACATAAAAACTTTTCACCCCTTTTATCAACCTACCATCAAGTCCATACAATCTTAAAACAGTCCACAAAGCCTCCCTATCAATTCTATCATACGCTTTCTCTAAATTCATAAATGCCCAAAACACATCCTTGCCTTTCGCTAAATACTTTTCACACACTTGTCTCACAGCAAACTCCTGATCAATGCATCCCCTCCCTCTCCTAAAGCCACACTGCTCATCACTAATCACTCCCTCTGTACCCTCTCTAACTCTCATAATTAACACTCTACCATACACCTTACCTACAACACTCAACAGACTTATACCCCTAAAGCTAGTACATTCATACTTATCACCCTTGCCTTTATGCAATGGGACCACACAAGCACTTGCCCAGTCAATTGGCACCATACCTTTCTCAAAGCACACATTCAACAATCTTACTAACCAGTCAACAATAGTCACTCCACCACCCTTCAGGCATTCCACAGCACACCCATCCATACCTGCAGCTTTCCCTGTGTTCATCTCCTTTACTGCCTTCTCCACTTCCTCCTTCGTGATTAAAGAATTATTCAACTCTCCCAACACATTTATTCCTTGCACCTTTCCATCCGCCACAATCTCAGCCACCCTTTCCTCCTCTACATTTAACAATCTTTCAAAATACTCTGCCCAATTTTTTTCCTTACTGCATCCATCTCAATTAACATCCTTCCATCCTCTGCTTTTACTCGTTCTTCCTTCCCAGACTCTCCCTTTCCCACCCGTTTCACCTCCTTCCAAAACATTTTCTTATTCTGTTGAAAATTCTCTGTCAGCCGCCTACCCCACCTCTCATCTGCTGCCACTTTAGCATCACGCACAGCCCTTCTCGCTCTATTCCTCTTTTCCTTATACCTTTCATATGACATCTCATCCTTCCTCTGCAGCCACACTTCATATGCACGTCTCTTCTCAGCCACAGCCATACTTACTTCCTCGCACCACCATTCACTTCCTTTTCTTACACCACCACCCACACGTCTCACACCACACACCTCTTCTGCATGCCCCACCACAGCTTCTTAAACAACTGCCATTCCTCCTCCAAGCTGCCATTTTCCCGATCTTTCACTGCGTTCCACTCATCTTTCAATTTCTCCTTATATATATATATATATATATATATATATATATATATATATATATATATATATTTACATATATATATATATATATATATATATATATATATATATATATATATATATATATATATATATATATATATAACGTACATACTCGTAGTAGGAATGTAAAATGTGGTTCATTTTCTCTCAGCAGTTAAAATTCAAACTGTATTCATACATATAGTTTGTGCACTTTGTAATTCAGCAATATCATAATGTAATGCAATTAATCATATAAAGTTGTCTTGTTATGAAGCTGATTACCACTATTGGTAGGCTACCTTCCTGGATATAATGACTAACATTTTCTTGGTATCAATCCTGCGAAGCAGGGTGGTATCATTTTCGGATAAGCATCCTATACCGTTGCACGAGATTCAGCCTGTGTGTGTGTGTGTGTGTGTGTGTGTGTGTGTGTGTATGTGTGTGTGTGTGTGTGTGTGTGTGTGTGTGTGTGTGTGTGTGTGTGCTTTAACTCCATCTAGGTTACATTTTGATAGCCTGAATGAAACTTCCCAGGTGAGTTCGTCTGGTTACTCCGATCTTTAATTCTGAAACCATGATTTTCGGAGGGGTCAGCCCCCTCACCGAAAACAAAAAATAATAATATTTAGTGAAACGATGGCAGATATGGCCTTACTGTCTTAGTATGCAGTATATTGCTCAGTGGACTTCCTTCCCTTAATGCTATACTTGGAGACCGTGACTCCATCAAAGATTCTTGGGGGTCAACCCCCATCCCAAAAATAAAAACGATCAGCCAAACGTGGCTGTTGTGTATATATATGCAACGACTTATCTTGCTCTCATGTTCCTGAACTTGATTCTTCTGAAATCTCTACACTCTGGCTTTGGCTTTCCTGTCATTCTCTGACCAAATATATCTGTGCTGTTTACATATCACCTAATTCTACCGACTATCAAAAATTCGTCGACTATCTTACTTCTACGATGGAACTCATTCTATACATTTCTCCTTTCTCTGAAATCTCCATTCTAGGAGATTTCAATATTCACCACCACCTTTGGCTCTCCTCTCCTTTCACTGATCCACCTGGTGAACAAGCCTACATCTTTTCTATCCTTAATGACCTAGAGCAGCTTGTACAGCACGCTTCCCTTATCCCTGACTGCCTTGGAGAGAGCTCCAACATACTTGACCTATTCCTTACAACTAATCTTTCTGCTTACGCTTCCTCTCCACTGGGCTCCTCTGATCACAACCTTATTACCTTAACCTGTCCTATCACTTCAGTACGGCCTGTGGACCCTCCAAAGAAACGTCGTCTGTGGCACTGTGGAGCTGCAGACTGGGAGGTCCTCAGGCAGTACTTCATTGATTTTCCCTGGAATGATTATTGTTTCCTTGGCCGGGAGCCATATGAGTGTGCCTTGTGCATTACGGAGGTTATTCTCTTGGGCATGGAAGCATATATTCCCTTCTCATATCCTTTGTCTAACGCAAGAAAGCCTTGGTTTAATCACGCTTGTCCTAATGCTGTCTGCAACAAGGAGAGGGCCTATAAAAGGTACCAGAACCAACCCACCCCTGAATCACATCTTTTTTTACGTTTCTGCCCGGAATCGTAATAAGTCTGTTCTTTGCTCTGGTAAAAATAATTTCATCCGTACTATATGGTCTCAACTCTCCAACTCAAGTTCTTCCCGCTCCTTCTAGCACCTTGCCAAAAACCTTTCCAACAACTTTATCTCATCATCCTTCCCTCCTCTTTTCTACTCTGATGGTTCTGTAGCTATTTCTTCTACTGATAAAGCAGATCTCTTCACTCAGACTTTCACCTCCAATTCCACCTTAGACGATTCTGGTGCTGTTCCTCCATCACTTCCCCTCTCTGACTTCCTCATGGCTGACATTAAAATTTCTCCAGCTGAAGTATTTTCTGCCCTCAAAGGCCACAATATTAACAAGGCATATGGGCTTGATGGAGTCCCTCCTGTTGTCCTCAAGAACTGTGCTTCTGTGCTTACACCCTGCCTATGCAAACTCTTTCACCTTTGTCTATCAACTTGTACCTTTCCTTCTTGCTGAAAGTTTGCTCTCATTCAGCCAGTCCCAAAGAAGGTTGACCATTCCCAACCCCCAACTATCGTCCAGTTGCTTTAAAATCCTGTATCTCAGAAGTTTTTGAGTCAATTCTTAATAGAAAAATTTTAAAGCATCTTTGTTATCACAACCTTCTTTCTGATCATCAGTATGGGTTTCGTCAGGGACGCTCCACTGGTGATCTCACCTACCTTTCAGACTCCTGGTCATCCTCCTTTCGGGACTTTGGCGAAAGCTTTACCATTGTGCTTGACATCTCAAAGGTTTTCGATCGAGTCTGGCATAAATCTTTAATTTCCAAACTGCCCTCCTATGGTTTCTATCCTTCTATCTGTTCCTTTATCTATAGCTTCCTTTCTGGTCGTTCTATAGCCGCTGTTGTAGACGGCCATCGTTATTCTCCTAGATCTATCAATAGTGGTGTTCCTCAGGGCTCTGCCCAATCACCAACTCTCTTCCTTTTAGTAATCAATGACCTTCTAAGCTGTACATCTAACCCTATCCACTCGTATGCTGATGACTCCACCCTTCACCTTTCCATTCTGTTCCCGTAACGTCCATCTCAGCAGCGACTTCAGCAAACAAGGGATGAGGCTACGGCACACCTAATGTCTGACTTGGCTCGTATCTCTGATTAGGGTAAAAATAGTCTTGTTGTTTTTAATGCATCAAAAACTCAGTTCGTACACCAATCAACCTGACAAAATCATCCCCATGTGTACCTACTAATGTTTAATAATATTCAGCTTAATTGCATCATCCTTGAACATGCTGGAGGTTTCATTCACTCGAGACTTATCTTGGAAAGCTCATATTACATCTCTTGTAAAATCTGCTTCCTAGAGATTAGGTGTGCTAAGCCGAGTTCGTTCCTTCTTTACCCCTGTACAGTTGTTGACTCTATACACAGGTTTTATCCACCCCTGTGTAGAGTACAACTCTTATGTGTGGGAAGGTTCCCCACATACAGCTCTTCTCAATAGGGTGGAGTCAAAGGCTTTTCATTTCATCAACTCTGCTCCTCTTACTGGCTCCCTTCAACGTCTGTATCTTCACCACACTGTAGCACTTTTATCTCTTTTGTATCGCTACTTCAATGGTTACTGCTTCTCTGCTTGCATTTCTCCACCTCTACGACGGGCGCTTAGCACCCGTCTAGCAGCAAACTCTCGTCCCTTTTCTGTCCAACTCTCTAATGCAAGAGTTAACCGTTACTCCCATTCCTTCGTTTATGCAACAGGTCAACTCTGAAACTGTCTCCCCCTAGCTATGATCTCCAGTCCTCCAAATGCAGTGTGTCCAGGCATCTCGAAATGATCGGATCTTGAATTTGGCTTTCTATTGAATTTTGTTTTTCTCTTGGAAGGAACAGATTTTGCGGGCTCGTTGGCCTTTGGTTCCTTCTTCCTAGCATTAAAAAAAAAAAAAAAATGGATTTCAACGAAATCGGCATGCATATTGCATGATCAGGTATACTGAGACCATGTTTTCTCTTAATGCACAGGAAGAAATTGCACATCTTTATTCAACTCACAAACACATCTTGTACTGAAGGGGTTTGTGGTTCCCTTGTCTTCTCATCAGATTGCCGTCTCTCGCAAGCTGTCACCGGCTGATGGTATGAATGCAGTATAGTGGTCGGCTTGCATATATGCCTGACGTATGCAGACAGCTTTAACATGCCCTATCAAACTGTGTTTTGCGGGTGCTGAAGGGCAGTTGATCAACGGGGCCGAGAGTACTATTTTATCATTGACCCATTCCACTCAGTGGTACACACACAGCTGTAGGTGTGGAAGGCCTTTGCAGTGAAGGATGAAATGCATGTGGCAAATGTGTTAGTTGGTTCTGGTTGTAGGAATTACGAATTCACACGAACAGCAAAAACACGAAACTAATGCAAGAGTATGCACAAATCAAAGACACAATGGCTCATGATATATATATATATATATATATATATATATATATATATATATATATATATATATATATATATACAGTATATATATTTATATATATATATATATATATATATATATATATATATATATATATATATATATATATATATATATATATATATATATATATATATATATATATATATATATATATATATTCGTCATCATCCATTTGAGTATCACTGCAGGACAGGCCTATCCCGACCAAAGTGGGGACGATACAACCTATGTATCTCTACCAAGTGGCTTAGGCTGTCTGGTAGAGATTGTATGTAGGGTGAGAAGTGCTTGTGTGATTGTAGTCTTGGAGTGGCTTTGGATGTGTGTGTAGTCTGTGAACCAAGTGTAATCGGCTCATACAAGCTGATTGGGTGCAAGCATACTTTACAGTATGCGCCACTGGTTCAACCATAGCACCCCTTATGTCCGACAAAGCAGTATGTGGCCAGGAGAACAATCCCAAAGTTTATTACCCTGGCGGTGCCTTAACCTTCACTCTCCAGTGTACGAAAACGCACACTTTACCACTGTACCACAGTGGTTCCATATATATATATATATATATATATATATATATATATATATATATATATATATATATATATATATATATATGTCTCTTTTTAGGAACTAAAAAACAAAGGAGTACACTAGTCCCCTCACCCCGCCCCATTTAGTCGCCTTTTTCGACACGCAGGGAATACGATGGCAGTATTCATCCTAACACAACCTGGCCGCAGAGTAGTAGTACCACCCCATTATGCAGCCAGATTGTGTCCCCTCCGCCACAGGGGGTCTAGTATGATGTGGCAGGAATAAACCAGCTCTGCTGTCGGGCCCTGCTGCAGATGTCACTGATTGCACTGCTCAGTTGACCCTCGTGCGTTGTGGTGCGGTGAGGATCAGTCCCTTCTCCCCTTTAGGGCTAAGATACGAGTGAATGTGTTTGGGTGGATGAGTAAATTGGAAGTGTGACGTCCTGTCTTGGTTACCTCCCTTTCCTTGGGGGAAGCAGCCTAGGTATATATATATATATATATATATATATATATATATATATAAGGAAAGAGAGAGGTGAAAAGATTAGTAAGAGAGAGTAAGAAGAGAGTGGATGAGGAATTTGGAAGGAATTTGAGTGTAAACTGGAGGGACTGTAAGAAAATGTTCTGGAAAGAGTTGAAAAGAGTAAGACAGGGTGGAAGTGAAGTTAGCAGGGGAGTTAAAGATAAAAATGGTAGATTACTAGTGGAGAAGGGAGAAAAAGTGAGCAGATGGAGAGAACACTTTAAGGAATTGTTGAACATAGAAGATGGAAGTAATGCGAGCATAAGTGGCTGGGGAATGGCTGGGAGAAGAAGGGAGGTGAGAAGACAGGAAGAAATCAGTAGGATAGAAGTTGTGGAAGCAATGAAGAAAGTTAAATCGGGGAAAGCCCCAGGAATTGATGGAGTGTGTGGTGAAATGCTGAAGCATGGGGGAGAGATAGTAGTAGAATGGATGTGGAAGATGTGCAGATTGGCCTGGGAGGAAGGTAGAGTCCAGGAGGATTGGAAGTCAGGTATAATTATTCCCTTGTACAAAGGAAAAGGGGAAAAAGAAGTGTGTTGTAATCATAGGGGCATTTGTCTTCTTAGTATAATACGAAAGGTGTATTGTAGGATACTTATTGACAGAGTTAGAGAAAGAACAGAGAAATTAGTTGGAGAAGAACAGGGAGGCTTTAGGAAGGGAAGAGGTTGTGTAGATCTGATATTCATTCTTAGATCTTTAGTGGAAAAGTTTCTAGAGAAGGGAAAGAAGTTGTATGTGGCTTTCATGGATTTGGAGAAAGCATATGACAGGGTGGATAGACAAGGATTGTGGAAAGTGTTAAGAATATATGGAGTAGATGGGAAGTTGTTGAATGCTGTGAAGAGTATGTACGATGGTGCGAAGGCTGCAGTGCGTGTGGATGGTGAACTAAGTGAATTTTTCTCTTTGAAAGTTGGGTTGAAACAGGGATGTGTCATGTCTCCATGGTTGTTCAATCTGTACATAGATGAGGTAATAAAAGAGGTACAAGGTAGGGTAGTGGATGTTGGAGTGGCCCTGGTGAGAGAGGATAGTGTTTGGAAACTCCCTGTACTGTTGTTTGCAGATGATACTGTGTTGTTGAGTGAAGACGAAGGGGAGCTGCAAGGCTTGGTGGATGAGTTTGGGAGAGTGTGTAAGAAACGGAATCTAAAGGTGAACGTAGGGAAGAGTAAAGTGATGGTCTTTGAGAGGGGTGAAGGCAGAGAATGTACAGTGAGGTTGGATGGTGAGGAATTGGAAAATGTGAGTACGTTTAAGTACTTGGGTAGTGTGATGAGTAAGGATGGAGGTTTGGAGGGTGAAGTGCTTGAAAGGGTACATCAGGGAAGAAAGGGTTCTGGTTCTTTGAAAGCAGTGATAAGAAACAGGGAAGTGAGCATGGAAGTGAAAAAGTTACTACATGACAGTATTGTGATACCAACTCTAACGTATGGAAGTGAAGCTTGGACGTTGTTGGAAGGACACAAGTCAAGAGTGAGAGCAGTGGAAATGAGTTATTTAAGAGGAGCCTGTGGAGTCACATGGAGAGACAGGCTGACGAATGAGGATATAAAGGAGCGTTGTGGTGTGGATGTGGATGTGATAGGAAGCGTTATGAGGAACACACTGAGGTGGTTTGGCCATGTGGAGAGGATGGAGGGTGAAAGACTGACGAAGAGAGTTTATGTGAGTGAGGTGGAGCGGGGAAGAGGGAGGGGGAGGCCGAGGATGAGATGGAGGGATGGGGTGGAGAGGTATATGAGAGAGGGGTGTGTGAGTTGGGAGCAGGGCAGTGAAATGGCGGGGGACAGGGCGACTTGGAGGCGATTTGTTTGTGGCCACCCGAAACGGGATTGAGGCGTCTGGCAATATATATATATATATATATATATATATATATATATATATATATATATATATATATATATATATATACAGCAAAAGCTTGATATAACGAACACGGGATAAAATGGAAGCTTGAAAAAACGAAACGATTATTTTCCATAAGGTACTCGTAATATTCCGTAAGTTTTCTGTTCTGTCACATGGCGTCAGGTGTCCATAACGGAAACAAGCCAGTTTGCCCATGGCTGTGGAAAAAAAGTGATGCACCGGAACGTTTCCGGTCAATCACGAGGTGCAGGGCTTTGTCACAGGCCGTGGCAAAAAGCTGCTTTGTCCCTGGCAGGATGAGGCTGCTCACCTCGCTGCAGTCTACAAGCAACCCCTGCACAGTTCAAATCTTCTCTCCAAGTGTGCGTGATTCCCTTGGCATTACAAACTTTTTTGTGCCTTTTCTGTAGAAAATAAGCAAACTAATCGTTCGCCATGCCTAAAGTATAGGAAAAAAAAAAAAAAAAGAAAGAAAGAGGGAGGCTTTCTCTGGGCCAGAAATTAGAAATAATCTCGAAAATTGAGCGTGGCATACCAATGACGACGATCATGACCGACTAAGGGGTCAAGACTTAGACAGTGATTAGGGAAGCATCACGTCTGACACATGTTTGGGGGGCCGTGTCAGGCATAATTCTACAAACAAGTCATATCCCCCCCATTTGGAGGTGAGTTTTTTACTGTTTTATTTATTATTATTACTGTATTATTATTACTGTGGGTTCTGACTGCTCTGTGTGTATCATTATGACTAGCATAGGCAGCATGTGTGTATGTAGCTACTTAGTAGCAACTGCGTATAGGCTTCAGGTCACGTGTTAGGGAAGAAACATGGGAAAAATCGCATATTTCCGGAAAATTCCGTTCCATCTATGGTTTTGAAATGGAAGCTTGAAAAAGAGGAATATTTGATAAAACGGAAATGGGGTTGGCTGAATTATTCCATTATTTCAAGCTTTTACTGTATATATACATATTGTTACGGATTTGCAACTACCGACTCGGTAGTATCTATCAATCAATCTCTCTCTCTCTCTCTCTCTCTCTCTCTCTCTCTCTCTCTCTCTCTATATATATATATATATATATATATATATATATATATATATATTTATATATATATATATATATATTTATATATATATATATATATATATTTATATCATCTCATATCAGCAGCCGTTTGAGTGTCCATTGCAGGACCGGCCTATCCCGACCGAAATGGGGATGATACAGCTACAGTATCTCTACCAAGTGGCTCAGGCTGTCTGGTAGAGATTGTATGTAGGGTGAGAAGTGCTTGTAAGTGTAACTGTACTGTAGTGTTGTAGTGGTTTTGGATGTGTGTGTAGTATGTGAACCAAATGTAATCGGCCCGCGCAAGCCGACTGGGTGCAAGCATATTTTATAGTATGCGACACTAGTTCAACTACAGCACCCTTGATGTCCGCCAATGCAGTACGTGGCCAGAAGAGCGCTCCCAATGTTTATTACCCTGGCGGGGCGCAAACCCTAATTCTTCAGTGTACGAGAACACACACTTTACCACTGTACCACAGAGGCTCCATATACAGGGTGTAACGCGACGTATGACAAAAACTTACACCAATGATCTATCATGTAATTTTGAGTATATTTTGTTCTATAAACATATGCTCTCTGCGACCCCATATCAGTACCCTGCATTCGACTGTTTTGTAGAAAAGCTTCGTCTCTTGCATGTGCCATTGGGTGAGAGCTTGGCAGGGCGACGGGAGACGAGTATTATTAGCTTATACTGCACTGTACATGAAAATCCCATATCCTATCAGTACACACGAGTTTTAAGAAGGAACTTTACGTTGTCTATTGATTCTTTAACATCGTCATGCATTCATGCAATTCTTTTGCACAAATCGACTGTAATTAAGGATTAAATACAAAATTTTATGGCTTGCAATGGGGTAGGGAGGGAGGGAGGACAGGCTGGTGTGTTATTGCCAGTTATGTAATATTTGGTTTGTAGGATGTTGCTACCAGCATTATCATAACACCCACAGCTCACTCAGTGAAAGATCATTGCTGTACTGAGTGACTAGCATCACTTTAAGTCAGGAGTAATATTATTATTCATTACAATTTTTCTGCTGCAAGTAAACGTGGCACCATTTTTTTCATACGATGTTGACGTGAGAACAGTGACACAGGATTGCCAATGTAACGGCTATGCAGCTAGACCTATTTTTTGCTTCTACTTGCGGCACTAACATCTGGCAACATGATATCTAGCTACATTCTGGATATTTTTGCCATTTTCAGGTGATATTCTAAAGATTATATCGAATTTTCTAGCAATGTTTTGCAGTGATTATTATCTAGCGACATTCTAGCAAGTTTTCAGGACTAAACTAGCGAGACTGATGAAAAGGACTTGGCAACCCTGCGTCCACTGTCATTTGAACCAGAGCATTTGCAGGGGAGGACACACTTCAAATACTGTTCTCCTTGTTCTTTTGTTCACTGGGTTCAGCTTCACATGTTCATAAAACAGCATGTCACGTACGTACAGCAATGAAGAATATGAAGATATCGAGTATTTACGGATTCCGCGATGGTAATGCCAGTCTCCAGAGAGGAACACAGGTGCATACCCAGTGGCGCCACGTTTACTTGCAGCAGAAAAATTGTGATAAATAAAATTCTTCCTGACGAAGTGAGGCTAATCTTCCTTTAGAATAACGTTTTTTCACTGAATGAGCTGTGGGTGTTATGATAATGCTGGTAGCAACATCCTACAAACCAAATATTACATAACTGGCAATAACACACCAGTCTGGCCTCCCTCCCTCCCTACTCCCTTGCAAGCCATAAAATTTTGAATTTAATCCTTAATTACAGTCGATTTGTGCAAAAGAATTGCATGAGTGCATGACGATGTTAAAGAATCAATAGACTACGTAAAGTTTCTTCTTAAAACTCGTGTGTACTGATAGGATATGGGATTTTCATGTACAGTGCAGCACAAGCTAATAATACTCGTCTCCCGTCGCCCTGCCAAGCTCTCGCCCAATGGCACATGCAAGAGACGAAGCTTTTCTACAAAACAGTCGAATGCAGGGTACTGATATGGGGTCGCAGAGAGCATATGTTTATAGAACAAAATATACTCAAAATTACATGATAGATCATTGGTGTAAGTTTTTGTCATACGTCGCGTTACACCCTGTGTATATATATATATATATATATATATATATAAATTGTTACATAATTTGCAACTACCGACTCTGCCTATCTAACAATGGGAAACGGGTTCTCTGTTATAATTACGTGGGTGAAACACTCGGTAGTCGAACTCTTCTAATATACTATAGCAGTAGCCGTGTGTCTGTTTGTGTGTGTGTGTGTATTTTGGGCAGCCGAAACTACACATTCAAATCGCACCAAAATTGGAACAAAAATCGGGAAAAATTCCCTGATGTGAAAAACTTAGTCCCATCATGATTGAAAAACTTTTACTATATTTAATGAGTGATCACATTTTGTCCAAAAGAACTATGCTTCCAAAGCCCGGCATAGGATCTCCAGAGAATTATTTGCCCAGAGGTAGAACTAAAATAAACTAGGTTCCATTACCTAAGCTGCAAATAACACGATCAATTGGTTAGCTGCAAAAAATCCAAGTGACATCGTTACACTAGAACAGCACATAAATGCGAGAGCCCTCCGCAGGAGCAAGTGCGAGGGGCCCGAAGGGCCCACGAGCACTTGTACTTTACTATACATCTGACTTATGCTACAAGTTCTGAACATTTACATTAAACAATACACAGTCCAGGTTTCCTAGTGGTGACTGTTACATAGAACAGATACACGTACCAGGTACACATACGAGATACCAGTACACAAAACAAGATACTATCTAATGCTAGTGGAGGGTCAAGATACATAAAAAGGGTAAGTAGGTACTTACATACTAAGTGGCCTTAACTTAGTGGAGTGTTGGATCATCTCTACATGACAAGTGCTCCAAGCCCAAGGAGGAGAGAGAGAGCTCTTCCTCAGCTGTCGCAGATTATATGGGCAAGGTCTATGGGGCAGAGTTTAACAGAGCTCCACCCTACATGAATGAGTGACTCCATATCTTTCTTACTAACAAACACCTTGGCGGCCCAGAACAAAAGGAATGCCCCCAGGTCAATCCAATTATGGGATTAGCACCTCATTTAGAAGAGTTTAGTTCCGAGCCTGATGAGGTTATCACCACGCCTATCGTTCATTATCGGTTTGGAGTTCTCATCCCTGTCTTTTTCTATGGCAGTCAGTCGGCACAGCTCATTACAAAAGGTTGCTCCATAATCCGCAGGCAAAGTGTATCATTCTCAGGCAGGAGAATAACCAGTGCAACTGGTTATCTCCTGGGAAACACAGCAGCGTCGACATCACCATGTGACAATATCTATCTATCTATCAATATATATATATATATATATATATATATATATATATATATATCATTCATTCATTCATTGCCAGACGCCATGTATCTCAAACGGGGTGGCCAACGGCTTAGAGTTAATTGTTTTACAGGGAGGGGCACTAATCCTCCACCAACCCCACTTGACACATACTGTAGGGATGCCAACAGCATCTGGTGTTCCCAGGCGGTCACCCATCCAAGTACTAACCAGACCCAACATTGCTTATATATATATATATATATACTGTATATATATCATCATCATCATCAGCCGTGTGAGTATCCACTGCGGGACCAGCCTATCCCGACCGAAGTCAGGACGATACAGCCAATGTATCTCTACAAAGTGGTGTAGGCTGTCTGGTAGAGACTGTATGCAGGGTGAGAAGAGCTTATAAGTGTAATTGTAGTGCTGGAGTGCCTTTCGATGTGTATGTAATCTGTGAACCAAGTGTAATCGGCCCACACAAGCCGACTGGGTGCAAGCATACTTTATAGTAAGTGACACTGTTTCAGCCACAGCACCCTTTGCGTCCGCCAATGCACTCCCAAAGTCTATTACCCTGGCGGGGCGTGAACCTTGATTCACCCGTGTACGAAACGCACACTCTACCACTGTACCACAGAGGCTCCATATATATATATATATATATATATATATATATATATATATATGCAGCAAACCCTCGATATAACGAACTAACTGAGGGGAGAAGTGGGTCATTATATCCGAAAGTTTGCTATATCCGATGGTCGTTATTAACCGAGGGATTACCATCCTAAGGTCGCTACATCCGTGGAATTGTTCGGTCCTATGTGTGCAACCACAACTTACTCTATGAAGTTTCACATGGAGTATTCAATGGTTTATGTAGTTACACAGTTCATGTACAGTAAATACCATCCTTTAAGAAGTTGTACATACAAAGACGATGCCTATAAGGTAATGTAGTACTGTTACAGTACACTTACCATGCCAGGAAGTGCCAGGAAGTGCCAAGATGTGATGCTGTAGTCACCACAGGAATAGGAGGGAGGCAAGGTGGGGTTTACTGAAGAGGTTAGATGCTGGCAACACACAGTAAACCTCTACACCAGAGCACACGACACTGTAAACACCAGAAATTTTTGTACTGTATCACTACAGCACTATACTTAATCTATCATTTAATAATACAAACTGAACACTCCAGAACAATATTTACACTTCAGTACAATACTACTGTATATACACCATATATCATAACACTTTATTCACTCATTCATCATCCGATTCAGTGAATGTTATTTCTGGTGGCTCTGGTGTCACTTGTGTTGGTGAGGAAGGTGTGCTGGTGCCAGAAACCAAACTGGGGAGGCTCACAGAGGACATCGAAGCAAAAGACACACTCAAGGACTCTGACACAGTACGTTTCTTTTTTCCTGGAGCCGAGGGGACAGACTTAAAGTAGTTTGAAATTTTCTTCTAGACTTTCCTGGCCTGGTTTCTCCTCATAAGGTCCAGCCTAATCCATCTGGGGAGTTCATGATTTTCCCCCAGAAAGCCACCAATGTCCTCTGTGAGGGCCAAGACTATGTCTGCTTCATCGATGGCAGCTGAGAGGGATGGCCCACGTGGCCTCTTCTCTTCCTCCTCCGCAGGTGGTTCAGGCGTGGTCAGTTCCTGCACTGTTTTCTCCTCTGTCTGGTGGTGGTGTCCAGGCATCATCCCCGTCCAGCCACCCTTCCACTTCTTCTGCAGGGATGGAGCCTTGGTCAGCTGCAGCCAACATTTCGGCTGCATTTGGTGGCTCAAACCCTTCAAAATCTGACTTCTGGACTGGAGTCTTGTGGTTTATTAGGAGATTACACCACACATTGGAGAAAGTTGTCACTGGCACTTTCCTCCAAGCCTCTGCCCAGTTCAGAATTGCATCCTTGATATTATATTTCTTAAAACTGTCTGGTGTCTTCTTCCCCCTGGTTTCCACATACCCCTCCTCCTCCATCCCATCCTCTATCATGACTAAGCACTGGTCCAGGTAAATATTCCGATAATGCCTTTTCGCACTTTCTATCACCCTCTGGTCCACTGGCTGAAGTAAGGCAGTCGTGTTAGGAGGTAAAAATATTGCCCTTATTTTTCCATCCTTGGAACACAATTTTGCAGTGGAAGGGTGGGCTGGGGCATTGTCAAGATGGAGCACAGCCTTAACATCCTCCTTACTGATGCCAAACAAGGCCTGCTGCTGCCAAACGGAGGGGTCAAAACTGTGCTGAAACCAGTCGGTTATAGTCTGGGTAAACCAGGCAGAGGGGTTGCTGTGGTATTCCATAGGAAGCTTCTCCATAATTTCTTTCAGAGCCCTTGGCTTCCTACTTTTACCAGCAACGACTGGCTTCAGGCGGTGGGACCCGTCGGTGTTTGCGCACACCAACACCGATGTGCAATCCTCCACACTCTTCCTCTCCGGAGTGCTGCTTATTGTCTTGGAGGCCTGCATATTTTGGGGGAGTGACTTCCAAAAAAGAACAGTTTCGTCAGCGTTGTAGATTTGGAAGTGGTGGAGGCTCTCCTCCTCTTTCAGCTCATGAAAGTGGTTTATGAAGGGGTCCACTGCATCGGTGTCAGAGGTGAGAAGCTTGCCTGTGATTGCCTTATTCACAATGCCATGACGCCGCCTAAAGCACTACAGCCAGCTGTCACTACACTTGAAATTCTTGTGGCCTAGGTAACAAACAAGCCTCTGTACTGCATTTGAATATTGACATCACGAACAGGAACATCCTCTGCCCTCTCCTGTGTGTACCACTTGTACACTGCCTCGTTGAGATTTTCCGTGGGAAGTAGTCGCTTGCAATACAGTTCCTTCCCCTTCTTGCCGGACTCCACTGCTTTCATGGCCTCCTTCACCTTCTCCTTCCCTTGATGAGGTCATGGACTGTAGTTTTCCTGAGATTGTATTTATTCCAGAGTTGACTTCGTGTTGCCACTTCCTCAAACTCCTGAATAATTTTAAGCTTCTCAGTCAGGGAAAGAATCTTCCTCTTCCCCTTGCTTGAGGATGAAAGATTAGTTGATTCTGAAGCCATTCTTGCCGTTGGTAGGAAATGTAGGTAGGTCACACGTGGTACGAGAGGTCACCCACACTAGAGAGATAAGGCGAGAGAGAACCAGAGTGAGCGATTACTATGCACAGACTGAGAAAGACCCAGCGCAGAAAGGGGTGAAGCGCGCAGGCTAGCTACCCTATGTGACTCGTCGTGCGGGTGCTCCCTCAACGGTGAGTCACGAGAGCTGGGTGCACGCGAATTTCCGCCACATTCACCGACCGATGGTCGTTATATCTGGCGGAAGTTAGCTCTGGAAATGGTGGGTCTTTATATCCGAAGTTTTCTATAAAACGGTTCGTTACATCGAGGGTTTACTGTATAGATAGATAGATAGATAGATAGATATAGATATATATACATAGACAGATAGATACAGATATAGATATAGATAGACAGATAGATAGATACACATATATTTACCATATATATATATATATATATATATATATATATATATATATATACTCTGATATACAGAATATATATATATATATATATATATTTATATATATATATATATATATATATATATATATATATATATATATATATATACTCTAAGGAGAGAGAGAGAGAGAGAGACCGATATATATAAATATATATATATATATATATATATATATATATATATATATTGCCGGACGCCTCAATCCCGTTTGGGGTGGCCACAAACAAATCGCCTCCAAGTCGCCCTGTCCCCCGCCATTTCACTGCCCTGCTCCTAACTCACACCCCCCTCTCTCATATACCTCTCCACCCCATCCCTCCATCTCGTCCTCGGCCTCCCCCTCCCTCTTCCCCGCTCCACCTCACTCACATAAACTCTCTTCGTCAGTCTTTCACCCTCCATCCTCTCCACATGGCCAAACCACCTCAGTGTGTTCCTCATAACGCTTCCTATCACATCCACATCCACACAACAACGCTCCTCTATATCCTCATTCGTCAGCCTGTCTCTCCATGTGACTCCACAGGCTCCTCTTAAATAACTCATTTCCACTGCTCTCACTCTTGACTTGTGTCCTTCCAACAACGTCCAAGCTTCACTTCCGTACGTTAGAGATGGTATCAAAATACTGTCATGTAGTAACTTTTTCTCTTCCATGCTCACTTCCCTGTTTCTTATCACTGCTTTCAAAGAACCAGCAACCTTTCTTCCCTGCTGTACCCTTTCAAGCACTTCACCCTCCAAACCTCCATCCTTACTCATCACACTACCCAAGTACTTAAACGTACTCACATTTTCCAACTCCTCACCATCCAACCTCGCTGTACATTCACTGACTTCACCTCTCTCAAAGACCATCACTTTACTCATCCCTACATTCACCTTTGGATTCCGTTTCTTACACACTCTCCCAAACTCATCCACCAAGCCTTGCAGCTCCTCTTCTTCTTCACTCAACAACACAGTATCATCTGCAAACAACAGTACAGGGAGTTTCCAAACACTATCCTCTCTCACCAGGGCCACTCCAACATCCACTACCCTACCTTGTACCTCTTTTATTACCCCATCCATGTACAGATTGAACAACCATGGAGACATGACACATCCCTGTTTCAAACCAACTTTCAAAGAGAAAAATTCACTTAGTTCACCATCCACACGCACTGCAGCCTTCGCACCATCGTACATACTCTTCACAGCATTCAACAACTTCCCATCTACTCCATATATTCTTAACACTTTCCACAATCCTTGTCTATCCACCCTGTCATATGCTTTCTCCAAATCCATGAAAGCCACATACAACTTCTTTCCCTTCTCTAGAAACTTTTCCACTAAAGATCTAAGAATGAATATCAGATCTACACAACCTCTTCCCTTCCTAAAGCCTCCCTGTTCTTCTTCAACTAATTTCTCTGTTCTTTCTCTAACTCTGTCAATAAGTATCCTACCATACACTTTTCCTATTATACTAAGAAGACAAATGCCCCTATGATTACCACACACTTCTTTTTCCCCTTTTCCTTTGAACAAGAGAATAATTATACCTGACTTCCAATCCTCCTGGACTCTACCTTCCTCCCAGGCCAATCTGCACATCTTCCACATCCATTCTACTACTATCTCTCCCCCATGCTTCAGCATTTCACCACACACTCCATCAATTCCTGGGGCTTTCCCCGATTTAACTTTCTTCATTGCTTCCACAACTTCTATCTTCCTGGCTTCTCACCCCCCTCCTTCTCCCAGCCATTCCCCCTGCCACTTATACTCGCATTACTTCCATCCTCTACGTTCAACAAATCCTTAAAGTGTTCTCTCCATCTGCTCACTTTTTCTCCCTTCTCCACTAGTAATCTACCATTTTTATCTTTCACTCCTTTGCTAACTTCACTTCCACCCTGTCTTACTTTTTTCACCTCTTTCCAGAACATTTTCTTACAGTCCCTCCACTTTACACTCAAATTCCTTCCAAATTCCTCATCCACTCTCTTCTTACTCTCTCTTACTAATCTTTTCAACTCTTTCTTTCTACATATAACTCTCTCTTCCGCCTCTCAACTTCTTCCACGCCCCTATTTCTCATCCATTCATTGTATGCTTTCTTCTTTTGTGCCACAGCCTGTTTCACCTCTTCAGTCCACCACGCTGTTCCTTGCACCCCTCTCCGTCTTCTCTTCCTTCCACACACCACATCACATGCTGCACATATTTCTTCTGTAAATATCCTACACACACCTTCCATGTCTCCCATCTGCTCCAATTCATATTTGCCCAATCGTTCCTCCACTTCTCTCTTATACTCTGCCATTTTCTCATCCTCTTGTAACCTTTCCACTCTCATTGCAACTACTCCTTCCTCTCGTCTTTCCCTTCTTCTACTCCTCCATCTTACTTGAATTCTAATTCTGGCCACCACCAAGTAGTGGTCAGAAAGTCCACTCCCCCAACCTCTATAAACTCTTGCATCCATTACACATCTTCGCATCCTTTCATCCACACACACACAATCAATCATTGCCTTCCTTTCATTCAGTTCACCACCCACCCTTCTCATCACTCGCCATGTATACCTGTGGATCATTTTATGCCTGAAGAGGGTATTGGCTATCACCAACCCTTTCCCAGCACAAATGTCCACTAACGCACTCCCATTCTCATCTATCTCAGCAGGCACACCCCACTCACCAACTATTCCATCCACCTTCTCATTCCCAACTTTACCATTCATATCACCAATCAAAAACGCTCTCTCATTCCTTCCAAACTTATCCATGCACAGTTCTGCATTTGTCCAGAACTCTTCTCTCACTCTTCTAGCACTATCTTGCGTTGGCGCATACACACACACAATCGCCCACATTTGTATTCCAATTTTCAGCTATATATATATCGATAGAGAGACATTGTTTGGCTAATTAGTAAATGCTGAAGAGAGATGCCTTCATGTGTTGGCACCAGTGTTACCACGTGGCTCCACTGCCTTGTTGTACAAACGTTCTACAGATACTTCCCTGTACCCTGACAGAAGGATGGAGGACTGCAGAAGAGCACCTTAACACTGCAGTCCACCACGTTTGGGACTCAGATGAGCATTCGGCAACAGCAATACCAAAAACAATAAATAATTTGCAACAGAGGTGCCAGAGAAGAATAATGTTTCACAGTAATGAACAGTAACTTCCTACTTGCAGCCATTACATACTTAAAATTCTTTGTACAGGAAGAAGTGAAACAATTCCCTCCTCCCCTCAAGAAAATAAGGATAAAGATAAAATACCTTACCAATGAAAAGGTGAAAGTGGACAAAGCTGTACAAGTCTAGCGGCCAGACTTTCACAGTTGTCTCCACGCTCACCTAGACTCTAGAACCACATGTCGGAGTGAGTAACGACAGTAACAAATGACCATGACAGTTCCCGACACCTGGTTTTTCCGTTCTTTCTACGACAGCCTCGCCGCCACATGTGTCGGTTGGACTGCTAGAGTTTTGCACTGTTTTTATGTGAAACGCAAGTTGTTTCCCTCAATAATAACGTAACATTCAAGATCTTTCCCTCAATAATACCCTAACAATATTTTCTTGATATGCCCAAAAACAACAGAGAAACTGACAAGTTCTTGCAAACACTTCTGCATCCTGTCAGTATGTTTATAACTCAACAGTTTCCCCTTTAGTTCTCAGTATCCGTGAACGCCAACGGCCTGACCCTGACCCACAAGACCAGAACGGATGGACAGATCTTTTCCTTCAATTTTCCGTTACCCGTAATTTCAGTTTCCGATGTTTTTAGAATACAGCATTTTTTTCATTACAAGTGCATGCTAAACAACTAACTTTTTTGCAAATGTCCTTAGACTTGCTAAATATATAGTATATAAACTCTTTGTGAAGCTGAAAAATCCCTCAGTGACAATAAAATGTGTTCCAACCAACACACCAGTAAAGTTACCCACCAGGTGATCATGCCAATTATGAATCCTTACGCCTGATACTGCTTGTCTTGCAAAATAACAGATGCCAATTGCAGAACTGTGCTTAGAATTAATTATCATAGTCTTTTTTTTTATCCTGGGAGAGAGAGAGAGAGAGACTATGTGACTATTTGAAGGTTACTCTATTTCGGTCTCGAAGTTTAAAACCTTCAACATTTGCAACATCCCCATTCCAAAGGTAAGCATGCAGATGCAGGTGTGGCCTAAAATGTTAATCCGGAACCTGCTGTCGATTTCTACCTGTTTTATGAATGCAGATTTCACATAACCCCCTCCTCTCTCTCCCTCTCTCTCTCTCTCTCTCTCTCTCTCTCTCTCTCTCTCTCACTGTCTACCTCCGGCTGTCTGCCTCTGTCTATGTCTGTCTGCCTCTGTCTATGTCTGCCTTTGTCTATGTCTGTCTGCCTCTGTCTATGTCTGCCTTTGTCTATGTCTGTCTGCCTTTGTCTATGTCTGTCTGCCTTTGTCTATGTCTGTCTGTGTGCCTCTCTCTCTCTCTCTCTCTCTCTCTCTCTCTCTCTCTCTCTCTCTCTCTCTCTCTCTCTCTCTCTCTCTCTCTCTCCTGCATACATATACACATCTCTCTGTCCTGCATACATACACACATACACCCGCCCCCTCACACACACAATAATCTGAACACTCCAAGTTTCATTTTCTATAATGTCTGACTCGAGCTAAAGTCTTTACATGCATCAGGAGCCTCACATTTAACAGTTCGTGGAGCTATTAAAACCATAACTTAAAATCTGTGTCACTCTTGCTGGCTTTCACTTTCTGCTCGTCGCCTACTCCCATTCACACTCTCCTTTTTCATACCATACTCTCACTCTCTCCTTCACGTCCACTAACCCCAAAGGTCTTTTTTTCCCCTCCGTCTCCTCCCTGCCCCCTCAATCTTTCTCCCCGTCTCCTCCTACTCTCTCCTTCTCCACCTCTGTGCTTCCTCTTCTTCCTTTCCACTTTTTTTCCTTCAACCCTGTCCGACCATAAGACCTTTTGGGCAAGTCCGTTCTCTCCCACTCTTTTCATACTTGGAATTCAGATACGGATCACTGCAATTCTGACTGCTGACTATCGCTTTTGAAGGAGTATTGGGGACTGGCAAATATTGTTACTCAACGACCCACGTGTTCTCGACAGCCCACTACTATCATTTTCCTTCTTCCTCTACATCTTCTTCGCCTTTCTTCTTCTCATTGTCATCATTTATCGTTATTATTATTATTATTAGTAGTAGTAGTAGTAGTAGTAGTAGTATAAATCCTGTGAAGCAAAGTGGTATCATTATCAGTACCTTCCTCTATACTATTGCGCGAAATACTGTGTGTGTGTGTGTGTGTTTAACTCCCCCTAGGCTATTCGATGGCTTTGACTGAAACTTCCCAGGTGAGTTTGTCAGGTTATTGGGAAGGTCTTGCGCTGTATAGTTTACGAATCATGATTTTTAGGAGCATAAGGCCCCATCACCAATTAACCCGCCGCGTGCCGGTTATTTTTAGCCCTGTGGGACACCCCAGGGCCGGCCATTTTTCGACCTTTTTTTTTTTTTTTTGGCTAAAATAATAGACTTTGATGTGGAAACAACGAATTTCGCCATTAAAATGCTCACTGAGGCTTGAAAATTGGTTTTATTGAGTCCTGCATACTCGTGTACAGGTATAGCCGCTCTATCACGCTCACCACGTACGTGAGAGAAAGCCGTTTTCTATGTAAGGGATACTCAGGTATTTATGCTGGGAAGGTATAGCAATGGGTAAATTTTTACACGTTACCCTCATCCGATTTTCGACTTTTCGTTCACATTTTCTAGTAGAACTGGTCATTCTAAGAATCTTTTCTTCTATGTCATTTCTCTTGCAAATTGATAATAAACGAGTTACACGCGATTTACTTCCACCAATCACAATCACAGACGAGCACGCGCTCTGTCCGCTCACCCGCTCACAGTTGAAAGTTTGTCCCGGAAGACCAAACTTTACACGTACTCCTCATTTTTACACGTTGCCCTCATCCGATTTTTTCATCCAACCTGAGTGTTTCCTGTTGTTTTTGGTGTGATTCGATCGATTTTGACCTTCGTTTCTATCGCAAGTCGCTAGTTTTTGTTGAACGCCACTAGCGACTTCCGGTGGAAAGGACCGGTCCAAATCAACAAAAATCACACCAAAAACAACCGAAAACACTCAGGTTGGATGTTTGTTATCACTTGAAATGTAGTTTTTTGCGGTTCTTCCCCCTCCCCCAGGAATACTGGGGGACCTGTGGGAAACCGGGGTGTTGGGTGGGGGGAAAAACGCAAAAGCGAGTGATTTCCTACTGGAACTGTTATCAAAATCAAATGAAAAACACTAAAATCCTTCGGAAGAAAATAATTTTAAGCTTCTTAGGGAGTTCGTGTTTCCTAACTGGGGGGCTTCGCCCCCCAGACCCCCCAACCCTGGCTGTGCTTCCTAACTTCGCCCCCCAGACCCCCCATGACATTAACCAAACCTCATCTAACATAACCTAACCGAGAGTAAACAAGAAATAATGCATTTACCTAGCAGTTTACAGTTCCTCGTCTGCATCTGAAGAGCCGTCTGTAGCTGTAAACGGCAACTGGTGGCGGGCGACAGTGCAACAGTCTGATCCTCACGTAAAATGAGACTTTTGCCTTGATTTGGGTACTTTGTTTCTGTTGAAGGTAAAACACCATGCAGTCGCACAAAGCCTACAGTTTTATCTTCTTGCTGGTAGAACTGTGTAAAGTTTGGTCTTCGGGGACAAACTTTCAAATGTGAGTGGGTGAGCGGACAGAGCGCGCGCTCGTCAGTGATTGTGATTGGTGGAAGTAACTCGTTTATTATCAATTTGCGAGAGAAATGTCATAGAAGAAAAGATTCTTAGAATGACCAGTTCTACTAGAAAATGTTAACGAAAAGTCGAAAATCGGATGAGGGTAACGTGTAAAGTTTGACCTAGCAATGTTCAGTACACCTTTCTGATTACTTAATACTTCAGCATCTATCACAAGTTGTGTGTCTTTCTCACTGTGAATGCATTATCTTACACTTACTTGAAGATAGGTACAACCTGACTTCTTTACTTACAGTCCTGGCACTTACAAGAAGGTATTTACAACTTGACTTCACTATATAGTCCTTACAGTTTCAAGAAAATATTTACAACTTACACTTACATGAAAATATTTACAAAATGCCTTCACAATGTACAGCACTGGGTGAGGCACACAGGCAGAGTGAGGCAGAGTGAGAATGAGGGGAGGGGGTGAGTGAGTGTATGGCCTTGACAGCCTGGCGAATGGTAGAGGAACAGTTACCATTCATGCCTGCCAATTTTTACCTGTGAATCTTGAACAATGCGGTCACAGTGAATTCTTTTATTGTAATCCATTTAAAACAGCACTGGCACTGGCTGCCGAATTATGTTAGACCGTTTTAAAACGGCACTGGCATGCGGAGGGTTAAAAATCCTCAGAAACTGTGAAAGGACTGCAGATATGACCGTTATATATTGGTACATTCTGTATGATGGACTGCCGTCTATAATGTGATATTTCGGAATTGCAACCCCCATTGTTTCTTGGGGTCTCAGCCCCCTCCCCTGAATAAAAACAATCAGATACTGGGGAAAGATCTAAATGAAACTTCCCAGATGGGTTCAGGAGTTCCACTATGTACAGCCGAGGAAAGTTCCACCTTATTTTTTTTTTTTTTATGTGTCCGACTCTGGGCATAGGCTTTCACAGCCTGCTTTCAAGGCCCAGTAGCCCTCCTACATACCGCACACCTCTACATGTCACCACTTCGGCGCTAACACCCACCATCCATATAGAATACATGCTAGGGCTCTCTCATACAGGACTGGTGTATTGGTATTAGCGGGGGTATTTTTATGACATGTTGGCGGGCCTTCTGGTAGATCAGTAAAGTCTGATTTTATGAAATTTAAATCCTGAAACTGTTCCCTGCCCCAGTGGGATTTGTACCCGGGTCCGTCAGGACTGCAGGCCAACTCTCTACTGATTGAGCCACCGCCTCCCCCCAGTACACCTGCCTGCCAGTTCAGACCTTTATGCATGAGACAACAACTAGTGAAGCAGTAGCCAGACACTCACATATGTGGTACCACTGTGTGGGAGGGGAGAGGTTAAGGGAGGAAGAAGGCTGGGGAAGCTGACAGTTCCTACCCCTCCCTCTTCCGTCCCCATCCTTCTCACACAGTGACCAGATATATGAATGTTGGCTATTGCTTCGCTAACACTTGTCTCACATTTACTGTTTCAAAGTGGTGAGCGAGTGTATAACGCGGAACTTTCCCCGGCTGTACAGTATTCTCTTACCATGACTTTTAGGGGGTTAACCCCTTTATCTATCTATCTATCTATAGCCCAACGCCCTAATCCCGCAAAGGGTGGCCGCAGACAAAACACCTCTAAGTCGCTCTGTCACCCGCAATTTGACTACCCCCAACTCACCCCCCCCCATATACCTCTCAACTCCATCACTCCACCTTATCCTCGGTCTACCCCTCCCTCTCCCTCCCTCCACCTCACCTACATACACCCTCTTAGTCAGTCTTTCATTCTCCATTCTCTCCACATGTCCAAACCACCTCAGTGTATTTCCCCTAATCTTCTCAACCACATCCACATCCACTCTACAACGTTCCTTCACTTCTTCATTGGTCAACCTGTCCCTCCATGTCACTCCACATGCTCCTCTCAAGTAACTCATTTCCACTGCTCTCACTCTTGACTTGTTCCCCTCTTGCAAGGTGCACGCCTTGCTTCCATACGTCAGGGTAGGGATCACAGTACTATCATGCAGTGACTTCTAAAACTTCCATACTCACCTCCCTATTTCTCATCACTGCTTTCAGTGAACCAACAACCTTCCTTCCCTGCTGTACTCTTTCACTCACTTCATCCCCCAAAGTTCCATCCTTACTCATCACACTACCCAAGTACTTGAATGCACTCACACTCTCCATATCCTTACCATCCAGCCTCACTGTACATTCTGTGACTTCATTCCTCTCAAACACCATAACTTTAGTTTTGTTTACATTAACTTTCAGATTCCTCCTCCTACACACTGTCCCAAATTTATTCACCAAACCTTGCAACTCCCATTCATCTTCACTCAACAATACTGTATCATCAGCAAACAGCAACACCGGAATCTTCCAAATCTCACCCTCATTCATTAGAGCCACCCCCACATCCACTGCCCTACCCTGCACCTCCTTAACAACCCCATCCATGTATATATTAAACAGCCATGAGACATCACACAACCTTGTTTCAGTCGCACATTGAGATCAAAGAACTCACTCAGCTCACCATCCACTCGCACTTTAGCCCTAGCTCCTTTATACATACTCTTCACAGCATTCACCAATTTCCCATCCACTCCATATATTCTTAATACCTTCCACATACCTTGCCTATCTATTCTGTCATAAACTTTCTTCAAGTCCATGAAGGCAGCATACACTTTCTTTCCTTTCTCTAGATACTTCTCCACTAAACATCTTAGAACAAATATCTGATCTACACACCCTTTTCCCTTCCTATATCCCCCTTGTTCTTCTCCAAGTAGCTCCTCTGTCATATGCCTAACCCTATCAATGAGTATTCTACCATATATTTTACCAGTCACACTAAGAAGGCAAATACCCCTATGGTTACCACATACTTCTCTCTCCCCTTTTCCTTTGTATAAAGGAACAATTATACCTGATTTCCAGTCCTCTGGAACCCTTCCCTCTTCCTAAGCCAATATACACAACTTCCATATCCACTCCACAACCCCTTTATCAAAGTACATATTCTCAAAAGGAGAGCAGATTTGGCTTTGCTATCTCAGTTCGTGTTTATCATTTCCTCCAGTACAGTAACTTCCATAAACCTGTATAAAACTGTCTGCCTATAGCAAATATAAAATGAAAGGACGTGGTTGGAATATACAAATTAAGAGAAGCGTGGGAGCTATTAAGTCGACGTGAAATCATCATAAATATGTTTACTGCATTTACTATAACCTCCTTTATGCTCGGTCTAAAGAGGTGGCACCCGAGAACAATCACATTTTTCAACACACAGTATCCCAAACCATCTGAAGCAGCGGTTTAACCCAAAGAAATTTTACACTATCTACAACCTGGCAGCGCTCGTAACCCGGTGTTAATTCATATCCCCATAACTCATTTCATTCCAATTTGTCCAGCTATAAACACTTCTTGAACCCTCCTGGACCCTGACGTTTCTACTGGATGATTCTAAATATTTGCACAATCCTTACACTGCAACCTCAGCATCCCCCTTTCCCTCACTCGATCTATTTTTGCGATATAAATTTTCTTTCATGAACAGCATATCACCCATTCTCTCCAAATGGCTGCGTCACTTTAACATACCTGGTCAGCTACATACTACGTCTACTTCCACACCTCTCTCTTAGCGTGTCATTGCTAGCTTTGTCAACCCACCTCACCCCACAATAGACCTTATGTCATTGGTGTGGTGGTGTCAGTGGTGTGGTGGTGTCAGTGGTGTGGTGGTGTCAGTGGTGTGGTGATATCAGTGGTGTGGTGGTGTGTCAGTGGTGTGGTGGTGTCAGTGGTCTTGTGGTGTCAGTGGTGTGGTGGTGTCATTGGTGTGGTGGTGTGTCATTGGTGTGGTGATGTCAGTGGTGTGGTGGTGTGTCAGTGGTGTGGTGGTGTCAGTGGTGTGGTGGTGTGTCAGTGGTGTGGTGGTGTCAGTGGTGTGGTGGTGTCAGTGGTGTGGTGGTGTCAGTGGTGTGGTGGTGTTAGTGGTGTAGTAGTGTCAGTGGTGTGATGTGATGTCAGTGATGTGGTGGTGTCAGTGGTGTGGTGATGTCAGTGGTGTGGTAGTGTCAGTGGTGTGGTGGTGTCAGTGGTGTGGTAGTGGTGGTGGCAGTGTCGGTGGTGTAGCGGTGTCAATGGTGTGGTGATATCAGTGGTTTGGTAATGGAGGTGGCAGTGTCAGTGGTGTGGTGGTGTCAGTGGTGTGGTGGTGTCAGTGGTGTGGTGGTGTCAGTGGTGTGGTGGTGTCAGTGGTGTAGTAGTGTCAGTGGTGTGATGTGATGTCAGTGGTATGGTGGTGTCAGTGGTGTGGTGATGTCAGTGGTGTGGTAGTGTCAGTGGTGTGGTAGTGTCACTGGTGTGGTAGTGGTGGTGGCAGTGCCGGTGGTGTAGCGGTGTCAATGGTGTGGTGGTATCAGTGGTTTGGTAATGGAGGTGGCAGTGTCAGTGGTGTGGTGGTGTCAGTGGTGTGGTGGTGTCAGTGGTGTGGTGGTGTCAGTGGTGTGGTGGTGTCAATGGTGTGGTGGTGTCAGTGGTGTGGTGGTGTCAGTGGTGTGGCAGTGGTTGTGGTAGTGTCAGTGGTGTGGTAGTGGTGGTGGCATTGTCAGTGGTGTGGTGGTGTCAATGATGTGGTGGTGTTAGCTGTGTGATTGTGGCAGTGATATGGTGGTATCGGTGGTGTGGTAGTGTCAGTGCTGTGGTGATGTCAGTGGTGTGGAGGTGTCAGTGGTGTGGTAGTTGTTGTGGCAGTGTCAGTTGTGTGGTAGTGTCATTGGTGTGGTAGTGGTGGTGGTAGTGGCAGTGGTGTGATGTAAGTGGTGGTGTCAATAGTATTGAACCTTTACCCTACACCCTCATAGCACGGCCACATTCACTGCCTGTGTAATCTACTTTCATGCCAAAACCCCAGGTTAATGGCCACTCTGTTGCCTCACGTTTGACTGAAAATTTTTTAGTTGTTAAGCATTAGCAAAAAGTGTTGGAATATTTGTTTGAGTCGGTCTGTCTATTGGCTGACGTCCAGTTCTATTTGTGGTGACTTTCACTAGCGGAATTCCATGTATTCTGGTTCATGCATACCAACGAATACTCCTCCCAGGACATATAATCCTTCCCTATATTCATGACCCATTGTAAAGTGTTATTCAAATGTGTTCCTTGATTGATATTAAAAGTCTACTATTGCTAAAACCCATAATCAATATATGGACGGAAAAGAGCCCTCTCGTCTCATTTTAACCTTCTCTTGGTTGAGACAACTCTGTTATTCTATTTTCCATTTAATCTAATCCCAGATGATTAATTCAGCTATAAATGGGTCTTTAAACACATTTCTTGATATTGTAATCATTAATCTCATCACGGCAGAGGTAACTCAGGTATTCTATATCAATGAGTTATAGGAGACTTGGTGCGTCAGTAATGTTACCATTAACCCTGTCATGGTCGATAAAATACTAATTTTCCATTGAAGCTAAAGCTAGGCAAATTAGACCAGGTGGGGCTAAGCGCAAGAACCTGAGGGTGTTATTGCAGTCATGCTTGGGGAAACTCTAATGTAGTTTTATTATTCACCTATCGCCAGGTAACTGTATTGGTTGGAAGGGAGTCACAAGGGATTGCGAGTGATAATTATGAACCATACACCCACATTAATATATAATACAAAAAATTACCGACTCTAACTTCAGGCACAATGCATTAATGAAAATAAACTCTCAAAACGTTTTTTTAACCCGCCCCGTCCCGACCACTTTTTGACCACTGGTACCCCCCAATCCCGACCATTTTTCGACCCTTTTTTTTTTGGCTAAAACTTTCGCTTTTGGTGAGAAACATCGAAAATTCATAGAGAAATCGCTCACCTGAGGTTTAAAATACTCATTACAGGTAGGAGAGCCTCCTTACCTTAATGGGTTTTCTATCAGGCTGGCACCAAAGAAAACGAGTTCTATGGGAGGATAACTATTTCACACCACTCATAAACGGTATTTATTTATTTACTGTTACGAATTTATATGTAGTACAAGAGTATATTGGTTTTCAAGCAGTAATATAGGCATTATAAGCATTGTTTCACTCACTAATACCTGACCTTTTTTTGCCACATTACCTGATCATCATTTCTAACTGTTTCTTCCTCTAATGCTATGTAAAGTTTGTCCTCCACATTGTCATTGATTGGGGAATCACTCTGGCCCTGAATTTCGTACCGTGGCATGACATGGCTATACTGGCCAGGTCACTGATAACAGGTGAATTGCTGAGAAAAGGGCATGCAGGGGAGGGAGGAGGTCATGCTGGGTAAGGCATTGTCTCTGCCTGGCATCTTGTTGGGGAAGGTGTCCCATGTATACGTACCAAAAATGACTCGCGAAAATTGAAAATTGTGGAAATTATGAACCTTGCAATTGCAGGATGTTGAAGTACGCCCTCGGGATTAGCTGTGACAAAACGTGAGGACGTGGAAGTACGTCCTCGGGACGGCGCGGGTTAATTTGCTTTCCAATAGGTGCTTCCACAATGCACCATTTTCTTTCGCACTGAAGCCTTCCGTTTTTACAGAAGCATATCTCTGCCGCCTTTCCACGGATGAATGTAGAGATCCCATTGTAGGGAGGACACAGTCAAGCAACATGGCGAAAAATATGGAATAGGTCACAGTTACGTCTCTTTACAGTTAAGGTAGGTTCAATAAGTTAGGTCTAGTTGACGAATCCTATCTTATTTTGGAGATTTGCGGATGTAGCATAATACCGCGGGTCTCCTAAGTGTAGAGAAGAAAGCCACTCAAAGCCTGTGTCATGTATCTGTCAACTGTGAACCTATCAGATGTTTTTCTCCACTTCAATTATTCATCGGTTAATGAAACATCCGATAGGATGTGGTGGTGAAATTATTCCATACCCTTGCTCTGTTATTCGACTTGTTTTGACTGCATTGGACTTTACCCAAACCGGCAGTACAGGCTTCTCTGAATTCTGAGTACCTCTGGTGACTTGCAGACACAAACGGTGCTTTCAAACAGCGTACAGTGTGGGACAGAGGTTTGCTTTATACTTCACATCGTGTACGTCTCAGTATCCTCTTTTGGCTGATATTCCCAAGCTGAGAGAAGTTAGATCTGTGTTTTCTAACCACCGGCTGCTTTCTTTTATATTTTCAGGAGGTAAGTGAAGGACATGTGTAAAGAAAATGAGGATAGAGAGTAAGAGAGCTTTTATTTCTGAATGTAAATGTCCTAGACGGACTTCAAGGCTCGATGGTTCTTTTCATAACATGTCCAAAAACTGATATTCCTGTGAATTCCAGAAGGCAGAACGCTTCCTTATCTTTGTACACTACTTTCTTTAAACAATTTTCCCTGAGAAACTCCTTGAGAAAAGTAAAATAAACAAACAAACAAACAAATAATTAAAGAAGCGGCAATGTTTAACAAGAAAAAAACAAAGTGTTTCCTTTGTGCCCTGCAACTTTAAAGCGGGTTAGATAAAGAAATGGGCGTGGTGTGCAAAGGAATGGGTGGAAATGGCTTTAATGTTGTTGAGATATGGGGCTGGGGCAGGAAAGTATATTCAATAAAAACAAAACAGGTGATACAGGGTTAGTGGATAGGGTACAGTGAATGCTTACATTAAAATATCCTTCAAGAACAAGAAGCGGTGCCAAGACAAAGCAAACCCGTCCCCGGCTGTCATTTCTTGTGTTGAAGTGTATGCATACAGGATATCTAGTCAAAGATGTCCAATATCAGATTTGGGGTATTTCTTGTGAAAATTGATGATTTTATGCCCATTTGAAATTTTAGGCCCGACCCACCTGACATTGACTTCCCTACCGCTAACTAGGGGGTGACCTCCCTGATCAGGGTTGGGATCAATTAATTTTTATCAATTCAATTCAATTCCAATTCAACTTAAAATGTGAATTATTCAATTCAATTCAATTCCAATTCATTTAGAAAAATAAATGTTCAATTCCAATTCAATTCAATTCATAAGCTTGTCAATTCAATTCAATTCCAGTTAATTTAATAATACGTTTTCAATTCCAGTTCAATTCAATAATACGTTTTCAATTCCAGTTCAGTTCAGTTTATAAGCCTGTCAATTCCAATTGAAGGTACTTATTTAAATCTTACGCCACCCAGGTACTCCCAGTAATATCAAGAGGAAAAATAAAACTGTTTATTCATTCATATATCTATTTTCCAAAATTTGTCACCAACTTCAAGGTTACATAATGTATATTGTTAATATTAGATCTCAATTTTCATGTTTAACAAAGAACTTCCTTTAAATCAACAACACTGTTGCAAGTCGCAATACTATCCAATATCCTTAACATAAAACTTACTTCTTTTTTTGGAACAAAAATTAGAATTTCAAAATTGGCCTTGGAAAAATGTTACTCAGAATTACATCTGATCATCATCAATTCTTCAAATTTTTTGTCACCTAAATTGCACCTTTCAGGCCTGAAAAGCTTGCCAGCAACAGAAAACAGTCTTTCAACAGGAGCCGATGTAGCAGGAATGGCTAGGTACTTTGTTGCAAGTATAGTGAGGATGGGAAGCTCACTTTGTTTGGCCTTCCAGTAGCCAAGGGGATCACTGTCTTCTTGTATACATGGTTGGCTGAGGTAGAGTGACACCTTGGTTTCTGATGGTCTTGCTGTTGGTGTAGAGGACCGGTTCACCAAAGCAAAGAATTTGTTCCTTTTCATCGGTGGTGGTTCTTCAGGGGCAGTAAATGAAGAAGCCCCACACCCACTGCATGCTGCATTCAGTGCATTATATTTCTTAGTCAGAAGGTCACGAATGTCTTCGACTTCATTGTCATGGCACCAATCCAGCTTGTAACGTGGGTCTAAGGTGGCAGCTAGCTGGAAATCCTCCATAGACTCAAACTTACTCAGGCGAGTTTCTGTAGAGGCCTGCAGTGTAGAAACAAGTTTGCACTTATGCACTTCATGAAGATTAGCTAAAGCAGCCCGAAGGCCACGGACACAGTTAATTACCAAACTAGATGTCACCATGTTTTGCCCCTAAATCTGATGTGTCACATACTCAAATGGCTCAAGTATATCACAAAGCTCTTTAATGGTGTTCAGCTCATACTGTTTCAACTTGTAAGGAGTGTCAAGTTTGTCCCACACATCAGATGAAACACGTAGCACTGACCTTATCATCATCAGCTGGCTATTCCAGCGTGTACATGTTGCCATCTGGAGCTTTAATTCATTTGATAGAACTTCTGTAGCAGTTGTTGATTTCCTACAAAAACTAACTAGCTTTGCTACTTTTGCCAGAAATTGCTTGATCTGACTATCGTTCTCCAAGCCATCTTTTACCACAAGCTGCAAAGTATGAGCAAAGCATGGACTGCGATTTGGGGGTAGATATTTATACACTGTAGACTTTGTAGGTGCTGTATCATCAGATGGAAGGGTATCACAGACATTGACACCAAAATCATCACCATTGTCATCATCTTCAAGTTGCTCCATTGGGAAAAGAGTAAATGCCTTCACCATATTTGCTGCGTTATCTATAACAATGGTAGTTACCTTACTCCCAACATTATAGAGGGCCATTGTTTCTTGATAAAGCTCATAGATATTTTCTGAAGTATGGGCGCCTTTAAAGCGACGGCATGCCAGCATAACACTATTCATGTTGTAGTCAAGTATGAAATGACCAGTTACACCTATAAAGGACCTCATATCCCTACTGGACCACAAATCAACTGTCACACATAAACTCTGGGCTTTCTGTAACTTGGTCTTCAACCGGGACTGAACACTGTTTGACTTTTGTGGTAGAAGTACACTACTCAGATGCTTACGACTAGGCATTGAAAACTTTGGCTCTGCAGTCACCATGAGCATGCGGAATCGCTCACTATCAACCAGGGATAGAGGAAGGAGATCATGTGCAATAAAGTTCACAATACAGTTAGTAAGTTCAATCTGCCGTGAGTTGGTGGATGTCCACTTGCTTCCTTTGGTACTGCCTTTCATGAAGTTAACCATTGAGGGCTGTTGTGGATCTGCTGGTGGAATATCGAGCTTTTCATAGATTTCTGGGTGGTTCTTCTGAAAAGAAAAACAAGGGAAAATAAATTATTTAGTTTTACAAGGCTCTGAACAAAACTTCCCACCCATGTACAGAGTTTACATATAATGCTGTTAGGGGATCCAGGTGGCTTGACTGATATAAAAATGGAAATTAATCCATAGAGCTAAGCCATATTACTATGTAGCCTCGCTAGAATTACAGGAGACTGCTACACTACTTCCCTCCAAAGGTGGCCACTGGCCAGCGATGGATTCGAACTACCGACCATCAGATCAGTAGCCAAGCGCTCCACCAGCCGAGCTACCCAGAGCCCCAGCTCGGTTGGTAGAGCGTTTGGTGACTGACCTGATGGTAATAGTTCAAAATCCGCTCGGTTGGTTGAGCACTCAGCAACTGATCTGATGGTCGGCAGTCCGAATCCACTACTGGCCACAGTATATTTTATAAAAAAAACTTGTTTTTCCTTTTTCTTTTTTTATACAACTAATACATATCTTACAACAAATAACTCTGTCTCAATCTGTTTTGGTTCAGCTTTTAAAGAGTTAGGCTAGGTTAGATAGGTACAGTACCAAAACCAAAAGCACACAAAAGAGGCTACATTACAGCATATTTTATTGAAAACCAGTTTTTCCTGTTTTCTTTTTTATACAGCTAATACATGCCTTACAACTAATAACCCTATCTCAACCTGTTTTGGTTCAGCTTCTAAGAGGTTAGGTTAGGTTAATTAGGTACCAGTACATTACCAAACCCAAAGGCACAAAAAGACAATATTACAGTATATTTTAACAAACACCTGTCTTTCCTTTTCTTTTTCATACAGCTAATACATACCTTACAACTAATAACCCTATTTCAGCCTGTTTTTGTTCAGCTTTCAAGAGGTTAGGCTAGGTTCTAGTTAGGTACAATACCAAACCCAAAAGCACAAAAAGATATTACAGTACAGTATAGTTTATGAATGACTGCAACTGCACTAATAACTATAAATATCAAATGTGTTGACTTAAACCAAATAAACAAATACTGTAAGTACTAAGTACACTGAAAAAGTGTAAAGAAATAGGGTAATAAAATTCTCTCTCTCTCTCTCTCTCTCTCTCTCTCTCTCTCTCTCTCTCTCTCTCTCTCATACAGTAGTAGCCATAGTGTACTGAATATCTAAAGAAATTCTTCTTAATTTCTTCTGTCTAAAATACTAATCAGGTACTACTAAAGTAACCAAATGCTCACCTCTAAATACCTCCTGAAGTTTGATGTTGCTTTGGTAGATCCACCAACAGGCTGGTTACAGTGACGGCAAACAGCTTTAAGGTTTCCTGGTTTGCATTCACTAGAACTAGAAGGCATGTTGAAATTGCTATGTACATTTGATTTTAGTGGCATTTTTGTCACAGGATTTGTTTTTTAAAGCAGAGTAAGCCACTTATCATAGACCAGCTGCCAGTGGTTTCCACCACACTACTGAACTTTGCACACTGGCCAACAGGGTATGGCAGGTTAGGCAGGACATGTACTGGACATGTACACACCAGCTCATCCAGGCAAACTGACAGGATTCAAACCTGCCATTCTTGAACATGACATCATACAAATTTTTTTTTAAATAATTGTAGAGACAATTATAAGGAAAAGAACACATTCTTAAATAGCCTATATTATTAAAACATAGGCTATATGTAAAGAACATAGTTTAAGTTTACCAGGCCTACTGTGATATGATTACATGAATAATGTTGCCAAACATCACAATATAATTGAAATTAAGCTATGTTATGCATACATTGTTGGCACTTGCCAAGTTGCCAGTAAACTATACAGTATTTTATAATGTCTGATCACAATATTTATCTTTAGTAAAATCAATCAATTCATATCAATTCATTGCTAATAATTGGTATCAATTCATATCAATTCATGCTATTAATTGGTATCAATTCCAATTCAATTCTAATTATTTCGATATCAATTCCAAATCAATTCAGTTATTTTGAAAATATTTTTTTTCAATTCAATTTAATTCCAATTCATGCATTTTTCGCATCAATTCCAATTCAATTCCAATTCAATTCATAATTGACCCCATCCCTGTCCCTGATGTAATGAATCATGGACGCAGATTAAATTTGAAAGATGCACCTTTGGGTTTGGTTTCATGTTCACATGACGAATTTGAAAGGAGTTATGGCGAAATAACTTTTTTTTTTTTTTTACATTTTTTTGGTCCTACAGCCTGGGCCTTGGCCCAGTTTCGCCAAAAAATTTATTAGGTGATCAGAAGGTAATAGCCCATCATCCCTGCAATTTTAGTGAAAATCGCACCAGAAGGTTACCGTTAAGTTGTTAATATACAAACAAACAAACAAACCAAGTGAAAACAGTACACGTCCCCGAGCCCCGCCGAGGATGGGACGGGTTTGATATTAGTATTATGTACACTTCACACGTATACTGCACTGGTCCTATCAGCTGCCTCTGCACCTGCCCTGATAAACAGCGACATATTTAACCCCACATATGATTGAGACATCGCTAGTATTCTGTTATCTTTAATGTGAGAGGCTTTTAATCAGCTGAGAGTGAGACATAGGATCCTGGGTGTTACTAATAATATCTATACCATCGACCTGATTGCCCCACTCGCTTCCAGTACACACACACACACACACGCACATTTTTGAAAAGATAGGAAAATTATGGGATTTCCAGTGGAGTTCAGTTTGGTAGAAATGGTTTCTTGCTGTCATAGTAGATTAAGTCGCAAACAGTTAAGTTTAAATTGGTAGGTGTAACTGGTCGATGTAACTGAGAGGAATAGTTTGTTGTTATTATGGTCGATTGAGTAGCATCCAGTTGAGTCCAAATTGGTAGGTATAATTGTTTTTTGTTGTAGTCGGTCTTAATCTGCTACAGAGCCATGGAAGATCCAGTGAGCATTCTCTGCCCGTCGACAACACACACACACATACACACACACACACATCCTCAGTATCATCCTTGTCACTATCAATCACACAACCACCAAACCTCAGGGAGATCATAATCCACCGCCACTCCAGCAAAATTAATAAGTTCTGCACACGGTAACTCAGCCATAAATGCATAATCAGTTTATCATTTACTTAGCTTAATATTGCTTTATATAAATTAATGATAAATGAAATGCATGTAGTAAGACTGTAATGTAATTTCAAAGGATAGCAAAGATTCAACTAATTTCACTTCAAAATGTGCAAATATTTTGTATCTGATACTGTGTTTAGTCAATTAAACTATATAGATGAGGATTTAAATGGTAAAATATCCAAATTTGCAGACGATAATAAAGTAACCAATAAAGTAACTTCAACGTTACAGTGGCAGCAATTACAAAATGACCTTAATACTTTGGCAAGGTGGGCAGAAAATGGCAAATGAAATTCAACATGCAAAAATGCAAAGTACTTCATACTGGAAATAACAACGTACATGCGAAATACAAAATGAACAATATCCAGTTATCAAGTACAGACAATGAAAAGGATCTTGGTGTGATAATATCAAATGACCTAGAACTGAGTAAGCAGTGCACCGAGACGGTTAAAACTGCAAACAAGTAGACGGCTTTTATTGGGAGAACTTTCGAGTTTAAATCGGAAAAAGTCATACTTGCCTTGTACAACTCCCTAGTGCGCCCCCATCTCGAGTATTGTGTGCAGTTCTGGTCCCCGTACTACAGAAAGTACATAGAAAAATTAAAGAAAATACAGCAAACAATCACAAAAATGATACCACGACTGAGAAACAAGCTATATGAGGAACACCTTGAAGAACGTAAATTATTAAACAAAATGCAGGTTAAGAGGTGACCTTATTGAAGTTTTCAGAATCATGAAGGGATATGACAACTTAGACATGAATAAATATTTTGAAATAGACCGGCCCAGTCAAACCAGGAGTATTGGCTACAAAATTGTGGAAAAGTGTTTCCAATCCCATGAAGCAAAATGCTTCTTCTTCAACAGGGTCGTAAATATCTGGAAGGGATTACCCTCAGATACCATGAACAGTATCTCATTTGAGACATTTAAAAACAAAATAGACAAGTACTTGCACGAGAATCCTCAGTTGGCTCTGTTTCCGTCCAAATAACTTACTTTTACCAGCTACGTGTAAGTTCATTCCCCTCCTGCCTACAAGACACCTCATAAACTTAATGTACCTGTACATAACGTCACCCCATGTCAGTATATATTTATCAATTCATGAAATGCAAATAAAGTCGTACAAGCACAGACTAGGATCTGCACAGATAGCCCTGAATTAACGGTCACTACTCTTACTTTCTACCTGTGATGGGCTGTGGATCACTGAGGGTCTCTGTTACTTAAGTGACAACCATCGGGATTGTTTTAATGTACCAGGGATCACTGCTTCAGGAGGTAACTTGTGTTTTGCTGTGTCTTGATGACCCAAGCACCTGCTTGATTGTGCTGACTGGGAATAACAGTTTCCTGTCTCACAAAATGGAGACTAAGAAAGAGAACACTGAGAAAACTGTTGTATGTGTACACATCTGAGAATTCCTTAACTCAGCATAACGTAATGGCATTGAGTAAACGGAAGCTTACTTACCTCTCTCTGAATGAAATTAGGAGAGACACAGAACAACTAGACTGCGAGAGTGTGGCACAGCCCACATCCAATAAAGTACCCAGTCGTCGTGGGAGTTTTTAAAAATAACTCGAATCACTGATGGATTATCTATAGGTCTACATCTTACACAAAGTTTGTTAGTGAAACCGGGAATAGACTCAAATTATTCCCGCCCAGAGCAATCTCCCTCCCTCAATATTACTCCCCACCAGAATACTTGCCCATCATTTGAGTTCCCACGTGATTATTCCTAAACGGGATAATTCCCCCACAAGAATATGTCCCCTACTAAAATATTCATTCATCACAATTATTCACCCTCCAGAATAAATTCTCAGCGAAATATTACCACAGCCACCACTACCCACACTGCTGCCTCTCACTCCGACATTCGCCCACACATTTCTCTTTCCCTCGGATATTTTTCCAGCCTTTAGTTTCTTCGGTGCCTCATTCACCTCTTTCCCTTTGCTGTTGACTTCACTCTCCCCTCCACATTCATCCACATTTTATAACATGATTATATATATATATATATATATATATATATATATATATATATATATATATATATATATATATATATATAGAGAGAGAGAGAGAGAGAGAGAGAGAGAGAGAGAGAGATAGATAGATAAATAGATATAGATATAGATATAATATATATATATATATATATATATATATATATATATATATATATATATATATATATTCCTCTTCTGTTCCTCTTTATTTCATTCTTTCCTCGTCCTTCTGCCTACGGGTGACTTTACATTCCCTCTTTTGTCTTTCTTTCCTTCATTCTTTCCTCTTCCTTCTGCCTATGGGTGACTCTACACTGAGTGACAAGCCTAATGGTTTCCTGTACACCAGGAAACCATTTACTACGCTGGGTGGTAACCATATAACCAAATTATGGCGCCTGGTGGTTTAGTGGGTAATTACAACGCTCCAATCGGATTGAGCCGGTAACGGTTTATATCCAAGGGGTGGTTGGGGTTATTGCTCATGTAATGCCACTCAGGGATGAGTGAGGCTGGTCACTCTCATCTTAAATGTCAGGACCGAATTGCCTAGCCCCGGGCTTCTACGCTCCTCATGGGGCAACGTAGAATTGGATGATGGATATATATATATATATATATATATATATATATATATATATATATATATATATATATATCATCAGCCGTTGAGGTCCACTGCAGGACCGGCCTATCCCTACCGAAGCACGGACGATACAGCCAATGTATCTCTACCCAGTGGCTTAGGCTGTCTGGTAGAGACTATGAAGGGTGAGAAGTGCTTGTGAGTGTGACTGTAGCGTTGTAGTGGCTTTGGATGAGTATGTAGTCTTTGAACCAAGTGTAATCGGCCCGCCTTAAGCCGACTGGGTGCAAGCATACTAGTATGCGACACTGGTTCAACCACAGCACCCCTTGTGTCCGCCAAAGCAGCAAGTGGCTTGGTGAACGCTTCCCAAAGTTTTTTACAACTCTGGCGGGAGGCGAACCCGCGCTCACCCAAAGTGCGAAACGCACACTCTACCACTGTACCACAGAGGCTCCATATATACATATATATATATATATATATATATATATATATATATATATATATATATATATATATATGTGTGTGTGTGTGTGTGTGTGTGTGTGTGTGTGAGTGTGTGTGTGTGTGTGTGTGTGTGTGTTATCTGAAACTGGAAAAAAGATGCATTTGCTTCACAGATGGGCTGGTTTCATTTTCATATTGAATGAAGTTTTTTAAAGGGGTCTATTGTCCACTAATTTCTTCCACTGGTTTTACAAGTACATTACACAGAATGCATCGGGAATTTTCTGTAGAGCTTCCTGCGTCTCCGCAGAAGCAAGTGCTGAGCGGACCGAGAGGGCAGCGAAGCTGTTGTGTTACCTACTAATACACACACACACACACACACACACACACACACACACACACACACACACACACACACACTCGATGCGATGCATACTAAGGCGCACTTCACCGAGTAACAAGCAAAATTACTTCTTGCAGGCAGGTATACCAGTTAATAAGTTGGACTGTAAATATAGAATCAAATGAGGCCTAGTGTTCTGGTGCATTGAGACAATTAAATCAAAAGGGGCCCATCAAGGGTTACATCCAAAGAATGACTGGAGTTTAGAACGCACATAATGACACTCAATGGTTGAGGGCCTGTGTAGCCAAGCCTTAGGTCCTTATGCTGCTGGATGTGACCTTGTCTGGGTGGTGGCATATCACTTTGCAAAATTTTATCTTCAATGAGCTCGACCTACCTGATATGTGGTCAGTGCGAAGGTCCATTTCTACGAAAAAAAATTATTTTCATATGTAAAAACTCTGGAGTTTTATTCTGATCTTTCCCCTCTTACTTTCCCACTCATTCTCATATAATGCAATACTTATGAGTCGGTTCAACTTATAAGAATTACAAAATCCTCCCACCTACACCATCATCCAACTACACCCTCTTCTCACCTATTCCATGCTCTCACTTACACCACCCTCCCACCCTCATCAAAGTCTAACCTACTCCACCCACCCACCTACACCACCCTCTCACCCACATTACACTGCCCTCTCGCCTATACCACAGTCACAGCCACACCACCCACCCCAATAACTCATTGACAAAGGCATTTCTTGACTCTGTCCTGGAAGCGTGTTTTTTACTTCCGGTACACTTTGTCATCTAGTCAATTTAGCAACTTTGGAGCGAGTTCAGCGATCTGGGGTCTTTTGATTTCCTTTGTGAGAATTATAGCTGCTGTTGGCACTAGAGTTTTCTATTTTATCTCTTTACTGCGACAACGTGAATTATATTTTAACTGTACTATCTACAGACGATCTGACGTAGCTAAAATATAAGTTCATTAAACTGGAGAGATTATACATAGCCTTTATTGGCTTCATCACTAAGATATCTTCTTTTTAAGCTGAAAATAAATCTTGATGAGATAGCCAGAATTAAGGAGCAAAATAATTGTCGTTGTTAAAGCATAAAGACAATAATTCATTTCGCCGTTCAGAGATTACCCCACTCGTGTATACCACATTCCCAGCCATCCTCTCCTTATTCTCTCAAGAACCATCACTTGTATTATGTTTTTCTAAGACACATTTCACTCTCCCCTACAGGCAAATAGCACAATTGTTCTCTTCAAGCTACGTGATTTTTCTGTGTTTTAAAGGGAAGAATTTTCCTCCCTTGCCTGAAAATGGATTCCGGTCTGGTCTTGATTTGATTTCTCTCGAGAAAAGATGTGTGTGTGTGTGTGTGTGTGTGTGTGTGTGTGTGTGTGTGTGTGTGTGTGTGTGTGTGTGTGTGTGAGAGAGAGAGAGAGAGAGAGAGAGAGAGAGAGTTTTGGATTCTCAATATATTGCTTAGATTTTGTCAATCATCGGAAAATAGCAGTATTCCTACAGAAGAAGGGGGATTGAAGGAATATCAGGATGAAGTGAGGGACACCTAACATTAAATATATAATCATCACCCTGCGTCAGTCTTCAGTAGGAGAAAAGCCTCAAAATTTCTCTGTTCTAACCTATTGGATGGGTCTTGTTTGATCAGTATCAGCCTCATTTGCAAATAGTAATGCATTCATCTTGTTCCCCGACAATCCGTTCCTCTCATCTGAGTTGCTGCTTTGTTATCCTAAATACTCATCAGTTATTTGCTCTTTTCTCAGCTATTTCCTCTTTACACATGAATTGATTATATTCCTCACTGTCGCCTATATCCCTCTATCCTTATTGGATGGAATCACAGCATTGTCTGTATGCAGTACCTATTGATCTAGGTACTGTATCTCTCATTGTATATATTTATCTATGAAATGACGCTGCATCGTGTATGAGGATGACACCAACAGAAGGACATTGAAGTATTGCTGTCTTTCGTTAGTAACAATCCCTCCTCTAACGACATCTTCATATTCCATTATAATCCAAGACCTTGTTCTCCCTCGTACAGTCTTGCTATACTTCTCCCTCTCCTTCCAGTCACCTCACTACCATGTGCTTCATCTATCTATCTATCTATTTATCTGTCTATATACCTAGGCTGCTTCCTCCAAGAAAGGGGTGTAGCCGAGACAGGACGACACTCCCAATTTACTCATCCACACTCACACATTTATTCGCATCTTAGCCCCAAGGGAAGAAGGGACAGATCCTCACCGAACCATACAGCACGAGGGTCAATAGCGCAGTGCAATCAGCGACATCAACAACAGGGCCCGACAGCAGAGCTGGTTTACCCCTGCCGCAGCATAATGGACCCTTCCCCTTACCCATACCAGACCTGATCAGCTGATCAGACCAAATGCGGGAGAATATCCTCTCAGGGCCACGTCACCATTCATTAATTCACAATTTCTCTTCAATCATCCCTATCACACGCAGCCACTTTTCCTTGCTCAACAGACATCCCTCTTACATCTAACGCTTTCTTCACATTGTCCGTCCATCCTATACGCGGTCGACCTCTCAGCGATACACCTGTCTTTCACCGATCTCTTCATCCATTCTCTCCATGTGCCCAAACCATCGCAACGCTCTCTGCTCAGCTCGATCAGCCATCTCCCACATAACTCCAGTTCTCCTTCGCACTTCATCACTTCTCACTCGATCCATATGCGTCACTGCACACATACTCCTCAGACACCTCACCTCCATTACATTCAAACTTTCCAACATGTTTCTCGATCCACATTTTCTTCTCACCCATGTTTCATTACATCCTTAAACCACTACCTTGTTCTCCTTCATAGTTCTCAAACTACATCTTCATTTAATCTCACCCTCATAACTCACTGTTTTATTCTCTTGCTTCCTTTTCTCCAAGCATCTCACTCCTATAGCTCTCACAACCCTTCTGTTTTTATGGTTCTCGGTGTACCGGGATGCAGTCTTGACTTTGCCGTCCCAATCTCATAATCCTTCCAATTCAAACTCTCACTATCCACTCTCTGATGCAAGGGATATTAAATGGTTGAACATACTATAGTATAGGTGACATGAAAATAAGGTTTGAGAAGCCAAACTCTGACAGCAAATTCTATTGCAGAAAATAATATATATAGATTACTTTGTTCACACACACACACACACACACACACACACACACACACACACACACACACATATATATATATATATATATATATATATATATATATATATATATATATATATATATATATATATATATATATATATGTATATGTATATATGTATATATATATATATATATATATATATATATATATATATATATATATATATATATATATATATATATATATTCAGAGATTTCTTTTATCTAGGAAAACTAGATTTTGTACAGATTTAAACCTCGACCCCGATCAGTGATTGGCCAGGTGCCACTAATGAAAGTCCCTACTGTAGACATACCAGGACCACTGGGAGGCTCCTTCTCCCCCTCCAGTAGTCCTGGAGGCTGCTTCTCCAGAGTTACTGTAAACATGCCAAGGGTTATTGGAGCGCGTGGCGAAGCTGGAACTGTGGTTCAAGTGAGTGAGTGGGTAGGTAGGTGTGAGTTGTAGGTGAGAGGACGGTATACAGTAGGTGAGAAGCTGGTGTAGGTAGATGGTTGATGTAAGTGAGAGGGTAGTGTAGGAGAGAGGGTCGTGTTGTTAGATGGGTGGTGTAGCTGGAAGGATGGTTTACAGAAGGTGGGAGGGTGGTGTAGGTGGGTGCATGGGGTAGTGAGAGGGTTGTATGGCTGGATGGATTGTGTAGATGGGAGAGTGGTGTAATTCATTGAAGCTAAAATGAATTCAGAGAAAAAGTTATGTAGAAGTTGGCTGGAAAATAATAGAGGGAGGAAGAGAAGGGAAGTTAAAGAAACTAATGATGTTAACGAGATTGACAATAGTGGTAGTGATGGCAATGGTAGCGAAAGTTGTAGCGGTACTGGTAGTGGTGGTATGATACGTTTTTATTTAGGAAAATGAAGTTTTGCAAAGTGGTATGCCACTACCCAGACTAGGCCTCATCACGAGCGTTGAGGCTAAGCTACAGTGTTCCGACATTACAGCTAGGGAGACGACCTTCACTTGCCCCTGAGTGGCGTTATGTGGGCAATACACTTCAACCAGTTCGGATGTAAGCCTTGAGGAGCTCCATTCGATTCAATTGCCTTAACCACAAGGCGTTATTTAGTTATATGGCAATAACCCAGTCTAGTTAATAGTTTCCTAGTTTACAAGATACAATTTGGCTGGGAACTAAATGCAGAGGCACCTTCAAGCTGCACTACCTTTAATGTGTGTGTGTGTGTGTGTGTGTGTGTGTGTGTGTGTGTGTGTGTGTGTGGTGTGTGTGTGTGTTATCAGATGACGCTGGCGACATTACTGCACATTTTCAAAACGTAAGGATCATGTGACTGATAAACATGGAAGGCCCGATGACGTCATATTATATTATTATTTCCTGACGAGTTTGCTCAAATTTCGAATAAGATTTTAAATCTTCAGGAGATTGATACAGCTTTCCTTAACACTTCAGTACCAGGGATTATGAATGAAAATCGGGTGGTAACAACAAAACTACTTAAAATGACGTGGACGGACTGAAGGGGTTAAACTGAGTATTGAGGACTGTGAGAAAGAATTCATGAGCATGTGAAAGGAGAGAGTGAGGAAGGAAATGCGACTTAATAGACGCCATCATTACTATTTTAAATGAAGTTTGTGGAGTGTGGGAGAACTTAGGTTAAACCCCTTGATTATAGAACGTATTTTTGTCCTTTTTCTTTCAACCACCTAATTGCTTTATTTAGCTTTGGGGAGACATTTCTTAATAAAGGAGTATTGTGTCGATTGGTCCCATCGTCTTCACTCTGGGAGGTTCCCCGATAATAAAGCTGTCTAAATGTAGCAATGGTAATGTAAAAATTGCGTCATCGGGTCGAAGGCATTAATATTCCATCAGGTCATTACAGTGCAGATGAGAAAGTGAAGTCGGATGGAAGACTATGACTGATGGCAATGAATAACATGTAAGATCAAAAGGAGTATTTAGCTGATGAATGATGGCAGTAGCACAAAAGACACACATTAACAATTTTCAGTCAGGTCATAAAAATGTGGAGGGGAGAGTGAGGTCAGCAGGAGAGGGTGAGCGGTGAACGAGGCACCAACGAAGGTACGAGTAAAACCTCGAAAAATACCCGAGGGGAAAGGAAATGCGTGGGCGAATGTAGGAGTGAGAGGCAGCAGTGTGGATGGTGGTGGGTGAGGAATATTTACGACAACATTATTCTGGAGGGGAATAATGTGATGAGGGAAAACGTTAATAGGGGGAATATTCTGGCTAGGGAATATTCTCACGGAGGAATATTCTGATGGAGGAATGCTCTGGCGGGAACTTTATGATGGGAAATATTCTGGAGGGGAGTGGTACTGAGATAGGGGGACATAACTGGCGGGGTAACATTCTTAGTCTCAGGCCGGATTCACAAATTAATTTAGGGTCTGATCACAACGAGGCTGGGTTTGGATATATTCAGGTGTAAACTGTTCGATTGTGTACGTTGGGACAAAATGGAAAAAAAAAAAAAAATCTTTCTTAATTAGATCACGTTCGGGGTAAGCTATTTTTCTCTACCTGACATAATGTAGGTGGCAGTAAGAAGCGAAATATTCACAGTTTAAGGGAACACCATGAGGCGTCTCTGACTGGTTTACGGGCATGCTGTACACTTGCATCAGAGTATGTTTGTTTCCGGCTACGGTCACAACAGGTTCTTAGCGATTATTTCCCACTTTTTCAATGCAGGTTAAATCAAAAACAAAATTTATAGCAAAAACTGTTATTATATTATTATTATTAATATTATTATTATTATTATTATTATTATTATTATTATTATTATCCGGCTTTCATGGATTTGGAGAAAGCATATGACAGGGTGGATAGACAAGGATTGTGGAAAGTGTTAAGAATATATGGAGTAGATGGGAAGTTGTTGAATGCTGTGAAGAGTATGTATGATGGTGCGAAGGCTGCAGTGCGTGTGGATGGTGAACTAAGTGAATTTTTCTCTTTGAAGGTTGGGTTGAAACTGGGATGTGTCATGTCTCCATGGTTGTTCAATCTGTACATGGATGGGGTAATAAAAGAGGTACAAGGTAGGGTAGTGGATGTTGGAGTGGCCCTGGTGAGAGAGGATAGTGTTTGGAAACTCCCTGTACTGTTGTTTGCAGATGATACTGTTTTGTTGAGTGAAGACGAAGGGGAGTTGCAAGGCTTGGTGGATGGGTTTGGAAGAGTGTGTAAGAAACGGAATCTAAAGGTGAATGTAGGGAAGAGTAAAGTGATGGACTTTGAGAAAGGTGATGTCATTGAATGTACAGCGAGGTTGGATGGTGAGGAATTGGAAAATGTGAGTACGTTTAAGTACTTGGGTAGTGTGATGAGTAAGGATGGAGGTTTAGAAGGTGAATTGCTTGAAAGGGTACAGCAGGGAAGAAAGGTTGCGGTTCTTTGAAAGCAGTGATAAGAAACAGGGAAGTGAGCATGGAAGTGAAAAAGTTACTACATGACAGTATTGTAATACCAACTCTAACGTATGGAAGTGAAGCTTGGACGTTGTTGGAAAGACACAAGTCAAGAGTGAGAGCAGTGGAAATGAGTTATTTAAGAGGAGCCTGTGGAGTCACATGGAGAGACAGGCTGACGAATGAGGATATAAAGGAGAGTTATGGTGTGGATGTGGATGTGATAGGAAGCGTTATGAGGAACACACTGAGGTGGTTTGGCCATGTGGAGAGGATGGAAGGTGAAAGACTGACGAAGAGAGTGTATGTGAGTGAGGTGGAGGGGAGAGAGGGAGGGGGAGGCCGAGGATAAGATGGAGGGATGGGGCGGAGAGGTATATGAGAGAGGGGGGTGTGAGTTGGGAGCAGGGCAGTGAAATGGCGGGGGACAGGGCGACGTGGAGGCGTTTTGTTTGTGGCCACCCCAAACGGGATTGAGGCGTCTGGCAATAGATAGATAGATAGATTATTATTATTATTATTATTATTATTATTATTATTATTATTATTATGCTATAATTATTATGCACGTCAACATTAAGAACGTCAACAGCACGCCCTTTTATGCTAAAGGATCCGTTGCTGTCATTGTCCCTGAGGACACGCCGCATGGTTGCGTGACTTCCTGTGTCTATTTAGTAGTGGTTTCGCCATTTAACTCACACTTACTGTCTTGATGCAAATGAAAACTGATGATACGCTACCCGTTTTTAGGGGTTAATAGATGCTGATTCGTACCACTTTAGTTCTTTTATTTTATTATTTTTTTTTTTACGTGTCCGACTCTGGGCAAAGGCTCAGGGCCTATTTCTTGGGGGCAGTCACCTATCCCAAGGCCCAGAAGTCCTTCTACACCTCCACATGTCACCACTTCGGCGCTAACACCCAACGTCCATACTGAATACATGCTAGGGCTGTCTCATACAGGACTGGTGTACTGGTGTTAGCGGGGGTACTTTTACATGTCGGCGGGTCATCTGGTAGATCAGGAAAGTCTGCTTTTTAGGACATTCAAATCCTTAAACTGTTCCCTGCCCCAGCCGGGATACGATCCTGTGTCTATTAGGACTGCAGGCCGCCTCTCTCTACCGATTCAGCCACCGCCTCCCCAGGAGTTCGACAGGCAACTCCTGATGAAAAGAAGTATAGCTGGCCAGTATTTAAAATAAGTTAGTAAGACGTCCCTGGATTGAAAGAGTTAACCTGTTCTGCCAGAGGAAATATTATCCAGCGTGTTCCTGTTATTTCCATACGACATTTTTTTGCCCAAGAGAGGCTTTTTGAACGGAAGGTGCCATTTAACATGTAAGGACTTGCCTGAAAAAAATCACCTAAGGGCTGCCAGAACTCATAAGTTCAATAAAAGTGTATTGAGTTAATTGAGGTGGCAGGAATGTTACAAAAACTCCGTCCACAGATTGAAGGGGTTTACTCCTGTACTATGATGACGTACTTTGTGTTATATTCCTGCTATCGACCGGCGACTTTCTGCTGTTTAGAAACTCCGGGAGCAAGAGTTTAACCACAGCCTTCAGTAACCTATTCAGTAGCAGGGGTGTTTCTATAATGCATTAAATCGTCTGTTCGCTTGCCAGAATAAAAGCATATTGAGCCATCAGATCGAATGGCTCAAACATGCTATGAAAAAAATGGTCGCCTTATTTTCTTCTCTATCTTTCTATTGCAGTTTGATAGGACTTCTCTCCAGGCATTTCAGATTTATTTTAAGAGAGACCAAACATAATGAAACCTAACCTAATTGCGATATCACCTCCTTCTTTATAAACCTCCTTTGACAAAATATACCCATACAATGTAAATTATGAAGCCGGAAGACAATGATGATGATGGTAAGGAACTTGATGATGAGGTTGATAGTGACGATGATGATGATAAGGATGATGATGATGATAATGATTCAAGTAATCGCTTCTGACTACGACGATCCTCGGGAAGGCAAGAACGTTCGCCCCCCGTTCTCATTGGAAAGGAACGTGATCGACGAAGACACTGGCCGACCTATCTTCAGCGTGGCTGGTTCTTCAGGCCTTGTTACTACGGCCATATGCTGTCTGGAGCGGGAGAGGACGCACAAGTACACACCGATGGAAGAAGACTCAAAGGTGGGTGTGCTCTCTTTTACTCACTCTTCTTCACACACGCGCACATACTTACATAAATTCTTACCCACACTCTCCAACGCCCACTAGGCTACTCACTTCTACAATCTCTCTCTCTCTCTCTCTCTCTCTCTCTCTCTCTCTCTCTCTCTCTCTCTCTCTCTCTCTCTCTCTCTCTCTCTCTCTCTCATTGTGTGTGTGTGTGTGTGTGTGTGTGTGTGTGTGTGTGTGTGTGTGTGTGTGTGTGTGTTGCCTGCAGTTCAAGCCTAGCTTTTATTCAGGATATCTTTGACCAAAATATCATAATATATCATAATGTAACATTATTTCAGTTCAGACACCATTCTTCATTGCATCACAACACATCTTCACTCGCATATTTCTCAACCCTGAACATCCATTTCTTTCATGACATTCCTTTCTTTCTATCCACCTCCTCTTTAAAAGAAGCTAATCACCCAACCGGAAAGTTATATACCTGTTAGTTTGAACACCTGCGTTGTTTTTTCTGCTGTGATATAATTTGGAAGAAAGTATTCCATCAGTTACGAAAGTTGTCGGCAAGCCCAGACCTCAATACACTGAACAGATTTTAATACAACGCTAGTTTAATACAGCTCGAATCGAATTGAATGAAATCGTCTTGGCCTTTACTACCGAAAAGTTAAATTTCACAATGATTGGTCATCTGAAAGTGTATTCTTGGGAAAAAATGGCGCTAAAACTTCTTACTTTAACCCCAGTGTACCAGAATGGAAACGTTGACCAAATTATGGTGGGTTAAATCTCAGTGATAATGTAGAGACCCCTCCTATCTCCCCTGTCTTTCTAATGCCGCCCTTTCCCTACTCACCAACCCAGCCATGTCAACAAGTGATCAAAGCGTCTCTCCTCTCCCTCAAATGGAGAAGGGCAGAGGGCGCTGATGGGACATGTTCACCGTGGGTGTGGGGGTGGAGGGTTGTGAGTGCTGCTGCCACTTGGTTATGAAAACCTACACCAGGGCTATTCGACTGGCGGCCCACGGGCCGTTTTTGCTTGGCCCTTTGTTAGCGGAAAATTTAAACACAAATAATATATGAATTTTTCGTTTCTTTCTGTGTATAAGTGCCGGTGGCTGAATCGGTAGAGAGGCTGCCTGCAGTCCTAATGGATTCGGGTTCGAATCCCGGCTGGGGCAGGGATCTGTTTAAACAGCTTTGATCCAATTTGAACTAAACTTAGTGGAAATGTTGAGGGCCATGCCAGAAATTGGGGGATTGTCAGATGTCAAGGTCACATTAAAAAGTGAAAATAATATTAGACCAATCTTAGTGGAAGGGCTGACAGCAAGACAAGGATAACAAAATTCATCTCTGATGTCAGTATTACTGGTCAAGGTCTTATAAGGTCATAGGTTCGACTCTGCAACTTAGTTTTGATTCAATTTTGGACCAAACATAGTGGAAGGGAAGCCAAGGCAAGGATGAAGGGACCTGATTAGGGAACAACAGATCAAATACTAAGGTCAAGGTGCAAGCTTAGCTCAGACAGCTTTAATACGGTCCGACCCAAACTTGGTAGAAGTGTTGAAGATCAGGCAAGGATAATTTATGCATATATATGAACAATCAGTCGAACATCAAGGTCACAGGGACAAACTCAAATAGTCGACCCTGCGACCATCGGTTGGGGACCACCATATCCCAACCCTGACCTTCACCGATCGCATTATGATGCCCAATCCCAGGACGTACTCCGCCAAGCAGCTGCCACAGTCGTGGCAACAGCACACCTGTCAATCCTAAGTGACACTGTGCGAAAAGCACCTCCACCCACATAATATAACACATGCACACACACACACACACACACACACAAAGACTCTGACTCATACATATCCCAGAACAACCCTCACTGACTGGGCTAATATATGGCCCGGGCCTCCCAAAAGGCGAGGCAATCTATAACAACAACAACAACATCGGTTGGGTGTGGGTGTTGAAGTCCTTCGGTGCTCCCTCCTGTAGTTCTTATTGATCTGCTTGGGCAAAGTTATGAAATAGGCAACAGGCACATGGGTGCAGAACTTACAACATCCATTTTTACAAGGTAAATTACACCTTGCCATGTCCTACCGCTGTTATCTTATTCCATCCAACCCCCACCTCTGTGCCCACCCCATACTTAATTTCCCCCCGCCCCCACTCCTCCTCCGACATGCATACACATGAGAATTTTAATAGAAATCTTTTCTTACAGCTGTTCAAACAACACCCATCTAAATGAGATGTATTCATCCTACTTTGCTTTACTACCCACCACAAACTTAGTCCATCCCACCCATCCCTTTTGCCCCTCCCACTTCTTTTTTTTTTTTCCTTACCTTGGATTACACCCTATCAGCCTTCCTACATCACCCTTCTACATAGCAAATACTTTCCCAGGCATGGCCCACCATCCCATCACAATATATATACACAGGCTAGCTATATATATATATATATATATATATATATATATATATATATATATATAAATTTTTTGTAAGAAGCGCAGAAGCTAAAATATAAATGGAAGTTAGGAAGCCATTTTTCTCAGGCGTGAAACTCTAGTGGATGAGAGTAGCTTAGGACAATATTTTTCACAGCACAACCAATATTCCCCATCCAACTTCCTCTCGATTCCGTGTTGGCATTTTTCTTCCATTTTTATTTCCTTCTCAGTGATCCTCTTTCATTCTCTCTTTCGTTCCTTCTTAAACCATTCTTTCCAGTCACTTCATCCATCCCATCTTAGCCTCTTCAATATGGTAAGTTGTCTTTCACATTGTTCTTGATACCCTCTGACGATATTATTCATTTTAGTATTCACCTTGATGAAAGGCTGAAGAAGGCGTCCTCTAAATCCCCACCTCAAAGATATCTGTATCCTAATAGCAAGAAAGCACTGCAATCGTCGTTTTCGTACCGAGATTAACAACTCCTTCCATTCCAACTTTTCCATACTTCATCCCTCACGAGTCATCCTCCATCATACCAGTCTATTGTTTACTCCTTCATATATGCCCCTTCGAAGCAGTTCTTTATCCTAAGCCTATTCGAACTCTGTATACCACAAATACGTGGGCTAGAAGGGATCCACAACCAGGTACAGGAAAGCATTAAGTTGAGAGAACTACCAACAGAGTGCTAAGAGTGATGAACCATACACCCACTTACTAATCAATCACCATTCACTCCCTTTTATATTCCCGGCTCCATTTTACAGCCCTAATATTTCACACACACACACACACACACACACACACACACACACACACACACACACAAACAAGGCGCTTCATAATAAATGTGGAGTAGAGACCATTCAGTTCCATCTCTAAATATTTCTCTTCCATTCTGCGTGCCAGCTCATTCATGTATTCTCCCTTTTCACTACCTTTGATCAGAGATTCCCTGGTGCATAGTAATTCCTTCTCTGTCTTTTCTGTCAAAATTCATAGTATTTTTATTTTTCCTGCCGATTTACCGGAGGGTGTGATGGGCAAAGGAGAGCCTTCCTTTCTATCGTTTTCTCACACGTGTTGGTTATATTCTTAGTAGAAGGAGTAATTTCCCATAACCTCGTTATGTGCCAACAGGCTTCCTGTTGTCGCTACTTACTATGTACTTCTGTTCATCGTCCAATATCCCAAATTAGTATCTAAATTTCATATTCTACTCGTCAATCATTTCTTTATGTTCTGTTATAAATTGAATTTTAATGTTTCCATTCTTTCATATGAATCATCTTTTACCCACCAGTACAATTGTAATGTATTCCTTGTATTTTGATTGCACCACCACGTGATTTAACGCATCATAGCGAAAACCTCGGGAAGTGATGGGGTTAGGAACAATATCCATGATGCCTTCAGTTTAAGGACATTTTTTCAGATTTTATTCATGATAGCATTCAGTTTAATCACCCGAGGGAAAACCTCTCATAGTGAATAGGGTACATATAATCTCCAGGAACTCTTTAGTAACAGGGCGTCTTTTGTATGTATATTCTGCTACGGCCAGACGATTGTACTGAGAATAAGTGAGATTTCTTGTGTCAGATGAATTAACATTCGTGTACTTTCGGCTGGACAGGATTATTATGTGTTAGCTTAAATAAATACTTCAGTTATGTCTCCCACAAGATGATTAATGGTGACAGTCTTTATACTTTCAGGCTCCTTCTATCCACTCACAGCTAAAAAAAGAAAAAAAAAAGTTGGCGTTAGGTCAAAATGAAAACTGTATCAGAGTTGTTTATATCACAAGAAGGATAATATTTCTTCCATGAACATCACACTTCACTGCCATACCTCACACACCTCACTACCATACCCGACACCCCCACTACCATACCTCACAACCCCACTACCTTACCCTACACACCCCACTACCACATCTCACACACCTCACTACCACATCCCACATACCCCACTACCATACCCCATACACCCCTCTACCATACCCCACACACCGCACTGCCATACCCCACACACCCCACTACCATACCCCACACACCCCACTACCATACACCACACACCCCACTACCATATCCCACACACCTCTCTACCATACACCACACACCCACTACCATACCCAACACACTCCACTACCATACACCACACACCTCTCTGCCATGCCTCACACACCCACTACCATACCCAACACACTCCACTACCATACACAAGGCAAGCAAATCAATGTGTTAATTAAATTGGTACCTGGACTGGCCCCCTGACACGCTGTTAATTCCTACAAACAGACTGCACACACCAGACTCTCCGCGTGTACTACACGCTCTGCACGATTGACTACTGCATTCTGTATATAAACTACACTTTCACCTAGTTACATTTACTTTTATATGTCACCTCCCGCATATAGGACTCATTCACAAGCATTAACATAAAAATATGTATTAGATCAAATACACGGCTGCGTGTTGAAGCTGAACTTTATGTGGAACATATTCTTTTATTGAATGTGTATAAATGAATATATAGTTTATAAAGAAATCGTATTATATGACACTGACCTTGTATTAGCGACTGTGCAAATATGTAGAACCTTGTAGCCATATATATATATATATATATATATATATATATATATATATATATATATATATATATATATATATATATATTCACTCATCGTAAATGTCAGGACCAGTTAGATGATGGATATAGATAGATAGATAGATAGATAGATATTATATATATATATATATATATATATATATATATATATATATATATATATATATATATATATATATATATATATATTTATGTGTTACATCACTGAAAGACAAAAACGGTGAAGTCATTAAATTCAGAGATAAGATGGTGAAGAAAGTTGAAGAATTTTACAAAGAACTGTGTGCATCAAAGACAGTAGTACCAATAGCTAACATTCCAGCTGACACAAGTGAAATACCTGAAGTAACACCAGACGAAGTAAATATTTCTCTTAAAAAATATGAAACGAGGGAAGATTCCGGGAGAAGATGGAATAGTAGCAGATTAACTGTTGGATGCAGGAGCAGAAGGACAAAACAGGTTTGCTCACTTATATATTTACTCAAGGTATAAAAAGGAAGAAAATTACCAAAACATGGTGTAATATAATAGTTATTTTATTTTACAAAAAAGGTGACTCAAAAGATCTTAGTAACTCGACCCATTTACTTATTATCAGTCATTTACAAACTCTTCATTAAAGTCCTTACAAACAGAATAACAACAAATTTGGAGGAAAACCAACCTCGTGAACAGGCAGGATTCCGAAGCGGGTATTCGACCAATGATCATCTACACACAATGAATCAGCTAACTGAGAAAACTACAGAATATAATAAACCATTGTGTTTAGGTTTTGTTGATTACGAAAAGGCTTTCGACTCAGTGGTGCACATAGCAATTGTAAATTCATTTCGAGAACAAGGAGTGAATGATAACATTGTAAAACTGCTCGAAAACATTTATGAGGAGGGAACTGCTACAGTTAATCTATATAAGGACTCGGAAAAAATTAAGATTGAGAAGGGTGTGCGTCAAGGAGATACAATTTCACCAAAATTATTTACAGCATACCTAGAAAGTATTTTCAGAAGGCTAGACTGAAAGACAAAGTGAACATAGATGGAGAAAAGCTAAACCATTCTAAAGTTTGCAGATAACATTGTCTTAATCTCAGAAACTGCGGAAACAGTGCAAGAAATGTTAAATGACCTGAACAGAGAAAGTCTCAAAGTATGGCTAAAGAAGAATCGGAGTAAAACTAAAATAATGTTTAATCCACAAACACCAAAGAGCGTCATCAAAATAAGGGAAGAAATTCAAGAGGAAATCGAAGAGTACAATTACTTGGGGCAAATACTAAAATTATCGAAAAATCATGATAGCGAAATCAAAAGACGCATTACAATTGGATGGAAAGCTTTCGGTAAACATCGAGACATTATGGAAAGTAGCTTGCCAGTTTGTATGAAACGAAAAGTATATAACGAATGTATACTTCCAGCAATGACGTATGGCTGTCAGACCTGGAAACTGACATAATCGATGGAAAATGCAATGGAAAGATCAGTGTTGGGAATATCTTTAAGAGACAGGAAAAGATCAACTTAGGTGAGAGAGCAGGCTAAAGTCAAAGACATTACAGAAGTTATAAAAGAACAGCAATGGAGGTGGGCAGGCCATGTAGCACGAATACGGGATAGCCGATGGAGCAAGAGGCTGACTGCCTAGACAACAAGAGATTGTAAGCATAGAAGAATAAGGCCAGACAGGAGAAGGAGTGATGAGGTAGAGAATTTTGTAGGGAAAACATGGCAAAGATTGGCTCAGTCAAGGAATTCGTGGAGAAGTTTGGGGAGGCCTTTGATCAGCAGTGGACTTGTAATGGCTGATGATGATAATATATATATATATATATATATATATATATATATATATATATATATATATATATATATATATATATATATATATATATTGATCGGCAGTGAACTTGTAATGGCTGATGATGATGATTATATATATATATATATATATATATATATATATATATGTGCTTGTGTGGAGAGAGAGAGAGAGAGAGAGAGAGAGAGAGGGGGGGGACTGCAATTTATTTGAGGGACACCAATGTGTCAGGAAGCTGTTCGAAGTAAGAGAGAGACAGACAGACAGACAGAGAGTCAGTTTGTTGAAAGGAGTCAACAATGTGAGAGAGAGAGAGAGAGAGAGAGAGAGAGAGAGAGAGAGAGAGAGAGTGACTCAGTTTGTTGAAAGGAGTCAACAATGTGAGAGAGAGAGAGAGAGAGAGAGAGAGAGAGAGAGAGAGAGAGAGAGAGAGAGAGAGAGAGAGAGAGAGAGAGAGAGTGACTCAGTTTGTTGAAAGGAGTCAACAATGAGAGAGAGAGAGAGAGAGAGAGAGAGAGAGAGAGAGAGAGAGAGAGAGAGAGAGAGTGACTCAGTTTGTTGAAAGGAGTCAACAATGAGAGAGAGAGAGAGAGAGAGAGAGAGAGAGAGAGAGAGAGAGAGTGACTCAGTTTGTTGAAAGGAGTCAACAATGAGAGAGAGAGAGAGAGAGAGAGAGAGAGAGAGACTCAGTTTGTTGAAGGGAGTCAACTATGCGCTGGGAAGCCATTCGAAGTAGCAGTTAAATATACATATCCATTTGCTCATAAATGTAACACTCATTCTATATAAATTGTGGGGCTAGAAAAGGAAGGTGTGGCGCCGACATAGCAGGCGTCTCCGCTATGTGGTTATGGTACTGTTCTTCACCTCCCTCCCAATCCCCTGATAAGAGAATAATGGACTGCAGAAAAAGGGAAACTTCAGTCCTCAATATGTCTACATCACTTTCAGATCAGCGTGGTACTACAAAAACAATAATGACATACATACAGATAATTCCTTGGCTGATAGATATTCTTTAACGTAATACACATTTTACTATATCTAAACACAATAGCTTATATAAACTACGCATTCTGTACTATATAAGACATATAATCAGCTTTTATAACCTACATTTTCACTCACATATACGCAGTCTTATACTCCTACATACATACAATTTTGCACAATGGTATACTTCTACTGGGATTAGCTTTTAGGCACGGTATGGTCCCCGAGAGCCGACAGCTCCAGGAGAGGTGGCCTCTAGGGGCTTGATGCTGTTCTGTGCCGTTATGCATGGGCATATATATATATATATATATATATATATATATATATATATATATATATATATATATATATATATACCTAGGCTGCTTCCCCCAAGGAAAGGGAGGTAGCCGAGACAGGACGACACACTCCACATTTACTCATCCATTCAAACACATTCATTCGCATCTTAGCCCCAAAGGGGAGAACGGACAGATCCACACGGCACCACACCGCACAAGGGTCAACTGCGCAATGCAATCAGTGACATCCGCAGCAGGACCCGACAGCAGAACTGGTTTACCCCTGCCACATCATAACAGACCCATCCTCTTACCTGCACCTGACCTGACTAGCTGATCAGACCAAATGCGGGAGAATATCCCCTCAGGGCTGCGTCATCACTTATTCATTCACAATTTCTTTCCATTTATTTCTGTCACGCACAGCCACTCTTCCTTGCTCAACATACATCCCTCTCGCATCCAGCGCTCTCTTCACACTGTCCATCCATCCTATTCGTGGTCTTCCTCTCAGCCTTACACCTCTCACATCAGATCTAGTTATCTTTTTCACCAGTCGCTCATTATCCATTCTCTCCATATGCCCAAACCATCGCAACACCCTCTGCTCAACTCTACCAGCCATCTTCTGGACAACTCCAGTTCTCCTTCGCACTTCATCATTTCGCACCCGATTCATACGCGTCACTCCACACATACTCCTCAGACACCTCATCTCCAGTACATTCAAACTTTTCCTCTCTGCTACACCCATATTCCATGTTTCAGCCCCATATAACGCAGTCGGTACCACAACACCCTCATAAAGCCTTCTCTTTACATCCATTCTAAGAGAACGACATTTAAACACTTTTTTCATTCCTCCCAGCACCTTTCCTACTTCATTTATTCTAAACTTCATTTCTGCATCTATTCTTCCATCCACAGCAACATGTGACCCTAAATATTTAAAACAATCTACCTCCTCAAGCAACTCACCATTCAAAACTATATTCATCCCCCTACCATCTATCAACCTCGTACACTTCATCACTTTACTCTTATTCTCATTTACTTTCAATTTCCTCCTTTCACACACCCTTCCAAACTCCTCTACCAACTGTCTCAATCTCTCCTCTGAATCAGTCACCAGTGCAGTATCATCTGCAAACAGCAGCTGCTTCAGATTCCAGTCTCCACCATCAACATTCACCAGACTCAGACCTCCACCTAAAACTCTTGCATTCACCTCCCTTACAACACCATCCATGTAAATATTAAACAACCAAGGCGACATCACACATCCCTGCCGCAGCTTCACTCTCACGGGAAACCAATCACTCACAGCATTTCCCACTCTTACACACGCTCTACTATTTACATAAAAACTTTTCACCCCTTTTAGTAACCTACCATCAAGTCCATACAATCTTAAAACAGTCCACAAAGCCTCCCTATCAATTCTATCATACGCTTTCTCTAAATCCATAAATGCCCAAAACACATCCTTGCCTTTCGCTAAATACTTTTCACACACTTGTCTCACAGCAAACACCTGATCAACGCATCCCCTCCCTCTCCTAAAGCCACACTGCTCATCACCAATCACTCCCTCTGTACCCTCTATAACTCTCATAATTAACACTCTACCATACACCTTACCTACAACACTCAACAGACTTATACCCCTAAAGCTAGTACATTCATACTTAGCACCCTTGCCTTTATACAACGGGACCACACAAGCACTTGCCCAGTCAATTGGCACCATACCTTTCTCAAAGCACACATTCAACAATCTTACTAACCAGTCAACAATAGTCACTCCACCACCGTTCAGGCATTCCACAGCACACCCATCCATACCTGCAGCTTTCCGTTTTCATCTCCTTTACTGCCTTCTCCACTTCCTCCTTCGTGATCAAAGAATCATTCAACTCTCCCAACATATTTATTCCTTGCACCCTTCCATCCGCCAATACTGTATATATATAGTAAGGGCTGGCTTTTTTACGCCTGATATACATGTACGTGGCATCCCTTTGTATGCGTGAGTCATAATTCATATAGTTACATTACTGATTACAGTTACATGGACACAGTGAATGAAAAGATGATCCTGAGTGATGACATGTTTGGCATATACTCAAAAACCGTCCCTCTTCTTTTGTACTCTGATGGCTCTGTAGCTATTCTTCTATTGATAAAGCAGATCTCCTCGCTGAGACTTTCTCCTCCAATTCCACCTTAGACGATTCCGGTGCTGTTTCTCTTTCACTTCCCCCCTCTGACTTCCTCATGGCTGACATTAAAATTTCTTCAACGGATGTATTTTCTACCATTACAGGTCTCAATACTAACAGGGCATATGGGCCTGATGGAGTCCCTCCTGTTGTTCTCAAGACCTGTGCTTGTGTACTTACACCCTGCCTAGGTAAACTCTTTCGCCTTTGTCTATCAACTTGTACTGTACCTTCCCTTCTTGCTGAAAGTTTGCTCTCATTCAGCCAGTCCCAAGGAAGGGTGACCATTCTCAATCCTCTAACTATCGCCCAATTGCTTTAACATCCTGTATCTCAAAAGTTTTAGAGTCATTCTTTAAAGCATTTTAAAGCATCTTTCTTATCACCACCTTCTTTCTGATCGCCAGTATGGTTTCCGTCCAGAACGCTCCACTGGCGGTCTTCTCACCTACCTTTCAGATTCCTGGTCATCCTCCTTTCGGGACTTTGGCGAAAGCTTTACCATTGCACTTGACATCTCAAAGGCTTTCGCATAAATCTCTAATTTCCAAACTGTCCTTTTAGGGTTTCTATCCTTCTATCTATGCCTTCATCTATAGCTTTCTTTCTGGTCATTCTATAGCTGCTGTTGTAGACGTCCACCGTTCTTCTCCTACATCTGTTAACACTGGTGTTCGTCAGGGCTCTGTCCTATCACCAACTCTTTTCCTTTAATTCATCAATGACCTCCTAAGCTGTATATCTCACCCCATTCCACTCATACACTGATGATGCCACCCTTCACCTTTCCATACAGTTCCCACAACGTCCATCTCAGCAATTACTGCAACAAACAAGGGATGAGGCTATGGCACACCTAATATCTGACTTGGCTCGTATCTCTGCCTGGGGTAAAAATAATCTTGTTTTTAATGCAACAAAGAGTCAGTTCTTACACCTATCAACCCGGCACAATCTTTCACGAGAGTACCCACTAATGTTTAATAATATCCAGCTCAATCTTGCATCATCGTTAAACATGCTTGGGGTTCCATTCTCTCGGGACTTATCTTGGAAAGATCATATTACATCTCTTGTAAAATCTGCTTCCAAGAGATTAGGTGTGCTAAGCCAACTCCGTACCTTCTTTACCCTGCACAGTTGTTGACTTTATACACGGGTTTTATTCGCCCCTGTGTGAAGTACAACTCTCATGTATGGGGAGGCTCTCCACATACATCTCTTCTCAATAGGATGGAGTCAAAGGCTTTTTGTCTTATTAACTCGCCTCCACTTACCGACTCCCTTCAACCTGTGTCTCTTTGCCACACTGCAGCATCTATGTCTCTTTTCTATTGCTACTTCATTGGTCACTGATTCTCTGAACTGTCTGCTTGTATCACTCCACTTCTATGACGGGAGGCGGTGGCTCAATCTGTAGAGAGGTGGCCTGCATTCCTACCGGACCCAATTTCAAATCCCCACTGGGGCAGGGAACAGTTTAAAGATTTGAATTTCATAAAAACAGACTTTACTGATCTACCAGAAGACCCGCCGTCTTGTCATAAAGATACCCCAGCTAATACCAGTACACCAGTCCTGTATGAGACAGCCCTAGCATGTCTTCAATATGGAAGGTGGATGTTAGCGCCGAAGTGATGACATGTAAAGGTGTATAATGTGTAGGAGGACTACTGGGCCATGGGAGCAGGCTGTGAAGCCTATGTCCAGAGTCGGACACATGAAAAGAATAGATTAAAAAAAAAAATCTCATCCCTTTTCTGTCCAACTCTCTAATGCAATAATTAACCATTACTACCAGCCCTTCATTTATGCAACAGGTCAACTCTGGAACTGTCTCCCTGTGTCTGTTTTTCCTACTTCCAATGATCTACAATCTTTCAAAAGCAGTATGTCCAGGCATCTCGAAATGAAAGGATCTTGAAATTGTCTCTTTGTTGTATTGATTACTTTTTTTTTTCTTGGAAGGAACAGTTTGCGGGTTCCTGACCTTTGATTCCTTCTTCCTTGCAAAAAAAAAAAAAAAAATGCAATCCTTTTCTTAATCTTATATATATATATAGTAATCCCTCTACTTTCCGGACGCCCACTTTCCAGACATCCCCACTAACCGGACATAATCGTCCCGGGATCCAATATTCCCAAAATGGTCCGAAAACCGCAAAAATTTCGAAAAAAAAAAAACGATGTTTTCCCGCCCGTAATTTGAACTTGGCGCACGGGGCGCGGGACAGCTTTGTTGTGGCGCGTCATTCCTCCGATGTCTGCTAGAGCACCGGCACCCCTGCATCCTCCCCACTTTCCGCCTGTCTCTTGTCGCGAGTGAACGCTCGTTGTCATGGCTGCCCACGTGCTCGCTTTTGTGGTGCTGCCTTACCTGCTGCAGGCACTCCTGCTGCTCTCGTGCCTCTCCTTCGTGTGTGTGATGATGGCCCCACCGCCTGAGAGGAGGAAGAGAGAGGTATTGACTCTGGAGAAGAAGTGGGAGATATTGGAGAAAGTAGATGCGGGATGGACTTCTTCACGCATCCTCCGTGAGTATAACGTGGCTTGATCTACTTTGTTTGATATTAAGAGATCCCGAGACAAACTCATGCAGTACATTGGCTGACTTCTCATTGAAAAGCAAACGCAACGTGGAGAGGAAGTTGATGTTTACTCTTAAGTTTGCTGAAGTCGACCGCTCCACGTTGATTTGGTATCAACAACAACGTGCTGCTGGTGTGACGGTACATGGTACGGAGCTGAAGGCTGCTGCTGAGAAGTTCGCAAGGCTTCATGACGCCCTATACTTCAAGGCATCCGAGGGTTGGCTCTTCACGTTTAAGTTACGGCATGGCCTTACCAACCATAAGTCTCATGGCGAAGCTTTGGATGCTAACGAGGATGGAGTAGAGGAGTTTCGGCACAAGGTGAAGGGCTTGATCGACAGGGAGGGCCTCACTCTTGGTCAAGTCTACAATGCTGACAAAACTGGTTTATTCGATCGCTCTTTGCTAACGAACACTCTAGCCGAGGAGACAGAGAAACGTGTACCTGGCTGCAAGCTCTCCAAGCAACGGCTATCTGCTTTGTGTTGTGCCAATGCTAACGGCATGCACCGGCTTAAGCCCGTTATTATTGGCTGTGCAAAGCAGCCTCGGTGTCTTCGTGGGGTGATGGATGTCCTTCCTGTCTTTTGGTACCATTCTTTGAAGGCATGGTTCACAGCCCAGATCTTCAAAGACTGGTTCCATCACCATTTCGTCAAGGAGGTCATACATTACCAGACGGAGAAACTGGGAATCCCACGCAACCAGGTAAACGCCCTCCTTCTCCTCGACAATGCACCTGCCCACGCGTGCGACAAGGACTTTGTGGCTGAGAATGGCCGCATTAGGTGCATGTTTCTGCCACCTAATACTACTGCTCTCATCCAGCCAATGGACCAAGGAGTGATCATGACAATGAAGCGCCTATACCGACGGAAGTTCCTGGACGAGGTGATGGTTGTTCTCGAGGATGAGGACGAGTGCAGGGAGGGACAGGACATGCGAAGCCAGTGGAATTTGGAAAACCTTCGCCACTACAACGTCAAGTCTGCCATTTACAACTGGGCCAGTGCATGGAAGGAAATCCCTGTTAAAACTCTAGAAAATGCTTGGTCTCATCTGCTTCTCAGAACGAATGCAGAGTACGATTTCCTAGGTTTCGATGTGGATGACTTCCATGCACGTCTACGTGTGCACGGCGATGACGTTGATGTGGACGAAGTGCGTGAGTGGTTGGATGACGACGAGGGCGATCCTAGGTATCAGACCCTGTCTGATATCGAGATCGCATCTTCAATTGCATGTGTCAGTACCCAGCTTGAAGATTCCAATGAGGACGGCGACGATGATGCGGACTCCTCTCAGCATGACACAACTCCAGCCATCCCCAAGTTGAGCGCACTCCGGGAACACCTAGAGTTCGTTCTGGAGTACCTGGAACACCCGGACTGCAACAGGGAGATGGGGACCTTGGGACTTGTGGAGGAAATGCATGCTTTCAGGCAGCACATCATAAATCGTCAGAATCGTCGTTCCTTGCGTCAATCAACGATTGACAGCTTTTTCAGGTCCATGACCCCCGCTGTGCCCAGCCCTGGCTCCACTCCATTGCCTCCCCAAGACAGGCCCTCACGCTCCGAGCCACAGCCCAGCACATCAGCCACGGTGGAGTCACCGCTCGATGTGAGTTTGCGTCTATCTTCAGAGTCATCTGAAGTGGGTACGCCATCACCACGACCCAGCGACGCACCCCTAGGTCACCTGCCAGTGATACTCTCAGACTCTGACAGTGATTAAATGGCAAGAACTTCTCCACTAGACCACACGGGAATTTAGTGTTGTGCAGTGAAAGAAAAACAGTGCATACAGTATTGTAAAGAAAGTAGAAATTTGAGTGAAAAGACAACATTTTTGGACTAAATTTAACGTAAATATACTTGTGATTTGTTTTGAAATTGGTTTTAGGAGTGGAAAGACTTAAAGTGCAGAGTGCAACACTTATTAAGTTACAATGGAGCATAAGTAAGACAAAGAGTGTGCAGTGTGAAGAGAATGGACTTCTGAGTGCGAATGACTAAGTTCAGTGCAAGACTTCATGAACAGTGTACTGAAAGTGCTTCAGGAAATCCTTCTTATTGTCAGAGTCTGAGAGGAGGCGGTTATTCATCGAGATGGCCATGGACTTGCTGTAAGTAGGCAGAATGTTTCATACTGTACTCTACTGTATTTTCCGTACTATACTTACCTCAAACACCTCCTTTCATTCTTTTCTGTCCCTTATTGGTGTGAATATGTTGTGTCTTAGGTGCTATGCATGTGCAGTAGGGAGGTGTTTTTCTGAGTTAGGCTAGGTTAGGGTCCATAACTACCAGTCCAGGAGCCAGGGACTTGTAAGTACCCAGAATGGTTAATATTGTATGAACCTACCTCAAAAACCTCATTTTATGCTTCTTTTGCATTTATTTCAGTCTTTTATGTCCCTTATTGGTGTGATTTGGGTCTTAAATAGGTGCTATGCATGTCCTGAGGGAGTTGTACAGGTGTTTTTCTGAGTTAGGGTCCATAAGTACAAGTCCAGGAGGCTGGTGCCCACTATCTGGACAGGACCACTTTCCGGACATGCCTATGGCTCTATAACGTCGTATATATATATATATATATATATATATATATATATATATATATATATATATATATATATATATATATATATATATATATATTAGTTTATATCTATTTTCCATTGACTTTCTTACTAGTTAAGGCCTTTGTCTCATAGGTTTAATAGTTAAAAAAAAAAAAAAACTCCCTCCCCTCACAAACGTCCCCTATCTACTGAGTGTAGGGAAGCTCATTCAGTTCTGATATAATAACACAAGTTAGTTATAATGAGTATTCAGACATACTGGTTGGCATGTATAGAATGTACTGAAGTAGGCATAATCATCATCATCATCATCATCATCATCATCTCCTACACCTTGCTTTCTACCGAGTACTTCCTGACAGAAGATGGGCGTAGGGGAAAATAATTGAAGGTTAATTTATCCTTAGTCTTTCTCTCTCTCTCTCTCTCTCTCTCTCACTCTCTCTCTCTCTCCCTTGTATATCACATGCTGTCCTTCAGCGTGTTCACTACCAGACCTCTTTTACTCTTCCGATCCTTGGTCATTTCATTTAGCTTCAGAGAGGCAATTTGGAACTGAGGGGGTTACATATAGTATTTCTATAACTCTTCAGAAGGTTATGTCATTCCTAAGTTACTTAAATCGTCTGGAAGTAGCTAGTATAATATATATACGACATCCTCCGCTGAATACTTATCTGTTGTACCCTGACACATGTAATGCAGAAACTTGTGTGATGCAGAGGCTTTGGGATTTGTATGGAACACTTGGATGATAGATTCTCCTACTTTCATGCTTTTTTTTTTTTTTTTTTTTTCATTTCCTTACTGTAGATGCTGTTCAACCGATTAATGATTATGGGATTCATTTAAAAAATTGAATATTATGATGATTATATTGATGACTACGCATTATCCTTCTCTTGTTCTCACGAAGTAAGTGTAGGAGGTGATGAGGATGTAATGATCATGATGATGATGATGATAATGATTTTACACTATTTTTCTCTTGTTCACAACCAGTGCCTGTTGTAGGTGATGTTGCTGCTGCTGATGGTGATGATGTATTAACTCCCTCTTCTCTGCAAATGATGATGATAGTCGTGGTATGGGCGTAGTATGGACAACACCAGCTCTGGACCATGAGGTCCTGCTGGTACACTTACTGGTTCATGATGCCGACCACCCGCCCCTCTCAGCCACAACAGTCCCCACCAGCATCGTGACGGTCCTCAACAACCCCATGTACCCTGGTAGTACGGTGGTGGCGGCCACTGCGGCGCAGGTCAGTGTCTATATTATCAGAAAGGCAGTTTTCCTTCAAAAATGATGGATAAGGAAGCGTGAAAGTAAATTATATTCTCAAATATTAAAAAGCCGAAATGTGAATGCATTTTAGGCAAGTCATATTTTCCATAAAAGAAATAACAATGAATAAGTAGTAGTTCAGTTCTGTAATTCACAAAGTAACAATCAGCTGCTTCTCCTCCATTACATATACATTTGCATGAAGGACAAGGGAGCGTGAATGCAGAAGCTTCCCATTTTATATTCTTCCTGTTAGGACAATTATTAGTTATGAGGGACAAGTGGTACTAAACTTGTGAATGCACGCTCAGAAGATGAAACGAGAGGATGATCAAGACAAAGAACCAGATGATTATCTTAGGTTTAGCGTGATGACGTCTTTTTCCCGAAGAAGAAGCAAAAGACCTTGGGAGGTCAAGCAAAAATTATAGTTTTCCTTTCGTTTGTTTGCTCGTTCGCGCTCCACAGACCAGAGTTATGAACTAATTTTAGCAAGCAAACATCAAATGAATTCTCCAGCTGACAGTGTGTCCTATTCTCAGTGGTTGACACACTGAGATCAGCAGCCAGGTCACGGTGACAATAAAAATGATGTCAAGGTCATAAGGCAAACTTTATTTACAGGAGTGTAAGCAGAAAATAGATAACATTCGGTTTAAGAATGCCATTACAATTTGGATTCAGCTCTGGGAAAAAAAAGTATATGTGCCCTGGTGTCGCCTCCTCATGAGGTGGAGTGGAAAAGTGACAAGTGTAAGCTAGTCATTTATATGCTAAAGGATCAACTTGCACCTTAATGCCTCCATGGAAAGGATCACTGTGTTCAGCAGTGTGGATGCAAAACCTGAGATCACTGCATTACAAAAAATCGGTTCCACACCACAAGGATCAAAAGGGGCTTCGTCTTTAGAATCATAGCTGGCAACACACAGCTAGTACATTTTTTACTCATGCATATCCACACGATTTTATTCTGCTTAGGAGTGACTTCTCGAACTGGAGAGTCTATATAATCATTAATAACTCCTTCTCGACTTGAACGCTATAAAGCAGAATGAAATCCAGTAGGAACAATAATATAATATAAAAATAAGCCACCTTGTACAGTGGGTGATGGGATGGAGTCCTTAAAATTTCTACGCTAAAATGGCACAGGCTAATAACCATGAGTCCGAGCAATGAAAGTCGGGAGAGACACCTGCCCTGAAATGAATCAATATTGACCCATAAAGGTACAAATGAAGGCAGACGACATGAGGCGCTTAGCTGTGTCTCTCATCTCCCAAACTCAGGCATTTGAGCTTGGGATGGGTATTCACCCCCTATCCTGGGAAGCAAGGCCATTGCATGACCCAGCTTACAGTGGTTACTTCCTGTAGGATTTCCTCTAGGTCGACTACTCATTTTACCTACCAACCCACTGAGGCTAGATGGACACCGGAGTCGAGTGGCATCAGCTGCCCGGGGCAAGAGGCGAACTCTGGAGTTATCGGACCGGCAGCTTATTCCAATCACTTAACCACCGTGGCGGAAATCCTACTGTTTGTCTTGTCTGTAATATCATAAGTTTCTCTGCTGTGTGTGTGTGTGTGTGTGTGTGTGTGTTAACCCTTTGGCTACGTTGGGTTATCTGCAGCAGAATATAACTGTGACATCAACAGAAACACACTAAAATCTGCAATCTCACAGTCGAGATCGTTTTACAAAAGCTTCCTTTGAGTTAACTTAAATTGTCAAGAGGTTATCAGTATTTCGAACTGTAGAATGTCCTTGCTTGCGCCCCCTAAATTTGTTCCATTGGTTAAAAAAAAAAAAAAAAGTCAGAAATGAAAAATCTTTTGGACTGAATAATATTTACAGGTCGCCCCCACTTTTCAAAGTTCACAATGCTAAACGCTGTAGTACATCTCTGGCATTACTCTCCACATAACTGTTGCTTTTTTACTTACTGTATTTTGCAGTCGGATATGAGGAAGTCCTTCTATTTACTCGGCTCAATAGTGAATGACATCAAAGGCTAATAGCTGCCCTCATATCGGCAAGCTTTTGGGTATTTCATGTACCTCCACCGAAATAAGAAGCTGACAGTCCGTGAGGCTCTTCGTCAGTCTGTTCAGGCCACGGTGGCTCTGTGGGATAAAGCAAACATTCCCACTCAGCAGGAGTCCCCTGCCATGAAGATGCTGGAGGTTTTCAATAACGAATGGACATGCTTGAAGAAGCACACTTCCAGCACCAGTGAGGGCCATAAAACCAAGGAGGTTGAGTTCACAGAGCGATTGGAAGATCTCTTCGACATTGTGCATGGAGATGCCAAAAAGCTGGTCTACTATCGTGAAAACAGGGAGTTCCTTCAGCTGCAGAGACAGAAGGATCGCCCTGGCTCAATGGGTGGTGTGGACACCATCCATCTTCGTCACACAAAAAACAAAGCCAAGCGGGCAGATGAAGTGGAGAGGAAGGGAAGAGCCGAGGCTGTGATGGAGGCAACAAATAGTAGAGCTGTCCTGGTTTCTTCATCCTCCAGCAACACTGATGAAAGCTAGGATGAGGAGAAGCTGCCCACAGGAGCCAGTGGAGGAGTCCCGTCCCCACCCAAGAGAAAGCGAGGCATGAAGAACGTCATGGCTCCTCAGCTGTCCGCTACCTTGGACCAGACCCAGATGTCCTCCAGGAAGGCAACACTTGTCCCAGCCAAGGCAGCAGCAAGCTTTGCTTTTGTATGTCTCTGAGCACAACATCAATCGGAGTTTTATTCACCGTCTCCTAAGAGAGAATTGAGCTCGCTGTGCTCAAGAACTGAAAGAGCATCTCCAGGGAGAATGTTCTTTGACAGTCCACTGGGATGGCAAGATGATGGAGGACCTCACCTCTTACAAGCATGTCAACCGACTCCTAATGATTGTGTCAGGACCTTGTACCGAACAGCTGCTTTGAGTCCCCAAGATTCTATCCTCAACTTGAGAAACACAGGCTCAAGCTACAGTATCATGGAGTGCCTGAATGAGTGGAGGATTACAAAGCAGGCGAAGGTAATGTTTTTCAACACAACAACACACGGGTCAGCGTGGAGGAGCCTGCACTCTCACTGAGACAAAACTGGACGTAACCTCTTGAAGTTGGCATGCAGACACCATGATAAAGACTTGCTGTTTGCAGCTGCCTTCGAAGCAATGCTGGGATCTTCCTCAACTGGTCCAAAGGTGTTGCTCTTCAAGCGTTTTTGTGACCACTGGGCCTTCATCAACCAAAACCAGTTCCAACCAGGTGAGACAGATGAGACCACCAAAAAAACAATTTCTGATTCAGTTCGTGAGATCTCAGATGATTAAGCTATGAGATGACTAACGAGAACTTTTGGATCTATCCATCATCTTCCTAGGAAGTGTTCCCAATAAAGGCATGAAGTTCTGTGGGCCAGGTGCCATGCATCAAGCATGCTGGATGGCCAAAGCACTGTATTCTCTCAAGATGTGGCTTTTCCGAAGCCATTTCAAGATAACGCAGACTGAGGAACAAGAGATTCGAGATCTTTCTCTCTTTTCTGTCCTCATCTACATGAAGGCTTGGATGACATCGTCACTTCCCATCAAAGCCCCGTTGAATGACTGGACTCTGATGAGGATGCTGATGCAATACCCAAACAAGAAGATCACTGAGGCAACAAAAAACAAGCTATCAACTTACTTATGGTACCTGTCGAAAGAAGCAGTTGGCTTTACTTTCTTCGGTGAGCAGCTTTTGACAGAAGTGACGAGCTGCATGAAAAGCCTAGAAGATGAGGCCACTGAGAGACCACCCAAGCATCCTCAGCTTCCTGAGTCGATGTTCGTCACCGACGACGGGCTACATCAACTTGTGATGAAGAATACACAAGAATTCTTCATTAAGTGGGGTTCCTGACCCAGCCAACCGACACTTGGTCATCTAACAATGAGTTCTTGAGGCCCAAGGCCATCATTGCAGTTGTCACCATTGTGAATGACCGGGCAGAAAGGACAGTGGCTCCCCTTCAGGAGCTCAATGAGACGTTGATGATGGGGGAAGAGCAGCTCCAGTTCCTGCTCCAGGTTGTTGCAGACCACGCCAGAGTCAACGTGTTTCAACAAAGTCTGCCCTGCTCAAGAAGCGATCATTAGTTAATGAATATAGTGATGCCACCCCCACAGACTCTATGTCTTGTACACCTATGCTGATTCATGTGTATCTAGTTTGATTAGAGCTCACTGTATCGAGTAAAATACAAATAAAGTAGTTTTCACTCTTATGTTTTCTTTGGCTCCATAATGTGCAGTAAGGGCTGTTTTATCAAGGTTATCCTCTTTCCCAGTTGAGGGCGACCCTTAAATATTAGGCTGACTGGGGCAAGACTCTCAGTTTTCAATTTTTGTGTTAAATGGAACTTCTACAGGGGTAGGAAGCAGAAAAATTCCATCATTTCATATTTGACCAACTAATTGGGACCATCCTTCTAAACACTATATACACTTGTCAAGGAAGGGAGGAATAATAAAGAACTAATGTCAAGCCAGAAATTGGCTATATGAGTATGGTACTAAATTGACGTTCATCAATACAGCGTCAGCAGAGGTAATGTTGAAAGAGCTGGCGTTGATAGATATGGCGGTGGCAAAGTCGCCATCGACAGAGTCGACATTGGCAGTCAGCTTAAATAGAATCAATGTTCACAGGTCTGCATTGATAGAGTCGGCATCAGTGGTGTCGGCACTGTAAGGTCAACATTGATCCTGCCAGATTCAGCACTGGCAGAGTCGACATTGATAGAGTCTGTGGGCTTGACCCTTTCAGGAAAGGAGGAAGGGTTGACAGCAAAGGAAGGTACTTAAACCGAATGTACAACCTGATAGGAGAAGAGAGAAAACAGAGCCTGGAAGAAATGTGGGTGTAGAAAAGAATGTAGACAAAAGATATGAAGAAGACAATAAGGAGAGGAATTTTGGAGGCAAAAGATCCCAGGGGGAGGACCATAAATTCCTCCACCATCCACCACTCTCCCGGTGACTACTCAGAGAAATGCCTGGAACCACTGTCTGACTCACTTCTTCATTTCTGCAACATTCACGGCCTTTCCTCCTACTTTCTCTCAGTCGAACACCACCTCTCCTCCTCTAAACCTTACCTTCTCTTCTTGACAGAGACTCAGCTGTCTGAGGCAATTGACACCAAACCCTTTTCTGTTTCCTCCTACTTTCCCTATACTCATTTCAAAGCCAAAGGTGGCTGTTGTGTATATGTACGCAACAATTTTTCTTGCTCTCATGTTCCTGAACTTGATTCTTCTGAATTCTCTACTCTCTGGCTTCGGCTTTCTTGTCATGCTCTGACTAAATATATCTGTGCTGTCTACATGTCTCCTAATTCTACTGACTATGAAAAATTCTTTGACTATCTTACTTCTATGATGAACACATTCTGTCCATTTCTCCTTTCTCTGAAATCTCCATTCTAGGAGATTTCAATGTTCACCACCACCTTTGGCTCTCCTCTTCTTTCACTGATCCACCTGGTGAACAAGCCTATATCTTTTCTATCCTTAATGATCCAGATCAGATTGTATAGCACCCTACCCATATCCCTGACTGCCTTGGAGAGAGCTCCAACATACTTGACCTCTTCCTTACAACTAATCCTTCTTCTTACACTGTTAATCTTTCCTCTCCGTTGGGCTCCTCCAATCACAGCCTTATTACCTTAACCCGTCCCATCGCTCCAGTACGGTCTGCGGACCCTCCAAAGAAACGTCATCTGTAGCACATTGGAGCTGCAGATTGCCAGGCCCTCAGGCAGTACTTCTTTGATTTTCTCTGGAATGATTATTGCTTCCGTGGCCGGGAGCCATCTGAGTGTGCCTTGTGCAGTACGGAGGTTGTTCTCTCTGGCATGGAAACATACATTCCCTTCTCATATCCTCTGACAAATGCAAGAAAGCCTTGGTTTAATCACACTTGTTTTAATGCTGTCCACAACAAGGAGAGGGCCTATAAAAGGTACTGGAGCCAACCCACCTCTGAATCACATCTTGTTTATGTTTCTGCCCAGAATAGTGTTAAGTCTGTTCTTCGATCTGGTAAATATAATTTCGTCCTCACTAAATGCTCTCAACTTGTCAACTCGAATTCTTCCCGCTGCTTCTGGCACCTTGCCAAAAACCTTTCTAACATCTTTAATCCATCACGTCCCGAGGTTTTCCGCCCCTCCGACATCCCCCAGTCCCGAGCCTTTTTGGAAAAAAATTTTGTTGGCTCAAACTTCCGCTTAGGTTGAGAAATGAAGGAAAATCACCAAGAAAGGGCTTACCGTGGTCTATAAGTGGTCAGAACAGATGAGGTCCCCCGAGCCAGGTAACGTATTCTGTAATGGACGTGCCAGGCGCTCACGTTTTCTATGGTAAGGAATACTGGGAGAAACAACACACAACACCTCTATATTTATTGAATTTGAACTAATAAACAATAACAGTAACAATATAATGGATTTCAGACACATATATATGAAAAATAAGCATTGTACCATCGTGCGAGCATAGCGAGTTAGGTCCGAGTTGTAACATGCTATATGCTAAGTTTCTTGTATCAGTCAACATATCATTTTTTCTATTTGTATACGTCTGTTTCAATGACATTTTACCAATTACCACTGTTTGTAAATGTTTTCAGATGTTTTCATTCATTATGATGACATGCAGCATAAGCCTAGCGCACATCAGCTTAGTAAGCGCACTCGCTATGACTCGTATTTCAACATACCCAATTGTTTTATCACTTTCCTATTATTTTTCCCTTTACATAGAACCTTTCCTCCACCACTGTAAATGCTTTCAATTATTTTCATTCATTACGAGGGCATTTAGCGATATGCTAGCGCATATTCACGTAGCAACCACGATCTCAAACACTCGTGTTTCATCTTATACTTTATTTATTCACTCCAGTTATAATTTCCCACTTACATTACACACGTTTACACCCCTATACTGCACTGTACATACTTACTGGCATTATTTATTCAAGTGAGCGTAAGAATATCGCATGAAAATACCCTCGCAATGAATGTTTCGACCAACATAATACTCACACACTTATATACTAATTCTTCACATATACTACATACTTTACCACTTGTTGACTTCTATTTTCACTATTACGTGCCTTATTCATTCAACTGAGCGTCAGGATATCGCATCTCTATACACACTCTATGAATATTTGACTTAGAATATATTTCAGCACTTACAATAATTTGAACTTATATTATACCCGTAAGCATTTCCAATATTAATAATTATATAATTACGGGCCGTATTTATTGCACTGAGCGACAGAATATCGCATCATAAAACCCTCGCTATGTATGTTTCCAATTACAGCATATTTATACACTTACATACAATTTTTGCACTTATGTTATACCCGTATGCACTTTATACTAATATTTGGAGATCAACATGACTGATAATTTCACTGAGCGTCTGTCTGTCGCATTTACTTCATAGTTTCAGCGTCCTGTCGCATTCACACCATATCAGAATTGCATCAACGTGTGATATTCGCTGAAACATGGGTGAATACAGAGATCCACGTCACACTCAACGCACTCATAGCGGGTGTCCTTCCTCTGTGTCGTGAGTCTCACCCGGGAATTGCTACACACGTGACACCTGCGTTGGGGCCTTGGTCTGTTTGGCTGGGGAGGGATAGGAGTGGGGAAATGGCGGCCGGATATTCTCAGGGGAGTTTGTGCAATAAGAGCAGTGCGGGTGCGATGTTGGGGCCTTTCTACAGCATACCGAGCAAACATCTCTCTTGTGAGCTCCCTCACAAACCCTTCAAAGGTTTCCTGAACTCCTGTTGTCATGGCGTGAAGGTGGTGGCAGTTCAGAGCAGTGATGTCTAGCAAGTGAAAGAACAGTTTCTTATACCACTTCATCGTGGTCCTGGCACACTCTACGGTCGATATCATGGAGTCTGACTGGTCCACGAGGCGCATGTTCATGTTATAGTCCATGACACACTCAGGTTTCCAAATATGACGCCTGTTATCTCTACGGTAATCAACTGAATCAGTACGGTGCATCAAGGGGCAGTGAACCGTTGACAATAGGCTTACCTCTCTATTGTGGTTCCACACAGTTGCAAGGATGTTGTTGGCTTTGAAGAAGACAACCTTATTCCTTGCAAGTTTCCACCCTACCTTGGCCATGTAACGCCGGTTCACCTTCACGGTTCCACAGATTCCCGTTTCATGCATGTGAAGATAACAAGTGAGAAGAGGGCTAGTGCACCAATTGTCCAGGTAAAGGACGTGACCACGATGAAGGTAGTCTTCTATCATCGTCTTTACCACCGCTCCCGACAGTCCAATACTTCGATCTTCTATTATGTCTGTCTGTGCACCGGTGTACAAGACTATGTCTTGCACGTATCCAGTCCTACAGTCGCACATAACAAAGATCTTGAACCCTAAACTGTGCCTTTTGCTGGGTATATACTGCCTAAATGAAATATTGCCTCTCCACAACACGAGACTCTCATCTATGACGAGGTCTCTATAGGGATAGAATGAGGAACGAAAGGTTTGCCTCAGGTGATCAAAGGCCAACCTAATTTGCCTCATTTTATCAGTGTCGTTCGCATTTGCAGGATCATGAGCATCATAGAAATGGAGGCGACTTAGAATTTGTTGAAACCGATTACGGCTCATCACTTGCCCAAATATTGGGGTAAACATAACAGGGTCCCTAGTCCAGTAAGCAGGAATTCTGTTCTTTCGTATAATACCCATCAAAAGGACCAGGGCAAAAAATAGGAACATTTCTGAAAGGGAGACAGGATAATCATATATGATAGAATGCCTACTCCCAGTCTTTCACTCTCAAGGCGCTGGGTGCTTGCAAACAGGTTGGTTTGGTATACAATCTGCTCCACAAATGCCTCACTAAAAAACAGGTGGAAAAAATCCACCTGGTGGAATTACGGTGAATTCCTCGAGCAATGCAGCCAGAGCGCCCCTGCTCAGTGAAGGAGTGAATGAGGGGAGAAAAATCACTCCCATCCTCCCAATTCCACCCTACAAATCCCTCGTCCCCATCATCCCCATCACTGCCTTCGTCTGGGTGGGGAGGAGATCCTGGTGGGGGAGGTGATGGAGAAGGAGTGGGGAGGGCTTCTCCACTGTCACTCCTCTTCCCTCTGCCTTTACCCTTTCCCTTTCCCTTACCCTTACAGCCTTGAGGAACATTAGGGGGCTATGGGGATGAAGTAGTGGAATATTGGGGAGCAGAGGACGTGCTTGGGAGTGGTTCCTCCCCACCTTCCCCCTCCCTCACAACCCCACGTGATACTGAACGCACCCGCACTCGCCCACGTGATACACTACGCCGCCTCACACTACCTAGGGAGAGCAATGACTCACTCATGTCACTCTCACTTTCCCTAATCCTCCCTGTACTTTCCCTTTCATTCCCCACTCCTTCCACAGCACTTCCTAACTCCCCAAACAAAATGCTAGGTCCATACCTGCTCGTCCGACGTGGTGTGTGCTCTGGGCCACGATGAGTGATTACCTCACGTTCATACCACGTGGCAGCACGTCCCACGACTCCGTCATCGTCATCGTCCTCGTCCTTGTCATCGAATTCTGGTTCCAAATCAAGTTGGGGATAGGCATAGGATGTTGCACGTGGCTTCTTGGCCTGCTGCCCCTCTCTAGCAGCACGGTAAGTCACATACTGCCGCTTCCTGGGAGACGGAACTTCCTCGTCACTGCTGGTGGTTTCTTCCTCCTCTGGCTGCACATAATCTTTATCCACAACCTTGTCGTCCAATGGGGAATCACTGTTGCCTGTAAAGGCGTCCAGGGCGGCTTGAATTTCGCCCTCTGAGAGACCTCTCTTAGCCATGTCTGAGCAGGACTGTTGCTACCAGGTGAGTGGACGAGTGACGGGTTAGTGCGGGTCGCGCGGGGTCGCCGAGTGTCCTCGCCTGGTGGCAGGTAGGGGAAGGTCATGCGAGGATACATACCGCAAATCAGGCACGAAATTTGAAAATTGTCGAAATTATGCACTTTGCAATTGCACGACGTATTGGTACGTCGCTGGGACTGGCAAATGCAAATTGTTGTAACGTACCCATACGTCGACGGAATGGAGCGGGTTAACTCATCATCCTTCCCTCCTCTTCTCTATTCTGATGGATCTGTAGCTATTTTTTCTACTGACCAACCAGATTTCTTTGCTCAGACTTTCTCCTCCAGTTCCACCTTAGATGATTCCTATGCTGTTCCTCCATCACGTTCCCCCTAAGATTTCCTTATGGCGGACATTAAAATTTCTCCAGCTAACGTATTTTCTGCCATCACAGGCCTCAATACTCTTAAGGCATATAGGCCTGATGGAGTCCCTCCTGTTGTCCTCGAGAACTGTGCTTCAGTGCTTACACCTTGCCTAGGTAAACTCTTTTGCCTTTGTCTTACAACTTGTACCTTTCCTTCTTCCTGGAAGTTTGCTCTCATACAGCCAGCCTCAAAGAAGGGTGACCATTCCCAACCCTCTAAGTATCGTCCAATTGCTTTAACATCGTGTGTCTCAAAAGTTTTCGAGTCAATTCTTAACAGAAAAATTTTAAAGCATCTTAATTATCACAACCTTCTTTCTGATCGTCAGTATGGGTTCCGTCAGGGGTGCTCCACTGGTGATCTTCTCACCTACCTTTCAGACTCCTGGTCATCCTCCTTTCGGGACTGTGGAGAAAGCTTTTCCATTGCACTTGACATCTCAAAGGTTTTCGATCGAGTCTGGTGTGAATCTTTAATTTCCAAACTGCCCTCTTACGGTTTCTATCCTTCTATCTGTGCCTTTATCTCTAGCTTCCTTTCTGGTCATTCTATAGCCGCTGTTGTAGACGGCCATCGTTCTTCTCCTAGATCTATCAACAGTGGTGTTCCTCAGGGCTCTGTCTTATCACCAACTCTCTTACTTTTATTCATCAATGACCTTCTAAGTCGTACATCTAACCCTATCCACTCATATGCTGATGATTCCACTCTTCACCTTTCCATTCCGTTCCCACAACGTCCATCTCAGCAGTTACTTCAACAAACAAGGGATGAGGCTATGGCACACCTAATGTCTGACTTGGCTCGTATCTCTGACTAGGGTAATAATAATCTTGTTGTTTTTAATGCATCAAAAACTCAGTTATTACACCTATCAACCCGACACAATCTTCCACAGGAGTACCCACTAATGTTTAATAATATCCAGCTCAATCCTGGATCATCCTTGAACATGCTTGGGGTTTCATTCACTCGGGACTTATCTTGGAAAGATCATATTGCATCTCTTGTAAAATCTGCTTCCAAGAGATTAGGTGTGCTAAGCCGACTCCGTACCTTCTTTACCCCTGCACAGCTGTTGACTTTATACACGGGTTTAATCGCCCCTGATTAGAGTACAACTCTCAAGTGTGGGGAGGTTCCCCATATACAGCTCTTCTCAATAGGGTGGAGTCAAAGGCTTTTCGTCTTATCAACTCTCCTCCTCTTACTGGCTAGCTTCAACCTCTGTCTCTTCGCCGCACTGTTGCATCATTATCTCTTTTCTATCGCTGCTTGCATGGTCACTACTCCTCTGAACTGTTTGCTTGCATCCCTCCACCTTTACGACGGGCACGTAGAACCCATCTAGCAACAAACTCTCATTCTTTTTCTGTCCAACTCTCTAATGCAAGAGTTAACTGTTACTCCTAGTCCTGTATTTATTCAACAGGTCAACTTTGGAACTGTCTCCCTCTGTCTATATTTCATACTTTCTATGATCTCCAGTCTTTCAAACGCAGTGTGTCCAGGCATCTTGAAATGAACGGAACTTGAATTTGGCTCTCTTAGTCTAGTCCGGTTTTCAGGTATTTGGACAACTCCAGACATTTTGGAGTCAAAGTTGGCAGATAAGCTTTTCTAGGGTGTTTTTTTGTGCAGAATCCATTTTTGCTGTTTGCCAAGCTGTATCTCTCAAGCTGACACCGTCAGACGGGTAAATCCAAGATGGCCGCCTTAAACTCAAAAGCATCATTTTTACAAGTGGTGCCTCGTCCGTATATCATTATGACGACCGTAAAACCTTATTAAATCCCACTATAAAGTCATTGTACATTAATTATTTTATTGATATTACTTTTCTCTTAATTAAGTAATAAACATAAACATAAATCCAGGATGGCTGACAACACATTTATATTACAACAATTTGCAGATTGCAAATTGATGAACAGGCATAGTGGCAGTGTGTTTTACACAGTGTCATTGTTGGGCTTCGACATTGCTACAATCGTCATCGGATGTTCTACATTTGCATGCTGCTATACAACGCAAATGGGACTTTTTACATTTGCAACGTGCACTCATACATTGGTTGGCTCAGTTCCAGGTGATCAGTTCCACACATGAGTCTGGGACTGGGGGTAGGGACATCAGCGTTGGCACTAGTGATGCACCTTCCATCCTCCATCCCATCGTCTCTGGTTGAGGTAGTTCTGGATACTGTTCATTTGCCTGTCGCCACACAGCTTTTTGATAGTGAGCTCTTTGGATGTGAAACGAAAGGGCATCACCAACTGGAGGAAGAGTCTCTGGAGCACTGGACTTCACGAACAAGATTTCACGCGCCTTGTTGACTGTTGTGATGTTGGGGACATTGTACAACTTACAGATGAATAATTCAGCGTTCTTCGCTGTCGTGTCATCGAGTTCACCTTGACCTAGACATTCAAGAAGGCGAGAGTGTTCTTGAAACACTTTCCAGCAAGTTTTCTTTCCATGCCTGAAGAGGTATGAAGTTGTGTCACTACCAGTGATGGAGAGAAAAGCTGTAATGGATTCCATCTTATCGTCATCAAATCAAGCCGTTCCACAATGGTGTGTATAGGAATATACTTCATGTTTGCAGCTGTTCCTGCCTTCAACCAAACTTTGTCACTGGGTATTTTGTGGAAATGTGCAAGTAGTAATACCAGGACATCTGTGTCACGTGCAGCTATCACAATGCTAGAGACTTGAATTTCTGTACAATGCAGAATCATTCTTGTATCTGCCTCTTCGTGCCGAGCTTTAAGTTTGTCTGTGTCCACTTCTGGATCCGATGATTCCACCTGTTCTTCATCGACGAATCCGCCAGACACCACAACAGTTTTGTTTGCTGAAACCTTCAGCATCAGTTGTTGTGAGAGGAAATTGGCCAAGTCTGCCTTGTTTTCAGGGTGTGCCATGAAAGTATCCCACTTTGCTGGGAGTGGAATATTCCTGCCTTCAGTCAAACGTCGGATCGCCACTGATGCTTGACCACGTCGTGTCCTTGTTCCGTCTTTGATGGATTTCTCGTAGTATCTGTCAAACACTACATCAGTTCGTTTGAACAGTGTCCCACCTTGAAGAACAGCTCCAATGAACACGTCAGCTAGGTCTCCAAATGTGGCTGCTTTGGGTGGTTTCCCAGTGGAACAAACCATTGCTTGACCATCAATTATGAGTGTTGCTGTTTCCTCAAGGTCTGCAGCGCCTATGCTGGGAGGACATTGTATTCCTGAAGTGAGTACTTGAGCCAAGTCTGCTTTTGATCCAGATCAAAGTCTACCGTTTGTCTCAGCTAGAGCCTGGGGGACTGTTAAAAGTTCATGCATCATTACTTCTGACAGGTTTACACGTCGGCCACTTTCGTAGGCAGTGATCAGGCGCTGGATAATTAATTAATATATTTTATATTTGAAGCAATTCTTCAAAATATGTATTTTCTAGAAAAATGGCGGCCATCTTGGATTTTGTCCGCTAGGAGCAAAACCGCACGAGATACAGCTTGGCAAACAGCAAAAATGGATTCAGCACAAAAAAACACCCTAGGAAAGCCTATTTGACAACTTTGACTCTAAAATGCCTGAGGATTTTTATACAGCCACATTTTTCAGATATTCCACTAGTCTATCTTTTGTATTGTTTTTGTTTTTTCTTTGAAAGAACGGTTTGCGGGCTCCTGGCCTTTGGGTCCTTTTTCTTGCATAATAAAAAAAAAAGTCGCTTTTTACAAGCAGGGGTAGTGAGGAAACATTCTGTCCCCTCGTCTCCCCTCCCCAGCAAGTACACTAGTCAAGAAAGTGTTTGTACACACTTGGCATGAAATATTGTAAGATGATGGTTATTGAAAGTAACCATTGATTCTACCGCATGTTGGTTGATCTGAATTAAGAGATTCCCTTATATAGCTTAATTGTAATATTTCCTACTTAGTATTGTTATCTCATGCAGATTCAAATAATAACAGAGCAATAATATTTGGTTATTTTGAGTCATAACTAATTCGGGATATCTTTGGGTCCCTTCAGTGACATACAATTTTAGCCGTGTGTACGTGCCCAGCATCAGGTTAGTTATTTAATTTGCTCGAGTATTAATACTGTACTTAGCTTGGTATTCTATTACATTCTGTAGTGTTAACAAAACAACACACCAAACAAAACTTACACAGTTGTCACACAAGACTCAATAAGAGTTAAATGGATATCAGGAAAACAAACAGTGTGTTGAAAAGGGTTTAAATTACGTTTCGCTTTTACCCTTCACCAAATTCGTGTTTATTTCCATGCATCTGTCAGCTGGACGCAGCTCTTACCACACAGGTGAATATCTCTCGAGATAGAATATATATATATATATATATATATATATATATATATATATATATATATATATATATATATATATATATATATATATATATATATTGTTACGGAACAGAGAAAGATAATGTACACTTTAAGTGAGAATACGAAGAGTCACTACTGTCCCGTAAAGTTCCAGGTTCAAAACAAAAGAGTTAGGTAAAATTACAAGTTAAAGTTTAATGCACAAACTAACAACAAAACATTCAGGACTCATAAGGATAATGTAATGGCAAATAAACAGGTTAAATATATGGTTAACTGCAATAGCCTCTATTAACACGAAATTAGCAAGAGTAAATTTATCTAAGTCAGCCCTGATAAAATGAGATACCAGATAATACTCAGTGAATGCCAGATAAATTATTACAGATACAAACTATTATCAAAAATGACTGACACAAAACCCAACACCAATCAAAAACCTCACTAGGCCTAAGAATTAACCTTATGCTACACAGTACAAGAAAAAATGCAATAACACTTATACTCAAATTACACACAGCTGCTAGATGTTTGGAGATTTCTTGAGCACTCACAATAATAATAACTGTACAGGGGAAGACAGAGATGTTAACAAGATGAGGAGCAGATCTAAGTGGCAATGATGCAGAGACTGAGCTCATTATATGGGGGCCGGCAGAGCTTGATACAACTTGTAAGAAGGACGCGCAAATGAAGCGATGGGGACAAACAGTTGACAATCCCGCACTGAATAACAGAAAGGACGACTTACTCTACTATAACGGTAGAAGGGGGGGACTGAGGCAGAACACGCTCGTGATCAAACATGCAGCATACTGTGCGTTAAAATTACACAAAGGATGATGAAATCATAGGCTATGTAACACCTCCCCACAAAGAAAAAAGAAATTTACAAAGGAAATTTCTTATTACTCTAAAACAATCTGTATCTGGCATTACAGAACATGCAAAAGTCTTTCCTAGTGTTACAAAACATGAGATCTCCCTAGCACGTTCAGTCATAGGTACTTGCCAGTATCCCTTTAACAAATCAAACTTACTTATGTACCTAGCCTTTCCGATCTTGTTTATGCAATCTTCCACGCGAGGGAGAGGGTAAGTGTCTGTTTTGGTTATCTGATTAACACATCTGTAGTCGATGCAAAGCCGCTGTGACCCACCTGGCTTAGGGACTAGAGTGACAGGAGAACTCCACTCGCTCTGAAAGGGCTCAATCATCTTGTGGTCCAACAGGTAGCCAAGCTCCTTCTGGATGAGAGGAACTTTCACTGGGTTCACACGGTAAGGAGGCAATTTAATTGGCTTTGCGTCTCCAACATCGACATCATGCATCAACACAGTGGTTCTTCCTGGAGTAGCACGGAACACTTGCGGGTACTCCTGCAGTAATGCCGAAAACTCCTGCCTTTCCTTGGGAGGTAGATGAGAAAGCTTAGTCTGGAGATCATTCATGATATCAGGATTCTTCCCCAAACTATCACTCAGGCTCATACTGCATGGGAGAGCTTCACTTGCAGACTCGGGTGGAACAGCTACAGTGCAGACTGGATTATTTTCGTCCCGCCTGTGATATAACTTTAGCATGTTGATGTGACATAGTTGCTTGCTCTTTCTACGATCTGGTGTGGCGATGACATAGTTGACATCACTGAGTTTCTTCTCCACGAAATAAGGGCCACTAAACTTGGCTTGAAGAGGTTGCCCATGAACTGGTAGCAGAATCAAAACCTGATCTCCTGGCTGAAAGTGGCGTAACCTGGACTTCTTATCATACCAAGTCTTCATCTTCTCCTGAGCAGCTCCTAAATTCTCTCTCGCCAGCTGTAAAGCAGTGGACAACCGTTCTTTGAACTTCATCACATACTCCAGCAGGTTGACGTCATCTTCCTCCGACAGCCAGCATTCCTTGAGTAACTTAAGGGGTCCTCTTACTTCATGGCCAAACAGTAGTTCAAAGGGTGAGAAGACTAGTGATTCATTTGGAGATTCTCTTGCGGCAAATACAATGAATGGAAGACCTTTATCCCAGTCTTTCTGATGTTCCAAACAGTATTTTCTGAGCATCGATTTGAGTGTTTGATGATATCTCTCCAACGCTCCTTGGGTCTGGGGATGGTAAGCTGAAGACGTGATCTAGGTGATGCCCAACTCTTTCAGAGACTGCTTGAAAACGTTTGACATGAAATTACTTCCCCGGTCTGACTGTACCTCCTTGGGCAGACCAAACTTTGTGAAGAACCCTAGCATTTCCTTAACCACGTTCTTTGCTGAGATATTTCTAAGTGGAATGGCTTCAGGATAACGAGTAGCCATATCAATCATGGTCAACACATAAGAAAATCCTGAAGAAGTCTTAGGAAGAGGGCCCACAATATCCACCAACACACGGGTGAAAGGCGCCTCAAAAGGAGGAATGGGAACTAGAGGTGCAACCTTTTCGGTCTGATTACACTTCCCCACAACTTGACAGGTGTGACAAGACTTACAATACCAGGAAACATCCCTGAAGATACCTGGCCAGTAGAAGTGTTTCAAAATGCGTGCCACAGTCTTCCTCACTCCAAGGTGTCCTGCCAAACTGGAATCATGAGCCACTCGAATGATATCCTGCCTACAAACACGAGGGATGACAACTTGATGTACAACCTCCCATTCACAGTCGGCTGATGCTGTTGGGGGTCTCCACTTCCTCATAAGTACTCCTGACTTTACATAATAACAAGTAGAAGCACCGGCTGACTCTTCTTCACTGTAAGCAGAGTTAGCTAGACCTTTCAACTCAGGGTCAGCAACCTGCAACTCAACCAACTCTTGACGAGACAAATTATCAACACTACGGGGTACTGCCTCATCTGGTGAGTGGTCCAAATTAGCAAGAAAAGTGTCAGCTAGGATAACATCATCATCATCATTATCCTCTAAATCACCAGTAACTTTAGACTTAGCCCTAGTGACAGCACATGCAGGGAACACATCAGGGACATCACAATCCTGGGACACAGCCACTGGCTCACTAGACAACTGAGGAGCTGGACACACTTGACTTCCACCAATATCATTTCCAAGTAAGAAGGTTACACCTGACATTGGGAGTGTCTCAACCAACCCAACCATAACGGAACCATTAACAAAACCAGACTCTAAATTCACTCTGCACAGAGGGACAGAGAAGTAATTATTCCCTACACCTTCTAAGATTACAGTTTCATCAGAGGAATTAACATTAGAGCCTAGAACACTGGTCAGCATAAGGGATTGGCAGGCACCTGTGTCACGATATATTTTAACTGATTTCCTGTCATTACTGTCCAGAGGACTGACAAAACCATCAGACAGGAAATTAGCACATGAACTCTTGAGAGTGTCACCCACGTTACTGCTCAAAAGAGGAGCTCCATCATGAGAATTTAAGTTACCCCTCAAAGCAGGTTCAGTTAACTCAGTTAAAGAATTCTGGGAACTCTCAAGAGTGGACACTAGACCAATTGACTGAATATTTAAAGACTCCTTTTTGTTCACATCACGCTGTCTCCTGAAACATTTCTCCGTAGTATGACCAAGCTTACTACAATAAGTACATTTACTTTTCTGAAATCTAGAGGTGAAGCTGGCATTTACTTCCTGAGAAACATCATCTTTATTCTCTTTCCTGTTACCTGTACTCTGAGTAGAGGCAACGTACTTACTCTCAGCTTTCCCTTTTTCTCTAGAATATCTCTTGTGAGTGAGAACATACTCATCAGCTAAAACTGCAGCATCAGACAAATTATCTATTCTTTTCTCATCAATATATAGGCTTACATCTTTATAAATACACCTTTTGAAGTCCTCCAGCAAAATCATCTGCTTAAATTTGTCAAAATCAGAATCCACATTCTTAGAATTTAACCACTGCTCTAACAGATCTTCTTTGATTTTTGCATACTCAACATGGGATTGCTTATCTTGCTTGTAAGTTGTCCTAAATTTTACTCTATAGGCTTCAGGAACAAGCTCATAGGCCTTAAGAATCAAGCTCTTAACTACATCATAATTATCAGATTGATCCTGAGGCAAAGATGCATAAGATACTTGAGCTTTACCGGTGAGAACAGTTTGAAGGAGTACTGGCCAATTCTGTTTGGGCCAATTAAAACCTGTAGCTACCCTCTCAAACAACTGAAAATACTTTGTTAAATCAGATTCATTAAAAGGAGGGACAAGTTTAACATTTTTAGCCACATCAAAATCATCAGAGCTAGATGATCCAGTTCCACCTTGTTTCATGCGATACTCATGGTCTGCCTGAATCCTAGCAATTTCAACTTGTGCCTCAGCCTCTTTAGAACGGGCCTCCGCCTCCTTAGCCTTAGCCTCCTGCAGGGCTAGCTGTAACTTAGCTATTTCAATCTGCGTTTGCTCATTTGGAGGAGTTACATTAAACAAGCTTTCATTAATCATGTCAACAATTTGATCTTTAGAATGATGAGAGCGAACAGCAATTCCCAATTGTTGAGCAACAAGCTTAAGTTCATTCTTTGTTCTGTTTTCTATATCACACACTGTTTGCACATTTGACAAAAAATGTTTGGCTTCATCAAGTGTAGTAATAGTAGACATAATTAATAAGTAACAGTCACAAAATATCAAGCAATATCCTTATGATAATATCCTGAATATCCTGATATGAGGTCGCCAAATTTATGTTACGGAACAGAGAAAGATAATGTACACTTTAAGTGAGAATACGAAGAGTCACTACTGTCCCGTAAAATTCCAGGTTCAAAACAAAAGAGTTAGGTAAAATTACAAGTTAAAGTTTAATGCACAAACTAACAACAAAACATTCAGGACTCATAAGGATAATGTAATGGCAAATAAACAGGTTAAATATATGGTTAACTGCAATAGCCTCTATTAACACGAAATTAGCAAGAGTAAATTTATCTAAGTCAGCCCTGATAAAATGAGATACCAGATAATACTCAGTGAATGCCAGATAAATTATTACAGATACAAACTATTATCAAAAATGACTGACACAAAACCCAACACCAATCAAAAACCTCACTAGGTCTAAGAATTAACCTTATGCTACACAGTACAAGAAAAAATGCAATAACACTTATACTCAAATTACACACAGCTGCTAGATGTTTGGAGATTTCTTGAGCACTCACAATAATAATAACTGTACAGGGGAAGACAGAGATGTTAACAAGATGAGGAGCAGATCTAAGTGGCAATGATGCAGAGACTGAGCTCATTATATAGGGGCCGGCAGAGCTTGATACAACTTGTAAGAAGGACGCGCAAATGAAGCGATGGGGACAAACAGTTGACAATCCCGCACTGAATAACAGAAAGGACGACTTAATCTACTATAACGGTAGAAGGGGGGGACTGAGGCAGAACACGCTCGTGATCAAACATGCAGCATACTGTGCGTTAAAATTACACAAAGGATGATGAAACCATAGGCTATGTAACAATATATATATATATATATATATATATATAATCATCATCATCAACAGCCGTTGAGGTCCACTGCAGGACCGGCCGATCCCTACCGAAGCAGGGGCATTACAGCCAATGTATCTCTACCCAGTGGCTTAGGCTGTCTGGTAGAGATTGTATGTAGGGTGAGAAGTGCTTGTGAGTGTGACTGTAGTGTTGTAGTGGCTTTGGATGTGCATGTAGTCTGTGAACCAAGTGTAATCGGCCCGCCTTAAGCCGACTGGGTGCAAGCATACTAGTATGCGACACTGGTTCAACCACAGCACCCCTTGTGCCCGCCAAAGTAGCAAGTGGCTTGGTGAACATTTCGCAAAGTTTTTACAACTCTGGCGGGAGGCGAACCCGCGCTCACCAGCGCGCGAAACGCACACTCTACCACTGTACTATAGAGGCTCCATATATATATATATATATATATATATAGATAGATAGATAGATAGATAGATTATATATATATATATATATATATATATATATATATATATATATATATATATATATATATATATATATATATATATATATACAGTATATATGACATAAGTAGTGTTATATCCATACAGTTCTGGCCATATTGATGTGTGCTTAGGAGGGTTCGTAAATACTTTCTCCACAGCAAATCAATGTGTCTCTTATACCATTATCCTCCTCCATGTTACTGGGGTAAGCTATGCCAATATTAAAAGGACAAAATAACATGAATCACCACAATAGCATTTTCACTACAATGGAATACTCGTATTTCTCATTTTATTCTCGCTACTTTTAAACGTTTTTATTCGGCTTAGGAGAGACTTTTTGAAGTGTGGTGGTCAAACATAGTTAACCTCTGCAGTTCTACAGTGTTTTCCAAGCTGAAATAAATCGTAAAGAAGCAAGGAAAATAAATATAAAAATGACATTAAGGGATTTAAAGGTTTAAGGTGAAATATGTGAAGAAGGAGAAGACAGATGAAGAAGAAGAAGAAGAAGAAGATGATGATGATGATGATGATGAAAATAGATGAAGAAGAAGAAGAGGATAGATGATCAATAAGAAAAAGAAGAAGAAGGAAAACAACGTAAGTATGTAAGTAAATACAGGAAATACTACAAGGCCAGTAAACCCACGGGACTACGACTCATTCTGATAACACTTCCTGAAGCATTTGTCTGGCGGCTTTCGTACTGTACTCAATTTCCTTTTCCAAATTAAACCCCGCGTAACATCAACCACGTACCTTCATTGATCATAGCCACTTCTATTACACATTTCCCTCTCCTTCTGGTCAATGAAGGAAAATGCTTGGAAATCTCTCTCTCTCTCTCTCTCTCTCTCTCTCTCAACCACTTATCTTCCTTGATTATTTCCACTTCTATTACACATTTCCTTCTCGTACCGGTCGCTGAAGGAAAATGCCTGAAATAATCTCTCTCTCTCTCTCTCTCTCTCTCTCTCTCTCTCTCTCTCTCTCTCTCTCTCTCTCTCTCTCTCTCTCTCCTTACCTGGGGTGTAGCGAGGTGGAGTATGGTAGTGGTGTGAATGCCAGGGCCAATCTGATGTAACCCCGAGGTAATATGCTGGATGGGGTGTTGTCACTGCCTACTGTTCACCCCACCTCCACTCACAACTCACACCTCCACCATCACCCCTGCCTCCTCTCAACTCTTTACATGAAGGATATGGTTTTATGCGATGCCTCACACCCCCACCATCATTCACTAAAACATTAAAATTTTCTCTATAGTGAAGGGATTGAAGAACGGCAGAAAAGGGAGATAAAACAGAAACAAGTGAGCATTTTGGAGAGAAGAGTGAGAGTTCTATAACCATTACAACGATATAATAGTTACAAACGTTTTGTGAGTACAGTGTGGTGCCAAGTAATGGATAGAGAACTCCAAACTTCTCTCCATCCCAAATGCCCTCACGCTTTAGTTATTATCACATTTCTTGTTTCTGAATTTTTTTCCATCCTTGTATCTTAGCAAACATTTTAAAATATTTTTTCTAGGTCATGATCTCCTTACTGAAAGTAGCTACCAAAATTCACAGTGTCCTATTATTATAAAATGGTTTTAAACTGCATAATAATCGCTACCGTGATTACTGATACAGCACCCTTAGAATGGCTACGTGGCATGGGGCAACACGAAACCGTATCGTTTTACATCAACTGAGAAGAGATCTGGTTGCTGGAGAATTATTTTAAGCTGTCACCCACGTACAGCAGCACCCATTAAGTATGAAATGAAACATTCGCAGTTATACACAAGCGTTTTGGTACGTTATACGCTCGTGTTACGCTTTTTTTTTTTTTTTTCTTGGAGGGAACAATTTCCAGGCTCCTGGCCTTTGGTTCCTTCTTCATTGCATTAAAAAAAGGGGGGAGGGGCTTTACACTTAAATATTGATGGCCTTTTGTTCATGATTACTGCTGAACTTCACAAACGTTTTGATGTACGCGGCCTTATACATTACGTATGTACGTATGTACGTGACATCCTTTTAATCTGCGCCATCCCTACATAGTGCTCACTACTGCGACTCCAGTACCAACACCACATTCTCTGCCTGATACCTGCCGCTGTCTGAGGAACTCAATATCTCGGCCATATGGAGTCGATGCCTTTGAGAGAGGCAAAGATACGTGATGGGAACACTGCGGGATGAAATGAGTAAGCTTTGGTTACTGACTAATAAATATGCAGCTATTAGTAACAAGTGAAGTGCAGTGCAGACTGACGTTCACTCATGACCCATAGTTTCTTTTTCAGCCTCTAATCTTACCCCTTGTGGACGGGGAGCTGTAGTCAGCGGTTCTCACTGTACAAAGACTAGATGTCCAGTGTGCTTTTGGTAGACTGGACGAGGACCAGTTGATGATGACACTGATTGAGCAGTCCAGCAAATCTTCGAACTGCCGACACCAAGTCGCCATTTGGTATGAACCTTTGGATGGACTTCCTGTCTGTTTAATAGGGGTAGAGAGTGAGTGGAAACTATGGATCACGAATATGCATAGCATAACAAGGGTGGTTGGCCGGTAAACTAATCCCTAACTATAGCAGGTTCTTTCCTAACTTCACGAAGATAAGCATAGCTAATGATCAGTTGTAGTCAGACTGGAGGAACGATCTGACTAGTAACTCGGGGTTATTCCTTACTTCCTCATAAACAATGCTTATCATAAGTCTTGTAAATAGGACTTATTACTCAAATTGTGGAGGTTGCCCGGTTCAGTTAGATGAAAACAACGGAGCTGTAGTTATGTTTGGCAGACATACCAAAAGAAATGTACATTAAAATAAGTAAGCTTCTATCGTAATATAAAGATGCAATAAAATATGCTTATTAAAACACCTTTCCCAATCCCTACCAATCACACAAACCATATTATTGGGATTTTTTAAAGTCAGCATTCAAGGATCATTTTTCGTCAAGTATGTACAAGAGCCAATTTCGGAGAGAGCTGGAAAACAGCCTCACGCTCTGATTGCATCCAAGATTTTTTTCACAGATTCTGGGTAAGAGTTCGTGATTCATTAAGTTCGCTTACACCAATCTCGTTAAGAGTCATGAAATTTCGGATAAACCCTATAAGCAATGAAGATTAGGTCATGAATATATTGCAATTTTAATCTCTATTACGATCCCACGAGAAGCAGGGGTATGTTTATGAAATATGGAACTTCATCAAACACTTGTTTCTGCCACTGTTGTTCAAGGAAACGTTTAATTATTTACCTGATTATCTTCAACACCACTCAGTTTCCTGTTCACCTGAGATGAAATTAAAAAATTAAAAAAAGGTAACAGGAAAACAATATCTCTCATCAGCGTGGCCTGCGATATGGTCTATACAGTGAGTCAGGATAGTTAAGCTTCCCAAATTCTAAGCTTACAATAAAAATAAACCCTGTTACTCAAATATTATTTATTTCACGTTAGTAATCTGTAGTTTGTGGGCTGGGCTAAAAGTGTAAAAGTCTTGTCATTAATGATAACTGAATATTTTTTTTGGGGGGCCTCCAACACTCCACTTGCCACTCCTATACTAGACTTACTTGTTTTCATTTCTATATTCTGGATCTCATCATCCACGCATGACGAAAAGAGGAGACAGAATTGTGACCATGCTGAGAGTAATGAGGAAATGAAGCGGAAACTGTAGATAAATAAGTTAGTGAAATGATTAGTAGAAAGACAAAATTATATGTAGTTCATCATGGGACGAAAGCAGAACCACAAACGGATTGGAAGGTGAGCTTGTGAGGATGAAAAGGTATCAAAGGCCACTAGCACTGGGATTAGTTAGGTTATAAAAAGAATGGCCTTTTGTTAATCCTTATCCTGCGGTTGTCCTGCCTCAGATGACGGATGTGCCGTGTCCACTACATGTCCACTACCAGATTAGGTAACAGCTAGAGCTCAGTAGACTACCACCAACGTCCATCAGTTGACAATAAGACATTCCTATATTACCTACTGCCGTATCCACCAACCGCAAGGAATGGATGGATAATTCTTTATTTATATATCTTTCAGTTGCTTCATTCATCGACTTACAGGGAGACAAAAACAACTCTACTCTGCTTTTCTGTTTTTTTCCTTAAACTTCAATAATTAAATAAAAGTAAGACAGAGATACTTTTAAAATATCTTCCTAACTTTCTCTTCCCTTGTTTAGTAAATGAAGGAGAGAGGGGACTATGTTATTACTCTGTGTCTCCACTCTGCCCCATTTGGACAGGGCTGCATTTGCCTGTATAATCACACGCAATCCTTCTTGCATATACTTCCCAACTTTATTCTTTATGCTAATCACATCTCACGCCACCCTGCTACGTATACTCGTGCATCCTTACATATTTATCTATTACCCAGTGCCACCCTTCTACATGGACCCCCTGACTTTATCATCACACATCATCCTGCCGCAGCCGCATTACCCCAGCGCATCTTCAACAGTTCGGCATACAATACGCGTTATCTTAATGCTTTCAGACTATTCTAAGCATGCAAAATCCATCCATACTATCCCATACTACCCTCTTTAACCCGCTAACTGCTCTACTGTATACAGCCTGGGCTGTTCCGAGTGCGACTGCTCAATACAGCCCTGGCTGTGCAGGTGAATTTCGAATGTAGTGCCATGGTGACCAAGGCCGACCCATGCAAGCATGTTTGAGCCTTCAAAACCGAAACTGAAACCGAAAAAGAAAACAAAAACCATACATTCCAATAGGGAATCAGACACTTTGATGTTCATCTATGGCTTTACCAAGATAAATATTGAGCTAATATTTCGTTACTATATACTTTGGCATGTGTTCTCTCAATTCGTAAGACAAATTTTGGCCTCTGGGAAATTTCATTTTTACCCCTATGTCTGCGCACCACGGACACCTCCAAAACACCGCCATGCGCAGTTAACGGGTTAAGCAATTTCCATCAATATATTTAACAAAGCACCTCACCTTTCTTGACAATCATGCTGTGCAATCCCACCTCACCCTTCTGCATATTACCCTTACTTTATCCTCACACCTTACTCAATATCCTTCATGCCGCACTCCAACATCTTTATGCTAACATCAGATTCTAACTCAGATGCATTAATTCTGTACCATCCTATACCACCTCATGCACATACCACCAAATTTATCCTGAAGACTTATTCTAATTTTACAACTTTGTTCCCTGCCATCCACTGCCACGCTCCTGCCTACGCCGTCCAGTGCTATCTTTCACATCAGCTTCTAACTGGACAAAATTCGTCTCTATACCATTACCTGCCACCCTCCTGCATAGACACCCTAACTTTATGCCTCCATATATTTCCCTGCAAGCCCTTTACCTTATCCTGACTTACCTGCATCTCTCCACACCAACCCAGCCACATGCATAAATTTCTCCGCTTATTAACAAAACTCTAACTCCACAGCATTCTTCCATACAACCCCACGCCATCCCCTTACCATATACATCCTATTTTTATCCCTAAATCTTAACTCTTCTATATTTCACCCCACGCTGCCCTCTCATATATACTGGTACTTCCCAAATTTTCCCATCCCCTCACCCCTGATCAATCTCTCCCTCTCCTCTCATCTGCCTTGCCACAGTGCTTTTGTTCTCGTCGTTCCCTTAACCACTTCTAGCAAACGGCGTATTCCATGTTTTCTGTCCTTACGTCTTTGTGTTTACACACGATTATGTTTTGTATGGGAGGGAGTCTGGGAGCGGGAGGGATGAGATATACCAGTCATTATCATAGTCACTGCAATAAGTCTCTCCTACACTGAATCAGATCATTTGGTCAACAAGAACAACACAATAATAACGTTCACTGGCTGAAGATTACCTCCCAGTGTTCCACAAGGCCAAGCTACACAGTTTACGTCATTAAAGCCTACAAGCAGAGGAAGTCTTTTACATTATATTATCCAAACCTGTCTCCTCCATTCTTCCTCCCACGTACTTCACTCTCTCTCTCTCTCTCTCTCTCTCTCTCTCTCTCTCTCTCTCTCCCAGTCCACACCGAGCCTTGGAGGACTGCGGATGTCTCTGCCTGCCTTTCTCAGCCAGGCTTCATTGTGGAGTTTGAAGCTTTGAATGCGGGGGCTTCGGGAGGGGCTCCCGTGCCATTACCTCCCCCTTCTGACAGGTTGACGATCTCTGACCCGGTTACGGACTCTTCATTTGACAGCTCCTCAAACATTCTGCCAAATGCTTCAACACTTCCCCATCCTTCAACACTTCCCCAAATCCACTAGCTGTTCCCAATGTTTCTGCTGTTTCCGCCTCTTCCCTCATTGTCACACAGCTGTAGAATCTTATTACCCCCATTCTGCCCCTAAACCAGCTTCGTCTGTCTCGAACCCCGTTCAGTCCGAGTCCACCTGCACTGTTTTTTCCTCTTACCTCCGTCCCTCCACTCTTTTTAAACCTTGTCATTCATAGTCATCCATTTTTGACAGAACTGGACGAAGTACTTAACCATTCCGCCTCATGCCTCTCTTTCCTCGGATGATTAAGAGTTTCATCTACTTTTGTTCCGTCGTGTTGGGAAGGATGTGACATTCCGTTCCCTGCGTGATGGGTCTCGTATTGTTACACTCCAGAATAAAGCCCAAGCTGATGCTCTGACTGCTCTGTTGGATACAACTGGTGCTCCCATTCCGACTTCCAGAAATTTGCATTTCAACCCTATTGTTGGCACAGTTGTGATCCCTGTATATATTCGATTGGGTAACAGGGAGTTTTCTGACTGTTCGCCACGTATTCAGGCTGCCCTACAGGAGTTGGTTATGATGTGCTCTCTGTTCTTGGCTTCATTATTCCAAGGAAATCGGGCACGTCCTATTAATATCACTAAGATCACGTTCAATTCACTGTCTCCTCCCGATCATGTTATGATAGGTGGAATGAAGCTTCCAGTGAGATAATTTATTGATTCTCCTTGCCAATGCCGATCCTGGTGGCGCAATGGCCATCGCAGTAAATGATGTCGTTCGGTGGCTGCTTGTCCTAGATGTGCTAAGCTCGGTCATACCGAAGTAGACTGCTCAGCTGTTGCATGCTGTTGTCCTGATTGCGGTGGTGGTCATCCAACCTACGTCTGTTCTTGTCCCGCCATCATGTTTGAGAATGAAATCTGTCGTACTTGTGCTCGTGAATCACTCTCACTAGGGGAAGCACATTGAATTGTTCGTAGCATGGGTTTTGATGACTGCTCCTCGTACGAAGGTCGCGTCCATTGGATAGTTAGGGCCCCTTCTACCTTACTTCCTCCATCCCCACAGCTTTTTCATCGACCCCTTTCCCAGTTGTCCAGTCTCGTCCAGCTTCTGCCTACCCCCGTCAGTCTCTCGATGGCCGATTACCAAAGGCCATCCACAAGGTCCGTGTTCAGTTGCTGCGCGCAGTTGGTACTTGTCTGTCTCCTGTAAACAGTCTAATTACCTTCCTTGTCGTGTTTCCCTTTCCGTTGCCTCTTGCACCAAATATTCTTTTGGCCGTCGTCCCAGTGCAATTCCTGTCCTTCATTCCAAATCTACCTCCTCCTCCTCTGTCTCTCGACAGCAGTCTGCTTCTCCCCGCCCTTCAACACCACCCTTTCCTGGTAGTGTGAAACAGCAGCATTCATCACCAGCATATATCTCTCGACCTGCTAAGTCTAGTATGGGTGTGTCTTCATTATGGACCTTCCTCCAGATAGGCGACTCCCCTCCCCCCTTATGTCTGGTTTCTCAGGGGGACCTTTATAAAACGTGCTGGAATCTGCAGAGGTGCATGCAGCCTCAGATTTTCTTCCGCCTACCCCTGTTCTCCCTCCCCCTGATCCGTCCATAACTCTCCCCCCCCCCCTTTCTATTGTACCTAGCAGTGTTACTCCCCCAGTTTTACCTCCCAGTTCTTTTCCTTCTCCAGTCTCTGTCACGAATTGTTTTAGTTGTTGGTCTTATTTCAGTGTATATAGCATATATCATGTCATATTTTATTTATATTTTGGTATCATGACTTTCCTTCGGTGGAACATTCGAAGTTTTCGTTCAAACTGCTCCAACCTCCGGTGACTTCTTGCCCAGTATAGTCCTTTAGCAGTGTACCTTCAGGAGACCCATCTCTCTGCTCCCCCTGCTCATATTCCAGGTCATATCTTTTTTAGTATGCCTACTTCGATTTCTGAACCATCTATCCTTGTCCATACTACAGTCCCTTATGGACTTATGTAATTTAGTTTCTTCATCACATATGTGTACCGTGGTGAGGGTTTTTCTTCAGTGCTGGATTGCTGTAATTTCCACCTACCTGTCGCCTTCCATCCCTATGAAGTCCCTGAGCTTTCCCATTGTTTGTCTCCATAACCTCAGCCCATTTTGCTACTGGGTGATTTTAAATGCAGGCACTTCTTATGGAGTGACAGTACCATTTCTGCTAGTGGCCATTTGCTTGAATTTTTTTTTGCTCATCAAGATCTCCATATTCTTAATTCTGGTTGCTTTACACATCATGATTCTCACACTCCTACATATTCTTGTATAGATCTCTCTCTTTGTTCACCATCTCTATCTCTAGATTTTTGATGGTCTGTGCTAGATGATTGTTTGCTAAGTGGTTGTGGAATATATTTAATAGTTATGGTATACAAATCGGGGCCCTCTTTCTGGGCACCAAACATGTGAAAATATTTAATGTATACAAGTCGGTATCCCTGTCGCGGCACCACTATGTAAGAAATTTCTGGTAAACAACTCGTAGGTCGTTACTCTTCCAAAAAGTTGTCTTTAAGTAAATCAAACAAGTCTTATAGAGTTACGTGAAACGTAACTTAACCTTAACTCACCTACAATAACTATTTCTCTTCTATCTCATAGCTAATCCCCCCTTGAATTGGCCAATTCGTAAAGGTTACTTAGCTAGTGAAGAGGGAGTGATCGTTAACCGATGACGATGGGTTGCATAGTGTAATTGCTTGAGCAAGCAAGCGTCCTTAAGGTGCGTATGTACACACAACAAAAAAACTATCGTTACACCTTCCGCGCGATATAAAATGACACACGAATGAAGGTTTTTGATAACAGCCTCCTCCATTGGTATCCCTGCGTGTGTTTGTTGAATATTTATTATAAGCTCTATCCATTGCTTCTCCCACGCATATTTCTATCTCGTCCTATTTGGCAACTCACCCACTGTCAGGCTTACCAACCCTAGCGAGACAGCCAGGTTGTTCAGTATGAAACACATCGGACCCCCCTGTAACGATAGTTTTTTTGCTGTGTGTACAACCGTGCTAGCTTCAGTATGTCTAGGAACAGAGTGAGTGAATGCTGCAGGCCCCAACTCCTCATCGAATTGTGGGTTGCCAACTATTAATTAATTACAGCACTAAATACAGTTAGATTACATCATGATATGTACAGGGCGAATCTAACAAATTAATCTTAGTTTTACTTAAACTAAAGTTAAACCAAATATTCCCTTAAACTGTGTAAATATCTTAATTCCAAATCTGCTTAACACGAATGAATGAATGAAAGAAAATGTGACATGGTGGCGCAACAGCAGAGGTCATATGCCGCTGAACATAAAATTAAAAGAAAGTAAAAATTTGTAAAAAACGATATAAAGCCGAGATAAAAAATGCATAAAACAAATTAACAATATAAAAGAATAAAACAAACCAAAGTTAAAAAACATGGTGGAAAGATATGGGTTAAAATTAGAACACTATCATTAAAATACAAACTAAATTATCGAAAACCCCTACAGCTTGTGAAGAAGGCCAGAACTCAACACAAAAGAGAAGGTGCCTCCCCCCATAGAACAAGCCTCTTCCCCAAGAACCAAAGACAGAAGGTACGATCCATCGGCAGCTCGGCACCCAGATAGGTACTGCCGACGAAGGTCCCCAAGACCGGGGCATTCGACAAGGAGATGCCGCACAGTCAAAGGAACCAGACAGTCATCGCAATAGGGAGGGGGCGCCCTCTCCATTAAAAAACCATGAGTCAGCCTAGCATGGCCGATCCAGAGACGAGCCAAAGCTGTTTCCCACTGTCGGGACAGTCCCACATACCCCCCATCACCCAGGTTCCTACGAATGCTGTGGAGTTTGTTCACCCCTGCTGCATCCCACCTCTGCTCCCAGCAGAGACAGACAGCATCCACAATAGTTCCACATAAATCCTCGGATGGGACACGGCATTGAGGAGAGAAAGGGCGAGAGGCAGCAGCTCTCGCCAAAGAGTCAGCACTCTCATTGCCCACGACCCCCACATGTGCAGGGACCCAACACATTTGTACAGAGTATCCTCGCCTACCTAATAAGTAGAGCCACTCCAAGACAGATAGGACTAGGGGATGTGATGGAAAGCCACGTGACAAAGCTTGTAGAACACTGGCCAAGTCACTAAAAATGGTAAAAGAAGCTGGAGGAAAGATAAAACTCAATTCAACCGCAACTAAAATGGCAGTAAGTTAAGCAGTAAAAACAGATGCACAAGGAGGGAGACTCCCACCATGGCTAAACTCACGAAAGATGACACCAAAGCCTGTCCCCACATGGGATTTAGAACCATCAGTATATACATGGATCGAGTCATTGTGAGCAGAGGCATGTTCTAAAAAATAAGACAAAGCTGCCTGTGAGGAAAGAGAGGCTTTCCTCTCATGGAAGTAGTCACATGGTTGTACCTCTGGAAGAAGCCAGGGGGACACTCGGGGGACACGCGCAGGACAAACAGGAGAGGACTGGACACCCAACTCCTCCATGGGAGCCCTCACTCTGTACCCGAACGGGTGTGGATAGCGGGGGTGGGTGTCATAAACGGGGAGAAGAGCGACCTCAGAGACAGCCTGACAACTCAGTGAGGCTGGAAGACAGTGAAGGCAGTGCCAGCACTGCACCATTAAGGACTGCCGGCAGAGATCCAGCGGTGGTTCGTTCGCATTAACCAATAGGCTTTCAATCGGCGAGGACCTGAAAGCCCCAGTTGACAGGCGAATCCCAGCATGATGGACAGAATTTAGTGGCCGCAGCCGTGCCTCATTAGCAGAGGAGTACACCACACACCCATAGTCCAATTTGCTCCTAACTAAGGCACGGTAAAGTTGGAGCAGGATGGTTCTGTCAGCGCCCCAAGACAAATGAGATAGGGTCCTTAAGAGAGACAGGGCACGGAGGCATGAGAGTCGTAATGAACGGGTATGAGGTACCCACGTCAGTCTCCTGTCGAAGACAAGTCCGAGAAACATTGTTTCATCGACACATTGCACCCTGTGGCCATATAACTGGAGATCTGGGTCGGGGTGAACTCCTCTCAAGCAGCAGAAATGCAAGGTCACCATCTTTGTTGAGGAGAAATGGAAGCCATGCACTGTGGCCCACCGAGAGACCCTGTCCAGACCGAGCTGCACGCGACGTTCAGCCACTGACATTCGGGAAGCAGCATACCATAGAGCCAAATCATCAACATACAGTGAGGCTGACACCCCTTCTGGAATAGAGGACACAATACCGTTCAATGCTATTGCAAAAAGGGACACACTGAGGACACTTCCCTGAGGCACCCCTTCCTCCTGAGGGTATGAAGGAGACAGGGTGACACCAATCCTAACTCTGAATGAACGGTCACGCAGAAAATTTAATATAAAGAGGGGTAGCCTGCCACGTAAACCAAAAGAATGCAGTTGTTGGAAGATACCAAACTGCCATGAAGTATCATATGCCTTTTCTAGATCAAAGAAAATGCAAACTAGATGCTGCTGTCTAGCAAAAGCATCACATTCTGCAGCCTCAAGATGGACAAGTGCATCTGTTGTTGAGCGACATTTTCGAAAACCAGACTGACACTGAGAAAGACATTAATTTCTTTCTAGGAAATACATTAGGCGCGTGTTGATAATTTTCTCAAATAATTTGCACATGCAGGATGTTAAGGGAATTGGCTGATACTCCATGGGATTGTAACCTGCCTTCCCCGGCTTCTGGAATGGCAGGACAATGGCCTCACGCCAAGAGATGGGAAGAGAGGATTCCCTCCAAATTCTGTTATAAAGGCTGAGGAGAAAGGACAGTGCATCATCATCCAGGTGTCGCAGCATTGCGTAGGGAATATTATCCGGCCCTGGTGAGGTGTCACGGCAAAGGGAAAGGGCAGATTGGAGTTCACGACCAGAGAAAGGGAGGTTGTAGGATTCCACATTCCCTGAACAAAAGTCCAGTACCCTTGCTTCTTCTATCTCCCGCTGTCTGGCAAATATTAGTGAGCTAGCACCTCTCTGACTGACCGCCGCAAAGGCGGACACAAAAATATCGGCCACAGCTGCAGGGTCACCAACAGGCTCACCATTAGACATCAGCACGGGGGACCTACCTTGAATGAATTTTCCTGAAATCTTTCGCACTCTCTTCCACACCTGAGATACTGGTGTCTTTGAGTTTATAGATGACACATAAGCCATCCAAGAGTCCCGCCTAGCTTGTCTCAGCACCTGACGAGCCTTTGCCACGCCCTTTTGAACTCGACAAGATAATGCTCTGTTCTGTATCTACGATAACGGGGGAAGGCTAACTTCTTCTCACATACAACAACACTGCAATCCTCATTCCACCATGGGACTGGTCGATAGCAATATCTGCCAGAGGTTTTAGGAACAGCATAAAGGGCAGCAGAATGCACAACGGAGGTAAAGAACGAAACAGCCTGATCAATATTTGAAAAGTCTTCAATGGAGACATCAACAGAAACCAGAGAAGAGAAAATGGACCAGTCTGCCTTGTCCAATCTCCACCTCGGTAAACGGGAACAGGGACTGGATACTGCTGCAGTAAGGAGGATGGGAAAGTGATCACTTCCATGGAGATCTTCCATAACCTCCCAGGTAAAGTCCAGGAGACAATCAGGAGAGCAGACAGAGAGGTCAGTTGCAGTAAATGAACCCGTTTGGGGGTGAAAATGGGTAAATGCCCCAGTATTGAAGAGGACAAGATCCTCATCCTCCATTAAGGACGCCAACAAACTCCCACGTTGGTTAATAAGACAGTCACCCCACAAAGGGTGGCGACCATTAAAGTCCCCCAAGAGAAGAAAGGGCCTAGGTAACTGACCAAGCAGGTTCTGAAGTTCCATCCTACTGACTGCTGTGTTGGGTGGTAAATAAATCGAACAAACTGTATACCAGCGGTGGGCATACAACTGCACAGCAACACACTGGAGGTCAGACTGGAGGTGGACTGGCCAATGAGGGACATCAGCCCTCACCAAAACAGCACCACCTCCAACAGGATCCTGGGTTGGAGCTGAGTAAAAAACATCGTACCCAGGTGGTGCATGAGGAGTGGCAAGCCCTACAAGAGTTTCCTGGAGACACACGCACAAAGGGGAATTAGCCAGGAGGGTCCGCAGCTCCTCCCAATTACCACGCAGCCCTCGACAATTCCATTGTAATATACTGGCTGAGAATCCCATAGTACCCACAGCGAAGGAAGAATCAGGTTGAGGGGCGAGACAACCTTGCCCCCGGCAAGCAATCAGATTTAGATTGCTACTTAGAACTGCCCTTAGAAAGGGACTACCTGGCACTGTTATGGTGTACAGTGTGTCACCCAGCTGAAGATAACCTGGAGGAAGAAGAAGAGGGCCGGACGATGGTTTTCTTCTTTGATGGGGCAAGAGATGGTTTGGCAGGTGGACCACAAACTGCCCTAGCCGGAATAGAGCAGGCAGTGCCACCACGAGAAGGAGCACAATCAGTAGCACATCCCACAGTACTGGAACCCTGAGAGGGCAAGGCCTCATGCAGCTGAACAGGCGCATCAACTACCTGAAGACCACCACTATCTGGCGGTGGCTGGGTTGTCAGCGAGACACCATCCCCAGCCTGCACTTGCCCTGACCCTTGAGCATCCCGAGGAGGAGGAGTAGTGGGTTCCACTGCAGAGATTTTTGGTAGCAGCGCTTCACTCTCCGAGCACTCTGAGGAGCCACGGCAATGCTTACCTTGCAAAGGAAGGACATTGGGAGTTTTGGATGTGTCAAAGCAAGGTGTAGCATTGACACGGGTGTTTGTCATAGGAGGAACTGGAGGAACTGGGATGGGGGAGGCACTCCCAGATGCTGGAAGCACCACCACAGAGGGGACACCCCCAGAGATAGGGGGCACCTCCCCAGAAGAAGCACAGCTGCTTCCAGGCTGCACTCCCTTGGTGGAACCCCCCGGCCGAGAAGGCCGGGAAGTAGAACCCCGAGAATTTGATGAGGCATTGTGTGATGGCAGGGGGACCTGCCGAGTAGCCTTAGGGCGAGACAACACAGCAGCAAAGGTGACCCCAGGGCGAATGAACCGCTCCCTAACCCTGGCCTTTGCCTCGGAAAAGGAAATTTTCTCCTTCATTCAAACGGAAATAATCTCATATTCATACTTGTATACTTCGCAGTCCCTTGAGGAGGCTGCAAGTGCTCCTCCACAATTCAAATATTTAGGGGGTTGAGAACAATCATCCATACCATGAGAAATTCCACCACAATTTCCACAGACCTCAGGAAGGCCAGACGCTTCCCACCTGCAAGAACGGCAGACATGACCAAATCTTTGACAATAATAGCATCTTCTAGGTCGGGGAACATAAGGTTTAACCTTTAGCTTCCACCACGCAGCAGTGATAACCTCCGGCAAGGTAAGATGGTCAAATGTCAAGATAAGAGTGGGCGTGGGGGTTAAAACCCCATCAACTTTCTTCATAATTCTCTGTACTGCTATAACACCCTGAGGAGCCAGCCCCTCTAAGAGGGAAGAATCAGAATTTGAGATCAAGTCACGAGAATACACAACCCCTCGGGACTGATTTAGGACCAAATGACGAGAGGCAGATACAGGATAACCGGCCGACCACAGTTAAAGACTGGATCCGTGAACTCTCCTCTTCATTCCTGGCTTCTAACAATGGAGAACGATTGCCCTGCAAAGAGACTTGGGGGTAAATCCACATGCTGTAACTAGACCACTGTGAATCTGAAAACAGTTCAGGTTCCGGAAGGAAGTACCATCATCCATTTTGAGACTATATATTTTGTATAAGTGTGTCTCACAAAAACACCAGGTAACAGCTCGAGAGAAAGGGCATCTTGATTCGCAGTTATGGCAGATGACCTGGAGGGTACAGGGTCGTCGGCTAGAGAGTGACCAGTTGATGACGACTCGTGCGGCTGGTCACCGACCACACGAGTGGTTAAAGAATTGTTTGATATATCCACATATACTGTGCTGAATATGGATTGGCACCAGAAGCCAAGGGAAACCGCCTACCAGGGAGTGAGGGGACCGAGCGCAATCTGATGGGAGCAGGGTACCTCGTCCCCAGAGGGTGTCCCAAAAAGGACACCCCGTACTACGAAAGTTTGTTCCCACCAGTGCAAAGACCCCCTTCCCCAACACCCCCCAGCCAAGACACCCAACCAACCAACTCAGGACAGCACCAAGGCGATCCCTCTGGAGGGCAGCACCGATGACCCACACAGATAACCTACATTTCGGGCAGCCCTTAGTCAGACCTCTCACTCACAACCCTACCCCCATGGGAGACCCTGCCAGATGTCGTTACATCCACAGGCAAGCTTGTGGGATCACAGGGGCACGCAAGCCCCCCCACCATGACAAGGTGGCTGCCCACGGGGGTGCTGCTTAACACGAGAATCTTTCCCTACATGCCACGTCATCTAACGCGCAGACGCAGTTTAGGTCAGTGGAAATTCCATATAATTACATGTATTTACAATGTATAGTTGTCCATGAGGGTTAAACACAGTAGCATTTAATTTATCAATAACAAGAATTATTAAAGAGAACGTACTTTCTGGGTTATAAAAAACCACTTGAACTATTAACAACGGTCTCTAGTTTTCCTCTGCCTTTAACCAGGGATAACTCATACAAAATGTAGAGCGCGCAACTGCTCTGGGGGAAAATATTTCCCACAGTGGTCATTTTCCCATTTTACTCACTACTGCATACTATTTGCCTGTTCTCCATTCCCCTCCCGTTGGTGTTTTAAGCGTGCCAAGTGGGATGTGTTCACTTCTTTTTAAAATCCCCTTTTAGATCTCTCTACCTTCTCTAGCACTGATGATATGGTTTCTTATCTTGTGGACTTAATGCCGGCCGCCTCAATGGGGTCCATTCCCCAGACAACTCACTCCTTTGCATCCAAATGTATCCCTTGATGGTCCAGTGATTGTGCTACAGCCCTCTGGGTCAAACAGGCTCAATGGAGGAGCTGCTGCTAGAGAATCTATACTCCAGGCAGACAATCTGCTTTCCTTGCATTTAAAAGGGCCAGTGCCATTTTGCACATGCCAGTCAGAGCTGCCAGAAAATCTAGTTGGTCATCTTATGTGTCCTTCGTTACATCTTCTACATCAATTCATGTCCTATGGAATCCAGTTCATAGAATTTCGAGCAAATACTCTCCTCCGCCAGCCTCAGTGCATTGTGTCCATGGTGGGTCTGTTACAGATCCTGCTGGAGTAGCTGATATTCCTGGGGGCCATTTTAGTGAGATTAGCAGAGGATCCCATCTCTCCCAGGAGTTCCACCAATATAAACGAGAGGATGAACTTATTCCTGTGGATTTTGCTTTTTCATCTGTTGAGTCATATAACACTTCATTTTCCATGTCCGAGTTTCTGTCTGGGATCTAATCTTTTGGTAACACTTATGACGGCCCTGACTGTGTTCTTTACCAGATGAGAAAGCACCTTTCTCGACTGGCCTTTTCTTCTCTCTTATCTCTTTATAACCAGATCTGGACAGATGGTGTGTTTCCCACTGTCTGGAGGGAGGCACATTTTGCTTCCGTTTTAAAGCCTGGTTAGTTTGGCCATTCTCTCCAAGATTATAGATCAATTGCCCTTGTTAGTTGCTTTGGTAAGCTTCTGCAACGGATGGTTAATGCTCATTTGGTGTGGTCTTTAGAATCTAAGAGTCTTTTTTCTGCTTTCCAATATGGTTTTCACAAGGGGCGCAGTACTCTGGATCCCTTGGTGAAGTTGGATTCTTATATTCTTCAGGTTTTTCGCCACAAACAGTCACTTCTTGCAGTGTCTTTTGACCTAGAGAAAGCCTATGACACTACGTAGAAGTACTGTACTACATTCTTCATTCTGTAGGTAGTTTTGGGATAGATGGTAATTTGGATGTTTTTCTGGGTAATTTTTTGAGAGATCGAACTTTTCAGGTGCGTGTTTGCAGTAGTTTATCGGCTTCCTTTCCACAGGTGAAGGGGGTTCTACAGGGGTGTGTTCTGAGTACGACTCTTTTCCTCATCGCAATTAATGATATTGTCTCCTCCCTGCCTTTGGGGACTCATGCCTTCTTATATGTTGACGACTCTGCAGCTTATCTAGCTAATGATGATGCTTTTCGTCTCTGTTTTCATATGCAGTCGGCGATAACTGCTGTGTCCTCTTGGGCAACTTAACAAGAGTTTCGTTTTTAGCCATGTAAATCTCGTCCCATTATGTTTTCTAGACGATGTATTATTCCACGGCCGCCTTTTTATCTTTATGGCACCCTTGTTATCTACCATGCTTCTTCTACATTCTTGGGACAGTCTTTTGACCCTCAGTTGACTTGGTCTTCACATATTGCCACCCTAAAGACGTCTGCTATTCAGAGGCTTCGACTTCTACGAACCTTGAGTCATCTCACCTGGGACTCTGATTATTCTCTTCTTGTACGTTTACATGTTACTGTGGTTCTCTCTGCTTTTGATTATGGTTGTACAGTTTATGCATCTGCATCCACTGCTATTCTTTGCATGTTGGATGCTGTTCAGCACAAGAGGCTTCGTCTTGCGTTAGGGGCATTCCATTCCACTCCGGTTAAGAGCCTGTATACAGAATCTGGATTGTCCTCTTTGTCATGTCGTCATGATGAATTTATCCTTCGTTATCATTATAGGCTTCATTAACATTCCTAGTCTGGTTTCCTTCCTACATCCTTTCCATCATTTCCGTTCTTGACTCCTGCATGTCAAGAGTACTCTTTTTCTAACAGGGTAGCTAGCTTGTCCCACTCATTGTTTCTCCCTTCTCCTCAGGTACTTCCAACCCATCCTTGTACCTCCGTGGCTCATTCCAAATGATTCTATCCTTAATATCTGCTCATCTGTCCTTCCTGCCATTAAGTTCTCCTCCTCCCCATACATTCTTCGATTCCTCTTCTCTAGTCATATGTCTTGTCATTCCTCGGCTGCTCCCATCTACACAGATGGTTCAAAATCCTCTTTTGGCACTAGTTTTGTTGTTTTATTTCCCGACAGTTCCTGGCAGCCACGTCTCCGTGATGTCGGCAGTGACTTCAACTACAATTGTATGCTTTTTTGGTTGCCGTTCCATATATTTTTTCTTCTCCGATCTCATCTTTTATTTCACTGACTCTGCAGCCAACCCATTGGTCTTTGAAATCCAGGAGTGGTTGTACAGGATTACCACCAAAATGAAGCTAGTTATCTTTTATTGGGTCCCGAGCCATGTTGGTATTGCTGGAAACGAGCAGATAGATTTTCTGGCCCTGTCGGCGGCGTCCTGTCTGATATCCTCCAGCTGTCTCCCGGTGAGGGGCTTTTTTCCATGGTTCTTTGGTTTGCTTAGGCATCGTTAGCAACTGGAATGGTCTAATATCACTGATAAGCTGAGTTCTGTTAAGCCTTCCATTTTTCCATGGTCCTTTTCCTCTCATCCTTGCAGGCGGTGGAAGACTGCGTTAGCAAGCTTGCGTTTGGGACATACCTGTGTCATACATGGTCATTTGATGTCCAATGATGCACCTTCTCTTTGCTCATTTTGTCAAGTTCAACTTACTGTAGCCCACGTACTAGCAGATTGTCCTCAATACTTTAATGAACATTGGCGTGGTTTCCTTTTTCTTCATGATTTAGGCCGACCGCCCTCATTGTCCAATCCTTTGGTGAATCCTGCCACTTTTCTGTTACCCGTATAATGCTCTTATCGTGTATTCATATGGTTCCTTCTGTCTGACCTCTTTCCCTTTATAACACAGACCAGACATGATCGTCTTACATGTTTTCTGCCTTTTTGCCAAATGGCCGTAGCTGCCTGGCACTAGCTTGTTCTCTCTCTCTCTCTCTCTCTCTCTCTCTCTGCAGCGACATGGGAAACAACAAGCCAACCAGTGTAATAATTAACTACTGTATATTTTCCAGTTACAAAAACAGTTTACCTATATCGTATGTTGGTATTTCTCACAATGTTTTGCCCGCCTAAGCTGGTTTCATTTGGTGAATCCTGGAAGCCCTCTTGATTTCGTATTATTGTCGTACACTCATAAAATAGACATAACAGTGTGATCTTGAATATGACTCTCTGTTAACTTGTTTTTGTTTTTCTTGGAGGGAACAATTTTGCAGACTCCTGGCCTTGGTTGCTTCACTTTTGCATTAAAAAAGAAAAAAAAAAAAATCGTCAGGACTAATAGATTCTCTGTCTTAACTGGGCATACGCTATACAGTTCCTTCCGTGAGTAGTCTTCCTACATGTCGTACACTGGATGTCTTTGTGTCTGCATCTACACCCACAGTAACTTTAGGCACACGTCTTAGTTGCTTTAATCCTTTGCTGACTTTCATTTTCTTCTTGCAGTCTCCAAACAATCCTAAAACTAGGGAAATTAAGGGAAAGCTTTATCTAGCCAATATATATCTGAAGTATTCCCTTAAACCGAGTAAGATCGTCTAAAGTAGGCCAGAACATATTATAAAATATGGCATCGGGGTGCAGATATTGTCTCCTATGATCAAGGACAGTCCAACATTAACTTTATTTCAGCTAACCCAAGACGACCTGGACGATATAATGTGACTGAGAGTGATTACAGGAGCCTGAGGGTGTTACGAGTAATGCCGCCATCATTAATTCTGTGATGAACTGAACATCATACTCTGCCCACTTTAACTTGATCTAAAGTTATCGTCTCTCCATCTTGAATGTTCAGTTATAGCAAATGGTTAAAATTAAAGCATGGTGTTAATCATGAAGAAGTGCTATGGAAAGGACGTAGAGCCGTAGGAACGTCACTTTATGCCACTGAGCTACGTGAAATAAGTAAGAAAAGGACGAAAATCTGGGCCAAGTTGGGGTGAACGAAGTATAGTATTTTCCAGCTAATGACAGACAGCTTTAATCAGCTGAGAGTCCTGGGAGACATAGCGTTTAACGTCATATCTTACCCAGCTGATTCAAGAGGTCTCTCATAATCCGAACACTTTTGCATATCAAAAATAATTAGGTCTTTGAGCTGGTCAGTCACCGCATCAATGACACAGCTTCATTTTTTTTCATTCTGGCTAGCTCCGGATGAGTTTCTTTGCCCTATGCTTGACCTACGAAACTGGAGGGATTATGTATAGCCTTCACAAACACCTAAACAACTAGAGAACCTTCTTAAGATTAAAATAGTCAACTGCGAGCAGCAAGTATAAAGTTAAAAGTAAGCCTGTGCACTGAGGGTAGTAAGTAGTACTCTCACTCACAACTCCATTTACCTTGATGTTCTTGATGCAACCTTTCAGCTGTGTGTGCGTGAGGGTGTGGGCGAGATGGAGCCAGCAGGGATGGGTCAGCCCGCCCACCTTCAGAGGAAGGCAAAGATATAGTGGATTGAAGGCAGCGTGGGGGAGGGCCACGCTGGCTCTGCGGAGTGGGGTGATGGTAGGATGAGGCAGAAGACTTCAGGGATGGAAATGAGTGGGAGGGGTTGCATATGGATATGTTTGCGTGTTGGTAGATGGATATGGGAGTCATTGGGCATGGGTGGCTGATTTGGAGAGAATTTGGCATAGTTGTATGGATATAAGAAAGTTTGGGAGAGGTTTTATATATATATATATATATATATATATATATATATATATATATATATATATATATATATATATATATATATATATATTTATATATATATTTATATATATATATATATATATATATATATATATATATATATATATCTATATATATATATATATATATATATATATATATATATATATATATATATATATATATATATATATATTGTTACGTGTGTAAGAATATTTTTTTGTGTTTATTATGTATAATGCATGCGTGTCGCTGGGTGTGTGTGTGTGTGTGTGTGTGTGTGTGTGTGTGTGTGCGTCGATGCTGTGTGTACGCCAGCATCTACGCACAGGCACTCGCTCTCTTGTTCTTGCCTGTTCATTGCTTGCACATTTATAAAGTTTTAGTTAATTTTGTTTGCTCTCTCGACGCGGGTGTGACAAAAATTATTTTTAATACCAGTGACTTTGGTGGAGCTTAATCTGGCGACATAAAGATTTGTATTCATCATTAATATTTATAATGTTTGCAGTGCAGGGGAGAGACTAAACTGCTTAACACTTTTTTTGTATGTTTCTCGTCTGGCCCAGCTGAGTGTTGTTGCGTGCATGCGACCAGAGCGTACATAAAGTTGAAGATTTTGAATGGTGTCAGTTTTTTGTGGTTTGGCGTCGGGATGGGGTGTGTTTGAGAGGAGACCAGAGAGGGAAGAGTAGCAGTGTTTTGTGTATTGTATATATTTCTGAACATCTTCTTCACTTCGTATCAGCATCCTATCGCAAGTATGACTGTATTATTATTATTATTATTAATATTATTGGCCATTGAGTGCAGTTTACTTATCTTTTTGTATGATTTTATTTCATTCGTTTGGCAAGTTTGTTCCCAGACTTTAGTGTGATTATTCAGGGTATTATCAGGTTGTTTGTTTTTATTCCTCATTCTTTTGTGTTTTTCATTATCTCATTGTAAATATTGTAAATATTATTAGCTTGTATTACATTAGGTATATTTTTCATTGTGTTTGTTTTGCCCTCGTTCACGTCGGCTAATTTTATTTACTTTCGGACCTGTGGTGCGAGATTGGAGTTACTTTATTATTGTTTTTCATCACTTAACCATTTGTTTAGTTCCCTTTTCGCTTTGTTTCTTCTCGGTTTTTTACGCAGTCAGATTGTTATCTTGTGTTACTTACTCCCATCTCTTAACCTATAAATTGGCTTTATCTCGCCAGGATAATACCCTGATATTTTGATTATTATTGTGTCATTGTAGTGTGTCATTATGGAGGTTAGAACTAGTGATGTTACTATGCAGAAAGTGTCTATTGATGCAGAGCAGGCTAAGCGTGATCATGAGTATAGGATGTTACAGCTGTAACTACAGGAGGACAATAGGATGTTACAGCTTCAACTACAGCTTCAGAGGGAGAAGGAGGAGGAGGATAGGACTTTACAGCTTAAACTACATCTTCAGAGGGAGAAGAAGGAGGAGGAGAATACTAAACTGTAGCAGATGAAGCCTGACTATGAAATGCGTATGAAGTGCCCTAGTGCCCCAAATAATTTTCCCCATTCTTTTTCAGAGTTTAGAGCAGTTGAACCCACAAAATTAGTTTCCCCATTCGATGAGTGCTTAGTCCTGGAGTTCTTTGACCGATCTGAGAAAATTGCAACAGGTAACAAGTGGCCCAGAGACAGCTGGTCATCTCTAGTTCAGACAGTAATCAAAGGTAAAGAGTTGAGGGCCTATGACAGTCTTAGCCACCAAGAATAACAGGATTATGAGGTACTAAAGAAAGCCATACTGCGTGAGTACGAGATGAGACCTGAAGCTTACAGACAGAAATTTAGGAACTGTAGGAAGCGCCCTCATGAAAACTTTTGTTTATTTCAGTAGGCAGATGACTGATGCATTTAATCAATGGATGCGAAGTGAGGATGTCTCAGAATCTTATGTTAAGCTTAAGGAACTTGTTATCCTTGAGAACTTCCTTGATAAGATTGATACAGATTTAAGAATTTGCCTTGCTGATAAGAAAGTTAAGAATGCTGCTGAAGCTGCAGTTTATGTAGATGATAATATATTGATTAATAATTTGAATAAGGGTAAGGAAGTTCCTAGGAGTGTTCCTCAGAAGTGTTACCCCTCTCAGCTCCCCAAACAACCTTCTCAGAAGCCCAACTCCACGAATTACTCCACACCCAAACCTAATACACCTCACATTTCCCAAAAACTTACAAGCCACCCATTTTCTTGTTCATGTTGCAAGAAGCTAGGTCGCACTGTAGAAAGATGTTGGCGAAAGTTAGGTGTTGTGAGGCCAGCGAGCTTTGTTTCTCGTGGAGCTCCCGTGGTTACCCCTTCAGTTGGTTCCCCAGTTGTTAGTCAGGGAAAGTCTGATGTTTTACCCCCTTCTAGAGTTGATGTTGTTCCGGAAGGTGGGAAGTAGGAGGCCACAGTTGTGTCAGAGCCCACTGTTTCAGGAGGTGTGATACAGGCGGTGACGAGCAGTGTTGCCCCTGCCTCTTCGTATGTCCCCTATCTGTATTCTACTTTGGTGAAGGTGAATGGCGTGCAGCATCCGGTACACATTCTTCGTTACACTGGTTCTTCAATTTCCTTGTGGGTAAGGCCAAATAATGAAGTCTTTGATGTTGCAGGAGGAGAGTTTGCTCTGATCAGGGGAGTAACAGATGCAAAGACTGTGCTGCTAGTTTCTTGTGAGGTTAAATGTCAGTTGTTTGATGGACCGGCACGATTGGGTGTTGTAGATTATTTTCCTGAGAGTGGTGTTGACTTGATACTTGGAAATGACTTAGTGAGAGGTGAGGAGATCACCACTCCAGTTTTGTCAGAGGTGCCAATACCCGAAGTTCCCTTGCAGGTTGATCCCAATGATGCAGACGTATTCCCACTTTGTACAGTGACTTGGTCCATGTCATGTGCAGAGAGAAGTCGACAGGAGAAGGTTGCATGTAATGTGTCCTATGTTACTGTACCAGAGGCAACAGTTAGTCCTACGTCCGAGGACATGAAACAACTGGACAATGAGATATCTTTGGTAGATACGTTTATGGGTTCTTTGGAAGATATTCCACCTGTTCCGTTGGAGGAGGTGAACATTGAGAAGTTAAAGGAGTTGCAGTCTGGAGACAAGGAGATTCAGAGGTTGAAGTTGTGTGCAGCGGATGATTTTGAAAAGAAGGGTGGATGTTTTTATATGAAAGATGAGATTTTGTGGAGACGGTGGAGACCTCCACATGTGAATGTAGATGATGGGATGTGGGACTACCATCAGATCATAGTACCTAATGTGTGCAGGCAGGAGTCAGTTCAACTGGCCCATTCTACTCCATTTGCAGGTCACATGGGTGTAAGGAAGACCATGGAGAGGCTGCATGCGGAATTCTACTGGCCCGACATGGCAGCAGATGTGGCTAAGTTTGTCAAACATTGTCATACTTGTCAAGTAGTAGGTAGCCTGAATCAGTCTGTCCCTAAGGCCCCTCTTGTCCCCATTCCTGCCATAGATCCCCCTTTTTCCAGGGTAATTATTGATGTGGTGGGACCCTTGTCCCCAGCTTCTAGTGGTAACTCATACTTGCTCACTATCACTGACCCCTCCACGAGGTACCTAGAAGCAATACCTTTATGTTCCACCAAGGCTAAGGCTGTCGTTAGAGTTTTGCTAGATTTCTTTACAAAGTTTGGTTTGCCCCATGAGGTTCAGTCAGATAGAGGGTCTAATTTCCTTTCCAACATCTTCCAGCAGTCATTAGGTCAACTTGGCATCACACACATCAATAGCAGTGCCTACCATCCGCAGATGCAAGATGCCTTGGAGCGTTACGACCAGACTCTCAGGAATATGCTCCGCAAGTGCTGTCTGGAGCACTCTAAGGCCTGGGACCGTGGTGTGCTGTTCTTCCTGTTCTCTACGATGGATGTTTCCCAGGAGAGTTTGGGTTTCTCTCCTAATGAGCTCGTGTTTGCCCATCGAGTTCGGAGTCCTCTGAGCTTGGTTAAGCAGACTTGGAGCAGTGACCTCACCGACAGCAAGAGCTTACTCCGTTATGTGTAGGACTTCAAGAGTGAGACTCTGGAGCTGGCCTGCGAAAATCTCAAGCAAGATAACATGAAGGTGTGGTGCTATTGAAAGGTCAGGCTGAGGGAGTTTTAGGTTGGTGATGAGGTTTTGGTATTGCTGCCACTGCAAGGTCAGCTGCTGGCCGCTAAGTTTAGTGGTCCTTACCCTGTAGTGCAGCATATTGGAGACACGACTACCTGGTGGAGACCCCCGACAGAAGGAAGAAGCACCAACCGTGCCATGTGAACATGCTGAAGCCGTACCATCGTGCACCAGATTCTCTGGCTCCCGTACACCTTGTCTCTGCCACTGCAGCTGCTACTGAGGAGGGAGTTGCTAGCGGCTTGTTTGAGGTGGACTGCAAGTTTCCAGATTGTAGCTGGGTGAAGAATGATGAGGCAGAGTCACTCTCAGTTCCAAGTTAGCACATCTACCTGGGGACCAAGCATCTCAGTTGGTTGCCCTTTTGTTGACTTACAAGGAAGTATTCTGCGGTACCCCTGGGAAGACCAATTGGATTCAGCACGACGTGGATGTGGGTGACGCCATTTCTGTGAAGTTGCCCCCGTATCGAGTCAGTTCTCAGCGTGTTGGCGTGCTGCGTCCATGGTGGATCATGGGCTTATATCTCCCTGTGTTAGTCCCTGGACTTCCGCCGTGACTTTACAAGCTAAACCAGACGGCACTGCAAGATTTTCCATAGACTACAGATGGGTGAATGTGCTAACCAAGACTGATACATACCCATTTCCCCGGCTTGAGGACTGCATCAATCACATCGGCTCATCTAGTTATATCACCAAGTTAGATCTCCAGAAAGGCTTCTGGCAAGTGCCATTGACCAAACGGGCTAAGGAAGTCTCATGTTTTGTGCCAGACAGACAAACATATCAGTGTAATGTGATGCCGTATGGTATGAAAAACGCCCCGGCAACGTTCCAGCGATTAATGAACATGGTTGTCAGTGGTATGAAGCATTGTGTGGTATACCTGGATGATGTAGTAGTTTTTACTGATGACTGGGAAAGCCACTTAAGAGAAGTAGGTGTTTTGCTGCCCAGGATTTCCGGGGCTCGCCTTGTAGTAAATTTAAAGAAGTGCGAGTTTGTTTGTGCACAAGTTCAATACCTTGGTTATGTGGTTGGTCATGGTTGTGTACGCCCCCCTGACTCTAAGGTGGAGGCAATAAAGAGTTTTAAGGCACCACAAAACAGGCATGAGCTTCAGAGATTCCTTGGCAGTATTGGTTATTACTGTCATTTTTTGAAGAACTTTGCATCAATAGTGGCCCCTCTTACTGAATTGCTTAAGAAAGATAGAATGTACGTCTGGACTGATGAGTGTCAGAATAGTTATGATGCAGCCAAGGAGGTCTTATGTAATTATCCAGTTATGGCTGCACCAAACGTTGATAAGACATTTAAACTTGCTGTAGATGCTAGTAATGTGGGTACAGGAGCTGTGTTAATGCAGGACGACGAGCATGGCGTAGAGCATCCGGTTTGTTATTTCAATATGAAATTTTCTGTTCCTCAACGTAATTATTCTGCCATCGAAAAGGAACTATTAGCCCTGATCCTCGCCCTGCAGCACTTCTCTGTGTATGTCCCTGCATTTGGACCTACTGTCATTGTATATACTGATCATCACCCAGTCAAATTTCTGAATAATTTGGAGAAGAAGAATCAGCGATTGATGCGTTGGAGTTTGTTCCTTCAGCAGTTTCATTTGGATGTTAGACATATTA